>NC_069501.1:306518064-306868064 GCF_027579735.1 Bombina bombina | reverse complement strand
AAAAAATAAGAATAAAAAAAAAAAAAAAAATCAAAGAAAAGAAAAATAGAACAAACCCATCATCAACACATATCCTTTATATAACAGTCTCTTGCCCTTAATTTTATGAAAACTCTTAATAATTGCTTCACATTGACCAATTGATTACTCTCACTTGGTCCCATTGTAATTAATATCTCTGCATTTGGTTCCCAACGCTATAAACTAGTGCTTTTACTCTATATGTGCTAGGTGGTAAGTGTGTTATGCATGATCCAATAGAACCAGATTTTCTCAAATAACTCCCTAGTATTCATGATCCATGAAGCAGATTCATACATTCTAAACATGTTGTTTATCTTATTCCTTATTTCCATCCATGATGGAACCCTCGTTTTCCAATGGTAAGCTATAGCTGTCTTAGTGATTATACACATTATTCTAATGAAAGTGTTAATATGTTTGTTATATTTTTCCTCGCCTATGTGTAACAAAGCCTGTCATATGTTGAGCTCTATCTCCTCATCTAGTTTCGTGCTAAGTAGTATTGAGAGGGAATGCCAGATCTGTTTGACCCCCTCACATTCCCACCACATATGCTTAAAGGTACCTACATTCCCACATCCCCTGTAACATAGGCTTGATTTGGCTAATGACATGTGGAAAGTTATGACTGGTGTAAGATACCAGCGAAATGCTGTTTTAAGGGAATTTCAAACCTTTGATAATCGAGCTAAATATGTTCTCCCATGTGTGTTTGTTATAAGTGATGTTGATGGCCTCTTCCCACTTAAGCATCAGAGATGAGGATAGCTGTAGGTAGCTGTAGGTATTGAAACCACCTTATCTCTATTGGTGTCAGTTTGTCCTGAATCTGAGTGTAAGTCATAAGTTTGTTGTTAAGTAGAACGTCCGCTACTCTGTACAGCCCTTTATTGGCCCATTTGTCTATAGTAAAATTAAGTTCTTTAGGTAAAAATTTTCTAAGTGGGATCATCACTGTTTGTAGAGGTAGTATTTTGTCGTGTGACATTATCCATTTCTTAACTTGTCTGGTGGATGCATATGTCGAAGATCTGTATGTAAGTGTACGATCTGTTTGATCACTCCACAAGATGCCATCCACCTGTGGCAGACCTATCTCCGCCTCCACTTTAGGCCAGAGTATATCCCCCTGTCTTTTCTCCCTATCAGCATTGTTTGGGATATTCTTGCTGCTTTATAATAATCTAACAAGTTTGGGATGCCCACTCCCCCCAGAGTTTTATGATGTGTCAATGTATTTGATGGAATTCTCACTTTTTTGCTACCTCTGACATAAGCTATTAGTTCTTTCTGCAGTGTGGACAATTCCAGGGTTGGGATTGGTATGGGCAAAGTTCGAAAAAAGTAAAGTAGTCGTGGGAAAATGTTAATTTTGACTGCAGAAAGGAGGCCATACCAAGAAAAGGTGTATCTCTTCCATTTCTGGAGGTCTTGTCTTATGGATTTATAGAGTGGTATGTAGTTATATATATACAATAGATCGAACTGTGCCGTCAGTTGTATTTTGTGAGGTGAGTCAGCAATGTCATACGAAATAGTTTATAATAGTCTCCCGGGAATCCATCCGGACCCGCTGCTTTTCCCACCTTTAATTCTTTTATGACCCGTATGACCTCTACAGGAGATGTGGGGGCATTCACAATTTCCTTATCTTTCTCAGAGATGACTAGAAGGTGGGCATCCAGTAGTGTCCTGTGCAGTAGTTTGTGAATGTACAGTCTTGTGCCCGTCATAAAGTTGTCCATAGTACCCTGCAAACTCATCAACTATCTCTTGAGGAGAGGTTATTGTATTACCGTCTGTCAGTTGGATGAGAGGGATAGCCATGGCTTTATTTCTCTCTTGTATTTTGTGTGCTAAATATCTATCTGGCTTGTTAGCAAATATGAAGAATTGTACTTTCAATGTATGCAGTGTTCTAGTGGCATTTGTAGTCAATAAACTAGCTAACACTGTTCTCTTCGATTGCAAAGACCGCAAGGTTCCATTATTGTGTGTGAGTCTATGTACCTTCTCTAAGTTGGCTATCTCCTGATGGAGTTCAGATATCTGTTGTCGTTTTTGTCTAGCATATGCCACCTTTCCCTGAATTAGTAAGCCCATCAAATATGCTTTATGAGCTGCCCACGTGTAGAGGGGGTTGGAAGGGGTGTTTACATGTATGTCCCAATATTCTCTAAGATGTTTTAGGATGTGTTCCTGGGCTAAGGGTTGTTTGAAATATTGTGGGTCGTAAGTCCATGATTTTTCTCGTTTGGTATCTTTTACCCCATCTAATAGTAAAGATACTATGTAGTGGTCGGTCCACACACAGGTATGGATCTCAGAGGATAGCAAGCCTGGATGAAAAACTTGGCTGGCATAAATATAATCAATCCTTGTGTAGATTTTATGGGCGGCAGAGTAATAGGTGGTGTCAGTTGTGGTACCGTATAAGGCCTGCCAATTGTCTATAAGAGTGTGGGATGTAAGGTGTTCTCGTGTATATATTTAACATCACGGTTATGTTGTTGTTTCTTGTGATATAAAGCCTCCCGATTGGGTGCTGTGATTGGAGACAGGTCAATGTTAAAATCCCCAGCCATAATGATCCTATTCTGAGACCATTAAGTCAGGAGATAAGATATCTGGGAAAAGAATTCTGCTTGTTTTTCGTTGGGTGGGTATATATTACAAAGCACTATATTGGTGTTGTCAATTTGACCTTTAACTATTCGATATCTCCCTTCCTCATCTATGATTGTGGATTCATGTATAACGTTAAGGACCGAATGGATTAAAATGGATACTCCCCTTTTTTTTAGTAGAGGCAGTTGCATGAAAATGTTGTTGAAAGTGTCTGGACCAGTATTTAGTAACTTGATGTCTAAGAAAATGGGTCTCCTGTAAGAAAAGGATGTTAGCCTTAATATTTATATATTGGTTCATAGCCACTCGTCTTTTAACATCCGTGTTCAGACCTCTTACATTGTGAGAAATCAGTTTAATTTTTGGGGCCATCAGGGTAAGTATTTTTTGGAGCTATAGAGCAGCTAAAAAGTATCTTTATAATGCTATTACACAGGGTATCTTTCTGGCGGGAAGCATCTGCTAACCAATCCCATATAGGGTCTGTGGGGAACACATGGCATGTATCAGTGACTTGTGGGTCCAAGCAGAGAATATGTTTGGTTGTGTGGTATAGTAACAAAGTAACAAACTAACCATAAAAAAACATAGTAATTCCCTCGCAAGAGGGTTAAGTAATAGAACAGATAACATTGAAATATTAAAATAAATGTGCAAGTGCTATATATCAGAAATGAACAATAACAGGCAAAACCCCCTCTATAGGCATATATTGTCTGCAGTGGACACCCATCCTACCTATGGGTTGCCCATGAACCTGCATATATCATCATCAATAATCTGGTAGCCCAAAAAGGGAGTCCCACAATGCAAATGTTCAGTAAACATTACAACTGTAGAAAGTCTTATAGCTAACAACTCTCCAGTACAGCTCAGTGGAGAATCTGAAAAAAGGATACTCTGTTCGAGATGGTTAGGCCCTCCAAGCATCTTTGGGCCTTCTGTCATCTCCTCACCTCTAGAAGATTTCTGGGACATAAATCTGTATTTCATTTAATTTTGGGATGTCTTTTGCCTGTTGTTTTCCATTTGGGTAGAGTGCTTGATTTCAGCTGTGCTTGAGGTTCCAGTTGCAATACTGAAACCGGCGAATCAGGCATTTTTGGTGTCTCTAGTCCGAATCTTTGACACAGATCCGGAATGTCAGTCGCCTCCTTAATGGTTATGGTCAGGTTGTCGTTTAGGATATAAAGAGCAAAGGGGAACCCCCACTAGTATTGAATCTGTTGTTTTCTCAATAATTGTGTGAGAGGGCTCAGTGAGTTCTGTCTTTGTAAAGTCCTAATGGTAAATGGTAATGGTCTTGGTAAAATTGAACAATCGACCCTTGGAATTTGAAGGTGGGGATATTTCTGGATGCCGAGAGTATAATTTCCTTATCCTGGAAAAGTAGCATTTTCACTATTACATTGCGTGGTAGAGTCTCCCCCTGGGTTTTGCTTTCAGGGCCCTGTGGGCCCTTTCCATGGTGAATTCCATATCTCCTTTGTTTCCTGTTATGCTTCTGAACTCTTGCAGGTAGGTGGGCAGGTCTTTACCGGCTACTGTCTCCGGTATACCTTTTAATCTTAGATTACTTCTTTTGCTCCTGTTCTCCATGTCCTCTAGTTTATCTTGCATCTCTGTGAACTTGTGTTGATGTGAGGATACAGTTTGCGAAACTCCAGCTATGTCCTCAGTGATTGCTTCTGTGTGCTCTTCGAGTGTATCTATTCTGCCTCCCAGTTCAGCTATATCTGATCTGATTTCTGTCAGGCTGGTAGTGACTGCCGTGTGCATGGAGTCGATTTTGTCCCATAACTTGTCGAAGCTGGTAGAGATATATTGTTTTGAAACTAGGGATTTTAGGTCTGCTTTAGTCACAGGAGTCTGGTCTGTGACTGATATTGTGGTTTCTGAGTCTGAATCCATTTCTTCTTCCACTTCCATATTTGGTTGATCAGTCTGTTTCAATGGTTTAGATGATTTAAAATAGATGTTCAAGGATGAAGTCTTGCTTTGTTTATCCTTAGCGTATTTTCTGACAGACATGTTGGGAGATATGTAGGTATTCACAGACGGTCTCCGGTGGGTATCCTAATGGATTGAATGGTAGATATTGTCGGGAAGAAGAACAGCCTTGTACAGGATGGGGAACCACTGGAGATCTTATATACTGGCAGAGAGGCCTGCACCACAGATTCTAAGTATATATATATATATATATATATATATATATATATATATATATAAAATATATGGTCCAGAGTGACTGGAGTATTACACAGGGTCACTCTGTTGCATTATGAGTGGTATGTTCTAGCAGATTATCCCCCTGAGATCGATACATGATATCTTTTCTGTGGGACACAGGTTGTCTAGCCTCCAGGGGAAACTCTGGAGTCTGAAAGTCACTAATGTAGCACTTGCACAGTATGCGTCTGAAGTTTAGAAGGCACGCATATTTCTGGGTGTTGTTTGCATTTATTTATTCAAGTGTGCAATGTTTCAGTTCTAGCTCTGCTTCCCAGGGTCAGTGTCCTCACAGGACGATAATGGAGAACGGGACTCAGGATATGACCCACCACCACTGAGGATGGCAGGAAAAGGGGGGGGAGAGTAGTGCCTTAATATAATTAAGTTGTTGCTGCTGAATTTTGGTTCCCAAAACTGTGGGCCGTAGCAGAACCGGTGGGTGAGGCCCTATAGGGGGCTAGTGGTTGTTATATCCCTTGGTGCTACGGATCCACAACGTGAGTTTGAGGAGGTTTTAAATTTTATTTCACAACATGCCAGTCCAAGTTCCTAGTGGGCTATAAAATATCTGTGACCCGGTACACTAGTTGCAGCCAGCACCGTTTTAGTGAGAGCACTGTCCTACAGCAAGGGTAGTGAAGAAAGATAGCGGTTTTTCCTTCTACTAGTCTTCCTGCAAATGTGTGATGCTGGTCCTGTAACTTACAGATTAGTACCAACCCAGTGGTGTTTCAGTTGCCACGTGTCACAGAGTCTATGTCTGTTGGTCTAGGGTGTATGATTGATCTTTTGTTGCTTCGTCGTGAGATAGGGCCTCTGGGGTATTTATAGTTCTTATTAGTCAGAAAGTACCCAAAATCTCACCTTTGCTGTCTTTATGATGCTTGGCTCTGCTTCTCATCCACCCCTGGTGGGGTTGCTGACACTTTCGTTGGCTTTCTTAGGGCCTGGAGTCCCGGATTAGGCCGCAGCCCTGGACTTTCCTAGAAATTTGCTGGTTCTCTGTTTCTGGTGTATCATGAACCCTCTCAAAAATGTCCCAAATCAGCACCGGACTGTCTGTGTTCATGTATTTTGCACCCAGGTAGTTTTTTTTAAGGCAGATTACCTCTGTTATATGCACAAAAACACTTTTAAAGATCAAGATCTGCACAGAGCTTCACAGTGGTGCTGCAGGTTGCTGGCAAACTCCGCCTCCAAACTCCAAACTTAAAGGGACATAAAACAAGTTGAGATAGAGACAAAATATAGTATGTACTTTAATTACTTTAGCTGCAAATTTATACTGCAGTGCCTCGCCATTAACCCTTTCTTTTTAACTTCTGAATTGTAAAGCTCTAACTCCCCCCGCAAATTTCTTTCTATGGCTGTATCTATATCTATGGTTGTTTTGGTAGAATGCAAAAGTGCATAGGGGTTATCTGCTGTAGAATGCCTAGAAGCTGTGAACTCAATTAAAATACAATGCCTGTGTCTAAACACTGATAAGGGGGTGGAGTTGGCTTCTTCAGGCAGCTTAGCTATGTAATTCATTTTGCTTATTTTTGAAAATTATTTTAACATACTTGCCAGCAATTTTTAAACAATTTTTTTATGCAAACAATTTTTAATTAAAGGGACATAATACTCATATGCTAAATCACTTGAAACTAATGCAGTATAATTATATAAAGCTGACAGGAAAATATCACCTGAGCATCTCTATGTAAAAAAGGAAGATATTTTACCTCACAATCTCCTCAGCTCAGCAGAGTAAGTTCTGTGTAAAAAGTTATACTTCACCTGCTCCCAGCTGCAGGTAAAAATAAAAAAAAAATGAAGAAATGAACAGCAGCCAATCAGCATCAGCAGTGCTGAGGTCATGAACTCTTACTGTGATCTCATGAGATTTGACTTAACTCTCATGAGATTTCATAGTAAGCTTCCTTTACCTGATTGGTGAAATAATATGAGAGTTCACGAGGCTCATCCTTTCAGCTGTCCCATGACAGACACACTAAAATGCTGCTTAGAAATCCTTTACAATGGGAGGTGGCTACTGAGGAACTTTTGAGGTAAAATATCTTTCTCGTTTACATAGAGATGTTCAGGTGATATTTTCTAGTCAGCTTTTTACAGTTATGCTGCAGCACTTTAAAGTATTTAAACATTTGGGTATTATGGCTCTTTAATTAGCCCTTTTAGGATATGCACAGATCTCAACCTGTTTTATGTTCCTTTAACATGGCTATATTCCACACAGTCATTGGTTGCACACTCTAGTGCCTTGTTTATAACTGTCCCTATTTGCCCTCAGCAGAGAAGGAAACCTAGGTTAGAACATGGTAATGCCCATTACTTAATGGACAATAAAACTTTACACTTTTTTTTTCAATATATTAACAGCTAATGTAATTTGAAAACGCAAACCAGCATATTTTTCTCAGGTAAATCATTCTATTTCAAATGTATTTAGTGTTAAATGTCCGTGAATACCCTTTTTTAAAAATAAATAAATAAATACTTATGAAAATAACTGTGTGAATCGTAAAAAAAAAATCAAATTGTTTTCCTCATAATTGAAAATGTAAACTCATTTATGCCAAAACAGGTATCCCGAAGGGCGAGATTTTCGAGAACATGGGCCACCTCCTAAAAGAATTAGAGATACAGAGAGACTTGACTTTAAACAGCCACCAAGACATTCCCATTGGAGGGACGAGCATACATTTCGATCACATCATGGCAAGGAATGGCCAAAAGATATGGATCAGAGAGAACCAAGTACCATTGTACATCGAACAGACTCTGGAGAATTTACAAAAATAGAATATGACTATAGTCATAAATCTCCTGCCTTTGTTGAAGCAGATAAAGCTTTTTCAGGAGAGGATGCTCTAAAACACAGTAGGCAAGAATACCAAAAACATAACCACACTAAAAGGTCTCCACATAGCAAAAAAACAGATTCCCATAGCAGAGGACAGGAAAAATGTAGTTCTGATCGTCTACTGGAACCTTTGTGCAGCTCAAAAGAGTCCCATGGTGCACAAAGAGATTCTTGTAAAAATGAGTCTGATACCAGACGCCGGGATAAGCCAAAAGAAACAGAGAGAAAAGAAAACAAACCAGGAAAGGAAACAGCTGCTCTTGATGATAACCTCAGAGAAAAATCTTCAGATTCAAAATCTACATCTCAGAGCAACACTGAAAACGAAACTATCATGGTTACTTTGGATATGAAGAAATCAATGGATAAGTATAGGTATTATTTTTAATTAATCTTTTATTTGAAAAAATATGTTTTTAGGTATTTGTGAGGCTGAGATTAGCAAAATTAAGAGTTCATGCTTCTTTCATTTTGTCACCTGAGATGAGAGAGATTTTTTTTCCTTGGCATTGAACTATCCATAATATAGCCAAGTGAGTTGATGCTCAATTTTAGTGGATTATGACATCAGTCTAGCAAAAAGATAATTGGCATAACATTTTCAATTGAAAATCACAGTAAGAAGATCATGCACGTACAAACTGAAGAGAAAATTGATGATGGAAAAAATTGAAGCAATTTGTCAATTTAACTAATTTTAAATACTTCTAATGCCAGAGAAGACAGAAAATAGAATTATATCCAAATGTACTTAAGAGGTCGCGCTCCCATCAAGTATGACAGTCTGCAAATCACGTGAACAATGTTCTTCCAAGCCCAATATTTTTTCACATTGACAGACTATTACATTTGCAAGAAAACAGCTTTAAGTATACAGTGACTTCACACTCCAATTAATCATTGGAAAATAACAAGTAGAATTAATTGACTGGATTAACGTCTTTTTCTGTGCGAGAAATAAAGAAAAATATACAATTTTCCATGTGAAAATCCTTCCTAGAAGAAAGTTGCCTATTTGTCAATCAAAAACAACCGTAATTCATTTGGAAAATATGACTAATTTGAATACTAAGATAACTCCTTGAACGTTGTGTGTTTTGTTTTTCTTTTGCTCAATGCAAGCTTTCATTCAAAAAAATATCTTGATTTTGCCATACTTATTGACCAAACGAACTCCACTTAAATCAGGTGCAATATACAATACCATTTTGAATAAGTATAATCTATGTTAGTATGTGAGCTGTTTTCAAACTTATGACATATATTTCTGGATCTCCATGTCACCTAACAATTGCAATAAAAAAACAGGAATATGAGAAGCATTGAATTACAGTCAAAAATGCATTATAACCCTGAACCAGGTAGTACTAAACTTAAAATGGAACAAAGGAACCTCTGTATCACTAAGTTCAAGCAATTTGTTATAAGATTATTATATGCACAAAACAAAAAGAAGTTTCAACGTAATCACAAATTCCTCTTCGATTAGTATAAGCTAGTACATAATGTTTTGATTTGCCCTCGACCTTTATCAAAATTAAAATTTCCTCGAGGCAAAAAGTTTTTAAAAAAACAACTTTTTTTTTTTTATTTACGGAAAGTCGCATGAAATTATTCTCACCTCACTTTTTTTTAATCTTTTTAAAAATATTTCTCTATCTAAAATGTTTTTGTAATCTTCTCTGCAACTGCTGAATGAGTAGGGATGAACACAAATTTTAAGATAGTTGGTGAGGATTGGGTTGCTCTGTAACTTTTCTACGTCAATAGAATTGGAATCTCTTTAAATATTGAAAGAGCACGAGAAGAGATAAGGTAAGAAAATATTCACATACATAAATTTACATCTTTGTTGTGTTACTGAGCAGAATTCGTTTATTACTATTTAATAAAACACCTTTATGGGGGTTTTATTTATAATATTTTATTTACCTCTTGTGTTTCCCCAGTGTTTTTTTTTTTTTTTTGTGTTTTTTAGTTTTGTATCTGTTTTTCTTTCTTCAATATTTAAGCTCATTGGTTATTGCAAATTGAATATATCATCCTCTGTTCATGGTGGCTTCTTAAATAATGTTTATTTGACAATCATTATTTTATTATTATTGTTTGGTAGCAGTTTCCTCATCACTAGATGTCTGAACCACCAGAAAACAAAAAATGAAAATTCTACTTTTATACTCGTCCACTGCAATTTCTTATTCATTGTGGACTAGTGGAACAAATTAAATAGTCCCAGAAATATCAGCACTCACTGGATTTGTATATATTAAAAAAATATTTATTATAATGGTTACATTATCTTTATAATACATTATAATTTTATACATACAAGTCCAGTTAGTGTGGATATTTCTGGGAGGTTTTTTTGGACTATGTACTAAAACTATTATCTAAAGGGATATTATATATCCATGAAAGTGCAAGGATATGTTATTCCTCTAGGGCTGTAGGGAACCCATTAGTGCTTAGACTGTTACTTCTCAGAGAGTAAACGGGGCAGATAGAGAGAGAGATTGGAGAGGTAAAGTGAAAGAGTTAAGAGACAATGGAGTAAAGAAGAGTGAAGAGTAAAGAAATAGTGTAAAGAGAAGATATGGTCTGAGAGAGAATGGAGAGGGTAAAAAGAGAGATTGAAGAGAGGATGGAGATGAGAAAGGTAGTTAAGAGGAAGAAGGGAGAGATAATAATTATTTTAAAACAAAAAGCACTCTCTGCTTTCTCTCAGTTCAACAACTTCCTTTTTCTATCCAGCTGTTGTCTTCCCCATAACCTCTAGTTGATATTTCTAACTGCTATTAACTTATTTTTGTTAATTTATTACTGTATTATTTAATTTGTTATGATATAAAATAAAAACAATATTACAAAATGTTTCACAATTGCTAAACATATGCAAAGAGGGGGTGAAGTGGTGGGTGTGAGTGGGATTAGAAGTTGTGAGTAACATTTTTTTCTTGGCTAGTAGCTTAGGACTTGAAATTTTGAACCTTGAGTATATATATATATATATATATATATATATATATATATATATAACGTATCATAGCCGTCGTGCACTCACTACCATCATATAAGACAGCCCAGGTGCTTATACTTCAATAATTGTATAACTATTGTAGTCTTCTTAAGTCAAGAGGACACTCATAGGTATTACACACACACACAGTAGTGGACCTACTCAGCTGATGGCCCTGGTGCTAAATATTAATGTAAGAGAGCACATTTGAATTGGCAGATGCTCTTGTATATTTGGAGGTTTAAATAAGCTGATTTTATGGTGAAATCAATAGAACGGTCTTAGCTAGATTTAGTGGTAAGGGAGAATTTTTACCTAAGAAGGAGTTAGTTATGTGAAGCAATAAGCAGATACCAAACTCACAGGATTAGGTAAGGATACTTTTGTCCACTGTTGAATTAACGCAAGCCCATTTGCACACAGATTGCTAAGTGCACCACATCCCTTTATGCCCTATTTACAGTGTCACAATAGATACCGTATTTTAAACATATTTAAATATGCAGTTTCTATATATCTACAAGTGTAGACTTTAACTGACTGTATTAAGCATATCTACACAGATATTAGTCAGATGGAAGGGATTGCAAAATTCCTTTAGTTGACCGGCCAAGCAGGCATCCCTGTGTCTTATAGTGCCCCTGGACAGCTGACTGCCTTTTCTTGTATATTATCTGGGGCCCAATGATAAATTTGTATCTTATTTGAAGCCCAGTGATAAAAAATATACTTGTCAAGAGGAATCACGAAAAAAAGCTTCTTTTTTTAATGTAGTTATCCCTCATTTACATCCAGAATAGCTAGATAAATAGCTGTCTTGCGTGTGTGTGTATGTGCGTGTGTGTATGTGTGTGTGCTTGTGTGCGTGTGTGCGTGTGTGTGCGTATGTGTGCGTGTGTGTATGTGTGCCTGTGTGTGTGCCTGTGTATGTGTGCATATGTGTGCATATGTGTGCGTGTATGTATGTGTATGTGTATGTGTGCGTGTGTGTGTGCGTGTGTGTATGTTTGTATAGTTTGGGATTAAACATATAAATTGTACTCAAGAGTAGCAATGCACATCCAGTGAGCCAGTTTCAAGTGCCATATGTGTGTAGCCACCAGGGACCAGCTAGCTGCCAGTAGTGCACTGCTGCTCCCAACCTATCTATGTATGCTTTTTAACAAAAGAGACCAAGAGTAAATTTGATTATAGAAGTTAACTAAACACTCATAAAATTGCATGTTCTATCTGACCCATGAAAGTTTAATTTGACTTTAGTTTCCCTTTAATGCGACCAATTTTCTCATTTAAAATCATAAACAGAGGTGCTGATATTTTGATTTGTGATGTATTTAGCTTGGGTTTCTATAAGAAATGCACTTGATCTAATGCATGATTCATGGTAGAAAGCCTGGTTTTCTGTATTAAACACAGTGTGATATCTTGAAGCACAATCTTATGGATCACATTCTTGCATGTCTGATAACATTTTGTTAATTTTAGGTGGGAAAATTGTGTCTATTTGTAGAAAATAACTTTATATTACCCATTTTGCAGGTGTTTAGATAATCCCAGTGACAGACAAATGTCTCAGGATTTGGTAGCTATTGGTAGAAAGGAGAATTTTCATCCCGTGTTTGAACATCTAGAATCTTCAACACTAGATGCTGCTGCACCTCCGAAAAAGGAGTTTACTCAGGAAATCATAACCATTATACATGAAGTAAAAGGTAAGAATATGGTGGTGCATTCATATACCCCTAGGTGCAGTTAATTCAAACTCCCACCCATTCTCTATTTGCCATATAATGACTATCCCCTTCCAGAAGGAGACACATGTCCCACTTTGAAATGATTTCATATTATCATTGACATTGGTTTCAGTGCACTGTGCCTTAAATTTGCTGTTATTTTCATATTCATAGGTTTTTCTTTCAGAGTAATTAGTGTGTTTTGGGTAATTTGATAAAAGCTCACCACATTTTAAGTTGCAAGAATAAACAGTGAGATAATTACGTTGGGATTTTAAAGTCAATTTCATACACACCCACGGAACACGCATGTTCACCCTGGATAGCACTTGCTGATTGGTAGCTACATTAAGCCACGAATCAGCAAGCGCTACTCAGGTGCTGAACCAAAGATGGGCCGACTCGTAAGCTTACATCCTGCTTTTTCAAAAAAAGATACCAAGAGTTGATATTAGGAGTAAATTAGAAAGTTACTTAAAATTGTATACGCTATCTGAATCATGAAAGAAAAAAAATGGGTTCAGTATCCTTTTAAGCTCTCCATTACCCTTATTAGCATTGTGGCCCTTCTCTGAATGTTTTCTAAGCCTGCAATGCAATGTCTAAGTCTGAGATCAGTCCCCAGAACTGCACTCCACACTCAAGGTGAGGTCTTACCAGGGATTTATATAGTTACAGAATCATGCTTTCCTCCCTTGCATCAATGCCTCTATTAATACAGTACATGCTAGTATCTTATTAGCCTTAGAGGTCACTGCCCTGCTTTAACTTGTTATCTATTACTACTCCCAAATCCCTTTCCTCCTCTGTTTTGCTAATTCTAGTCCCATTTAAATAATAGGTTGCCTGCTTATTTTTACTTCCAAAATAAAGAACCTTGCATTTTCCAGTGTCAAAGGGAATCTAAACCCAATTTTTTTCTTTCATGATTCAGATAGCAGTGTTTCCCAAACCCAGTCCTCAGGACCCTTACTCAGGCCAGATATTGATTATATCTTAACTAGAGCACAGCTGATGGGTGAGCTCTGTGCTCTTGTTAAAATATAATGAATATCTGGCCTGAGTAAGGGTCCTGAGGACTGGGTGTGGGAAACACTGAGATAGAGCATACAATGTTAAACAACTTTCTAATTTAGTCCTATTATCAATTTTTCTTCGTTCTCTTGCTATCTTTATTTTAAAAGCAGGAATGTAAAGCTTAGGAGCCAGCCCATTTTTGGTTCAGAATCTGGGTTACCTTTGCTTATTGGTGGCTAAATGTAGCCACCAATAAGCAAGCACTATTCAGGATGCTGAACATAAAATGGGCTGGCTCCTAAGCTGTAAGAGAACAAATAAAAATTGATAATAGGACTAAATTAGAAAGTTGCTTAAAGGGATATTCCAGCCCAAATTGGAAACCACATGGGTGCATTTTGGTATTGAACAGAAACAATTTTGTAATATACATTAATTAGCAAAAATGCTTCTAATAAAAGCTATAGCTGTTTCAAAAGTGTATTTAAGTATGCACCGTGCACCAGCATTTTAAACACAACACTTGTTCTGAGAGCCTAAGGTGCTTGTACTATCTGGTGATGACTCCATTTGTTAAATGCTGACATGATACAAGCCCCAGTGATGATCTAAGCAGCTGCATTATTTAAAATGTGGGTGCAGTGAAAATATCTAGCTATGCTTCACATGCACGTGCAGAGAAAAATGTTAACACTGAAACAGTGATAACTCTTAAAAGAAGCATTTTTGCCAATACATGTATATTGTAAATATGTTTCTATTCAAAGATGCAATAAATCTATGTGCATTTATATTTTGACTGGAATGTCCCTTTAAATTTCTCATGTGGAACTGTATCAAACGTCTTTGCAAAGTCCAAGTATATCACATCAACTGATTCCCCTTTATCTATATATTTACTTAGTTCCTCGTATAATCTAATTAGATTAGTTTGACATTATCTATTTCTCATAAAACCATGCAGATTTTAACTCATAATCTTGTTTACACAAATAATACTCATCAATATAATCCCTCATAATCTTCCCCACTATTGATGACAGACTAACTGGTCTATAGCTTCCTGGATCAGCCCTGCTTCCCTTTTTAACAAGTGGCACCACGTCAGCTTTAATGATATGTAATTTACATACACATTTTATGTTTTTGATAAAATAAGATTTTTGGTGAACAATTTTGTTACGATTTTTGATTCACCTTAACAATACATGCTAAGGGGGTTCAAGCGGATGAGAAAAGGAGGAGAGGAACTAAGATAAAAAATGTTAGTATGTATTGTATGCATCCCTGAAAAGTAGGGTCTTTAAGGAGCGCATGAAAGTTTGAAAACTAAGAGAGAGTCTTGTGGAGCGAGGCAGAGAATTCCGCAAAATAGGGGCCAATCTGGAGAAGTCTTGTAGACGGGTAACGAGAGCAGGAAGTCATGGCTACAGTGTTTACAACTATGTATAATTTTAGTATAAACATTGTTGCAAACACTGCTGCCAGGTGGCTAGACATGTGCACACTCCTGAGTTCACCTAGGATTATTCTTTAACAAAGGATAACAAGATATTTTTGCAAAATTAATAATGGAAGTAAATTAGAAAGTTGTTTAAAGGGACAGTCAACTTAATTTTTTTTTATTATTTAAAAAGATAGATAATGCCTTTACTTCCCAATCCCCAGCTTCACCTAACCAACAATGTTACATTAATATACTTAAAAAAAACTGAGAAAAGGGGCTTAGAAAAAGGCAAACTTAGAGGTTATAATTAGCTTTTTAAATCTTGCCCAACAGCCAGATAGTGCTAGTTCAAATGTGCCATATAGATAACATTGTGCTCACTTCTGTTGAGAATGATAATGGTTATATAAGAACCATCACTGATAGGCCAAAATGCAAGATTGCAAAAAGCACTGAAATAAGACGCTTATATACAGGTAATCATAAAGGTAAAAAGTATATTAATATAACAGTATTAATTATGCAAAACCAGGGTATGGGTAATAATGGGATTATTTATCTTTTTATAAAATAATTATTTTCAAGTAGAATGTTCCTTTTAAAATTCCATGCTTTATCCAAACCATTTGAGGTTATTTTTTACTTTTCTGTCCCTTTAAGGAGAAAAAAAGAGAAACCTTTCTTATTCTGTGATGAAATGGAGTTAGTGAGCTAGCTTGTATATTTGTTTAAATTCTAATTTCAGGTCATTGTTATGACAAGCTCAAGTTTATTTTTTTTTTATAGCAAACTATTTTACATCTACTGATGTCACACTTCATGAACGCTTCTCCAAAATGCAAACAGAAAGCAAAAATCTAGATCCAGATGTACAAACAGTTACAACACAGACAAATCCGGAGATTCACAGGTGAGCTTTATTACTGACAGCCCTCGTGATAACCTGACATTAAATTGGGAAATCATTTATTAATCCTTGTGAACCCTTTATCTCCATTTGTTTTTAATAAGAGTCGTTCAACCCAAAGTAAAATCACCATAAAGGGCCAGATTATAAATGGAGCGCTATTTAACGCTCCCACTTAAGCTATAATTGTGCTAGAAGTAAGCTTTTTGCGTGCGACGGGTTACGCTTATATTATGAGTTAAAAGTAAATTGTTTTTGCTTGCGTGCTTAAACGACGCGTGTAAAAAGCCAAACTTAGAACACCATACTCGCTCGCAAACCCGATTGCATATTCTCAAGTGCACTAACCCGAATATTTCACATTCCAATATTCTTCACATAGCAGAATATGTTCTGTTTATTCTTAAATACATATTTATATATATATATATATATCAGATGGTATTTTGGTTAAATGTTTTATTTATTTAGTGTGTGTGTGTGTGTGTGTGTGCATATATATATATATATATATATATATATATATATATACACATACATACATACATACATACATACACACACACACACACACATTATTATATATTGGTATAGATATATGCAGATATATAGGAAGATTTATTTATAAAAACATAGAACAATAGAACATATTCTGCTATATGCCAGAAAATTGGAATGTGAACTATATACAGTAAATAACTTTATTAAATATGAATATTGCATAAATATGTTTTCATCTACTTAACTGCAAATTACTACTTTATATGTCTATATATTTGTACATATGTATTTGTTTTTATATATGTATATGTCTTTAAATACATGTAAATACATAAATATATAAGCACTTACACACACACACACACACACACACACACACATACATATATATATACACACACACACACACACATCCATCTCTGTGTGGTGTTCTGAGGTGCAAATTTGGGCTGTTCTAATAGAAGAGTTGTTTTTTTCTCTACTTGATATTTTATTATTTATGTTTAAATCTTTTTTATTGAAGAAAATTAATACAATAAGAATACAGTAAGTATATTCCCACCAGTGAAGCAGCCTGTGTACTAGAAACTTAAAGGGACATAATACTCATATGCTAAATCACTTGAAACTGATGCAGTATAACTGTAAAAAGCTGACAGGAAAATATCACCTGAGCATCTCTATGTAAAAAAGGAAGATATTTTACCTCACAATTTCCTCAGCTCAGCAGAGTAAGTTCTGTGTAAAAAGTTATACTCAGCTGCTCCCAGCTGCAGGTAAAAAAATAAAAAAAAAATGAAGAAATGAACAGCAGCCAATCAGCATCAGCAGTGCTGAGGTCATGAACTCTTACTGTGATCTCATGAGATTTGACTTAACTCTCATGAGATTTCATAGTAAGCTTCCTTTACCTGATTGGTGAAATAATATGAGAGTGCACGATGCTAGTCCCTTCAGATGTCCCAGGACAAACACACTAAAATGCTGCTTAGAAATCCTTTACAATGGGATGTGGCTACTGAGGAACTTTTGAGGTAAAATAGCTTTCTTTTTTACATAGAGATGTTCAGGTGATATTTTCTAATCAGCTTTTTACAGCTATGCTGCATCACTTTCAAGTGTTTAAACATTTGGGTATTATGGCCCTTTAACATTCTGTGCGGAGTGATTGGGTTAGATAGGGTATACTTCTATCAACCATTACATTTTTTAAAGGGTTTCACCATCATTAACGAGCAGGATCTATAGTAATGTCCAATGTCCTCGGACCCCCAAGTCTCTAAGCATTGAGCTTACTCCGCATTCCTACAGTTTCATGGTAGCTCCCGGTGCGATATCTTGTGAACACAAATTTTTATAAAACTTTAAACTGAAACTTAGACAAAAACTTGTTACATTAAAAAAAAAATAAACTGATCTCCATCAAAGCTATCTAGTTCACCATATTATTAGGTAAAAAAAAAAGAACGGGGGTCAACTGGATGTGTTCCTCCAAAACAGAGCTAAGTAGGTTTGATATGTTATTCCATGTTTTTTGTATTGTATTGCACTCCCACCACATATGATAATATGAGCCTATTTCTCCGCAGCCCCTGTAACATAATCTATTGTGACTGGATGACATGTGGGATGTTTTAATCGGGGTCAAGTACCATCTAAACATGGTTTTAATTGTATTCTCCCTCATATCTGCACTTAATAATCCCTTACAGGCTGAATTAAACATGTCATCCCACCATTTTTTGTCTTTACATATATTTAAATCTCTCTCCCAATTCAGGAGCAGGGTGGGTTTAAGTGTGCTGTTAGATGTTTGTATCTGTAAGTATAATTTGGAGATGGCGCCCTTAGGTCTGTGAGCGGACTTAAGCAACCCTTCCAGAGCAGTGGATATGTTAGGTTGAAGATCTCTAATGTATCTTTGTATCGCAGAATTGACCTGAAGATATTGGAACCATTGTAAATTCACTGAACCTAGTTGGTTCTGAATCTGATTAAATGTCTTAGGTTTTCTACCGTCCAACCAATCCGCTATCCTGTATAGGCCTTTATTCGCCCATTTGTCTGCTGAGAGTTGTGTATCTTTGGGGAGTAAATACCTAATTGGGCATACTAATGTTTGATTAGATAATAGGTTCCTTCTTTTTGTCAGGAAAGACCACATATGAATATTATGACTTGTGACCTGCAATCCAGGTTCATCTGGGGGGTCTCTCAAAGTGTGTTTGTTCCATAAAATGTCGTCCGGGTACGCGGAGTCTCTTAATTTAGCTTCTAGGTTAGTCCATATGATTCCTTCAGAGTTTCCCCCCATTAATGTCGTCTGGGCCAACCTTGCAGCTCTATAATACTAAACAATATTAGGGGCTCCTATTCCTCCCAAACTTCGATGTTTTGTAATGAGTGTGGTTGCTATTCTAGCCATTTTTTCCCCCCGAATAAAAGCTATTAAGTCTCCTTGTAACTTCTTTAAGTCATGTATATTAAGTTATGTATATTTCCACTCCCCTTGTACCATGTGATAGCAATTAGCCAATCACAAATGCATATACGTATAGTCTGTGAATTCTTGCACATGCTCAGTAGGATCTGGTGACTCAAAAATTGTAAATATAAAAGACTGTGCACATTTTTTTAATGGAAGTAAACTGGAAAGTTGTTTAAAATGACATGCTGTATCTGAATCATGAAAATTTAATTTAACCTGAGTGTCCCTTTAATGTGTTGCTTATGTCAAGACAATTGTGTATCAGCCCACAGTTTATTCAGATAAATATATAACACTCTATATGTAGACCAGTTCTTTTGACTATTATTTTTCTTTTTCCTTTAGGAGGATTGACATCTCTTTGGCTGATCTTCAGAGCAAGTCGCAGAAGAGAACTGATGTGCCCCCAGTATGTTTATCATACACACTAATGTGGTGAATCTGGTGCTGCAAGTTTAACAAGAGCAATCCATAAATCTTGTATGCACACTTGTCATATTAATATGCTAAGTGCATTCATGTCATAAAACCAAATTGTGTATCTTTATCTCAATTTAAAGGGACACTTAAAAGTAATAAAATATTTTGGCTAAAAAAGGTTATGTAAAAAGGGTGTATATGTAATAAGTAAAACTAACAGGAAGTGAATGACTGTGCATCTGAGGCTTGGGGATTCACTGCTAACTAGCTTATATATATAAAACTCACACAGAAAAAAATATTCAGTATAGGACCTTCCTTTTTAAAAAACAAACAAAAAAACAAAGCCCTTTAATACATTTTGATACTTTCTCTTTTAGATGGAACAAAGAAAATGCTAGATATGTTCCTTTAAGAAGATATACTTTTCCTATGTTTTGATATTTTAGTGGCACCCCTTACATTAATATAAGGTTACTCGGAATATATATATAGACTAATGGAAATGTCCCAATTATGTTATGTTTTGATGTAAAATGCAAAGAGATTGGCTTTATATGTTTAATAGATGAGGTAAAATAAGACAAAAATGGGATATTAGACTGTTAGATACTTATGTGAAGTCATCATTGTGTTCCTTGACCAAGCAAAAACAAAATAGTTGTAAAGAAGGAAATACATTTCTAAAAATATTGTTTCCCCCACTGCCAGAGGCTGCGGTGCACATATGGAGCCACACCTCTTTATAATAACATACAGTCAATGGAAAATTTTCTGACTCTAATAGCAATCATTTTTATATGTGGCACATTTGAACGTACACAGAAGTACCAAGTTCCCCTTTTAAACTTGAGTCCCCAAAAAATAGTAAAACAAGAGGGTGTGACCTGTAGCTGAAGAGTAGCGGATACTAGGGTGTATACATATAAGAGAAATTAAACATTAAAAAGGCATTATAAAACTAGTAAAGAACTAATGTCAAAATTAAAAAGGTTATTTTACATTCTTATACAAGCATTGTTAAAGGGACAGTCTAGTCAAAACTAAACTTTCATGATACAGATAGGGAATGCAATTTTAAACAGCTTTCCAATTTACTTTTATCATCAAATTTGCTTTGTTCACTTGTTATTCTTTGTTGAAAGCTAAACCTAGGTAGGCTCGTATGCGCTTGAAGGCCACCTCTTATCTCAGTGCATTTTGACAGGTTTTTTTTTACAGCTAGACAGCGCTAGTTTATGTGGGCCATATAGATAGCATTGTGCTCACTCCTGTGGAGCTACCTAGGAGTCAGCACCGATTGGCTACACTGCAAGTCTGTCAAAAGAACTGAAATAAAGGGGCATAGATACAAGGTATTCACAGAGGTAAAAAGTATATTAATATAACCACATTGGTTATGCAAAACTGGGGAATGGGTAATAAAGGAATTATCTATCTTTTTAAACAATATCAAATATGGAGTAGACTGTCCCCTTAACAATACATTCTCTAGCCAACTACCTACATGATGAAAAAAAATCTGATTCTACATTTTTAAACATTGTTTGCCAAACCACATTCCTAAATTAACAACTCTCATTATGAGCTGACATACGTAAAACACAGAGAAACTTTGCCGAAAGGAGCCATTAATTACATGTGATTATTGAAGGGTGACTATAAACTATGAAAGATTTGTAACTATAAAATAAGCAACACAATTGAATAGTCAAATACTATGTCTTCAATAAAATGTGACTTTTATTACACAGAATGGACTAAAAAAGAGTGAGGTAATGAGGAAGTATTGGTGATAACTTTATATTATTGCTTTCCTTAGGTCAACCATAGAGTGATTGATGATCCAAACGATTTACGTCACGATATAGAGAGGAGGAGAAAAGCGAGGATGCAGAATGTAGAAAACGGTCCCACTGGCGCCAGCGTGCATGATGGGTTAGTTATAAAAACAACAATAATAATATTGCTTTATTTCCAGTTGTCTGATGTGCACAGTTTTATATTTGATTTTGTGGTGAATTTCTTTCATGTAATTAGCAAGAGTCCATGAGCTAGTGACGTATGGGATATACATTCCTACCAGGAGGGGCAAAGTTTCCCAAACCTCAAAATGCCTATAAATACACCCCTCACCACACCCACAATTCAGTTTTACAAACTTTGCCTCCGATGGAGGTGGTGAAGTAAGTTTGTGCTAGATTCTACGTTGATATGCGCTCCGCAGCAAGTTGGAGCCCGGTTTTCCTCTCAGCGTGCAGTGAATGTCAGAGGGATGTGAGGAGAGTATTGCCTATTTGAATGCAGTGATCTCCTTCTACGGGGTCTATTTCATAGGTTCTCTGTTATCGGTCGTAGAGATTCATCTCTTACCTCCCTTTTCAGATCGACGATATACTCTTATATATACCATTACCTCTGCTGATTCTCGTTTCAGTACTGGTTTGGCTTTCTACAAACATGTAGATGAGTGTCCTGGGGTAAGTAAATCTTATTTTCTGTGACACTCTAAGCTATGGTTGGGCACTTTGTTTATAAAGTTCTAAATATATGTATTCAAACATTTATTTGCCTTGACTCAGAATGTTCAACTTTCCTTATTTTCAGACAGTCAGTTTCATATTTGGGATAATGCATTTGATTTATTCATTTTTTCTTACTTTCAATTTGACTCTTCCCTGTGGGCTGTTAGGCTCGCGGGGGCTGAAAATGCTTCATTTTATTGCGTCATTCTTGGCGCGGACTTTTTTGGCGCAAAAAATTCGTTTCCGTTTCCGGCGTCATACGTGTCGCCGGAAGTTGCGTCATTTTTTTGACGTTATTTTGCGCCAAAAATGTCGGCGTTCCGGATGTGGCGTCATTTTGGCGCCAAAAAGCATTTAGGCGCCAAATAATGTGGGCGTCTTATTGGCGCGAAAAATATGGGCGTCGCTTTTGTCTGCACATTATTTAAGTCTCATTTTTCATTGCTTCTGGTTGCTAGAAGCTTGTTCTTTGGCATTTTTTCCCATTCCTGAAACTGTCATTTAAGGAATTTGATCAATTTTGCTTTATATATATGTTGTTTTTTCTCTTACATATTGCAAGATGTCTCACGTTGCATCTGAGCCAGAAGATACTACAGGAAAATCGCTGTCTAGTGCTGGATCTACCAAAGCTAAGTGTATCTGCTGTAAACTTTTGGTAGCTATTCCTCCAGCTGTTGTTTGTATTGATTGTCATGACAAACTTGTTAAAGCAGATAATATTTCCTTTAGTAAAGTACCATTGCCTGTTGCAGTTCCTTCAACATCTAAGGTGCAGAATGTTCCTGATAATATAAGAGATTTTGTTTCTGAATCCATAAAGAAGGCTATGTCTGTTATTTCTCCTTCTAGTAAACGTAAAACATCTTTTAAAACTTCTCTCCCTACAGATGAATTTTTAAATGAACATCATCATTCTGATTCTGATGACTCTTCTGGTTCAGAGGATTCTGTCTCAGAGGTTGATGCTGATAAATCTTCATATTTATTTAAAATGGAATTTATTCGTTCTTTACTTAAAGAAGTACTAATTGCTTTAGAAATAGAGGATTCTGGTCCTCTTGATACTAATTCTAAACGTTTGGATAAAGTATTTAAAGCTCCTGTGGTTATTCCAGAAGTTTTTCCTGTTCCTAATGCTATTTCTGCAGTAATTTCCAAAGAATGGGATAAATTGGGTAATTCATTTACTCCTTCTAAACGTTTTAAGCGATTATATCCTGTGCCGTCTGACAGATTAGAATTTTGGGACAAAATCCCTAAAGTTGATGGGGCTATTTCTACCCTTGCTAAACGTACTACTATTCCTACGTCAGATGGTACTTCGTTTAAGGATCCTTTAGATAGGAAAATTGAATCCTTTCTAAGAAAAGCTTATCTGTGTTCAGGTAATCTTCTTAGACCTGCTATATCTTTGGCTGATGTTGCTGCAGCTTCAACTTTCTGGTTGGAAACTTTAGCGCAACAAGTAACACATCATGATTCTCATGATATTATTATTCTTTTACAGCATGCTAATAATTTTATCTGTGATGCCATTTTTGATATTATCAGAGTTGATGTCAGGTTTATGTCTCTAGCTATTTTAGCTAGAAGAGCTTTATGGCTTAAAACTTGGAATGCTGATATGGCTTCTAAATCAACTTTACTTTCCATTTCTTTCCAGGGTAACAAATTATTTGGTTCTCAGTTGGATTCCATTATTTCAACAAAGTTTCAACAAAGAACAAAAGCCTGATCCTTCATCCTCAGGAGCAGTTTCAGTTTGGAAACCATCTCCAGTCTGGAATAAATCCAAGCCAGCTAGAAAGGCAAAGCCTGCTTCTAAGTCCACATGAAGGTGCGGCCCTCATTCCAGCTCAGCTGGTAGGGGGCAGGTTACGTTTTTTTCAAGGAAATTTGGATCAATTCTGTTCACAATCTTTGGATTCAGAGCATTGTTTCAGAAGGGTACAGAATTGGTTTCAAGATGAGACCTCCTGCAAAGAGATTTTTTCTTTCCCGTGTCCCAGTAAATCCAGTAAAAGCTCAAGCATTTCTGAAATGTGTTTCAGATCTAGAGTTGACTGGAGTAATTATGCCGGTTCCAGTTCCGGAACAGGGGATGGGGTTTTATTCAAATCTCTTCATTGTACCAAAGAAGGAGAATTCCTTCAGACCAGTTCTGGATCTAAAAATATTGAATCGTTATGTAAGAATACCAACGTTCAAGATGGTAACTGTAAGGACTATCTTGCCTTTTGTTCAGCAAGGGAATTATATGTCCACAATAGATTTACAGGATGCATATCTGCATATTCCGATTCATCCAGATCATTATCAGTTCCTGAGATTCTCTTTTCTGGACAAGCATTACCAGTTTGTGGCTCTGCCGTTTGGCCTAGCTACAGCTCCAAGAATTTTTACAAAGGTTCTCGGTGCCCTTCTGTCTGTAATCAGAGAACAGGGTATTGTGGTATTTCCTTATTTGGACGATATCTTGGTACTTGCTCAGTCTTTACATTTAGCAGAATCTCATACGAATCGACTTGTGTTGTTTCTTCAAGATCATGGTTGGAGGATCAATTTACCAAAAAGTTCTTTGATTCCTCAGACAAGGGTAACCTTTCTGGGTTTCCAGATGGATTCAGTGTCCATGACTCTGTCTTTAACAGACAAGAGACGTCTAAAATTGATTGCAGCTTGTCGAAACCTTCAGTCACAATCATTCCCTTCGGTAGCCTTATGCATGGAAATTCTAGGTCTTATGACTGCTGCATCGGACGCGATCCCCTTTGCTCGTTTTCACATGCGACATCTTCAGCTCTGTATGCTGAAGCAATGGTGCAAAGATTACACGAAGATATCTCAATTAATATCTTTAAAACCGATTGTTCGACACTCTCTAACATGGTGGACAGATCACCATCGTTTAATTCAGGGGGCTTCTTTTGTGCTTCCGACCTGGACTGTAATTTCAACAGATGCAAGTCTCACAGGTTGGGGAGCTGTGTGGGGATCTCTGACGGCACAAGGAGTTTGGGAATCTCAGGAGGTGAGATTACCGATCAATATTTTGGAACTCCGTGCAATTTTCAGAGCTCTTCAGTTTTGGCCTCTTCTGAAGAGAGAATCGTTCATTTATTTTCAAACAGACAATGTCACAACTGTGGCATACATCAATCATCAAGGAGGGACTCACAGTCCTCTGGCTATGAAAGAAGTATCTCGAATTTTGGTTTGGGCGGAATCCAGCTCCTGTCTAATCTCTGCGGTTCATATCCCAGGTATAGACAATTGGGAAGCGGATTATCTCAGTCGCCAAACATTGCATCCGGGCGAATGGTCTCTTCACCCAGAGGTATTTCTTCAGATTGTTCAAATGTGGGAACTTCCAGAAATAGATCTGATGGCGTCCCATCTAAACAAGAAACTTCCCAGGTATCTGTCCAGATCCCGGGATCCTCAGGCGGAGGCAGTGGATGCATTATCACTTCCTTGGAAGTATCATCCTGCCTATATCTTTCCGCCTCTAGTTCTTCTTCCAAGAGTAATCTCCAAGATTCTGAAGGAATGCTCGTTTGTTCTGCTGGTAGCTCCGGCATGGCCTCAAAGGTTTTGGTATGCGGATCTTGTCCGGATGGCCTCTTGCCAACCGTGGACTCTTCCGTTAAGACCAGACCTTCTGTCACAAGGTCCTTTTTTCCATCAGGATCTGAAATCCTTAAATTTAAAGGTATGGAGATTGAACGCTTGATTCTTGGTCAAAGAGGTTTCTCTGACTCTGTGATTAATACTATGTTACAGGCTCGTAAATCTGTATCTCGAGAGATATATTATAGAGTCTGGAAGACTTATATTTCTTGGTGTCTTTCTCATCATTTTTCTTGGCATTCTTTTAGAATACCGAGAATTTTACAGTTTCTTCAGGATGGTTTAGATAAGGGTTTGTCCGCAAGTTCTTTGAAAGGACAAATCTCTGCTCTTTCTGTTCTTTTTCACAGAAAGATTGCTATTCTTCCTGATATTCATTGTTTTGTACAAGCTTTGGTTCGTATAAAACCTGTTATTAAGTCAATTTCTCCTCCTTGGAGTTTCAATTTGGTTCTGGGAGCTCTTCAAGCTCCTCCGTTTGAACCTATGCATTCATTGGACATTAAATTACTTTCTTGGAAAGTTTTGTTCCTTTTGGCCATCTCTTCTGCCAGAAGAGTTTCTGAATTATCTGCTCTTTCTTGTGAGTCTCCTTTTCTGATTTTTCATCAGGATAAGGCCGTGTTGCGAACTTCTTTTGAATTTTTACCTAAAGTTGTGAATTCCAACAACATTAGTAGAGAAATTGTGGTTCCTTCATTATGTCCTAATCCTAAGAATTCTAAGGAGAAATCGTTGCATTCTTTGGATGTTGTTAGAGCTTTGAAATATTATGTTGAAGCTTCGAAATCTTTCCGTAAGACTTCTAGTTTATTTGTTATCTTTTCCGGTTCTAGAAAAGGCCAGAAAGCTTCTGCCATTTCTTTGGCATCTTGGTTGAAATCTTTAATTCATCTTGCCTATGTTGAGTCGGGTAAAACTCCGCCTCAAAGAATTACAGCTCATTCTACTAGGTCAGTTTCTACTTCCTGGGCGTTTAGGAATGAAGCTTCGGTTGACCAGATTTGCAAAGCAGCAACTTGGTCCTCTTTGCATACTTTTACTAAATTCTACCATTTTGATGTATTTTCTTCTTCTGAAGCAGTTTTTGGTAGAAAAGTACTTCAGGCAGCGGTTTCAGTTTGAATCTTCTGCTTATGTTTTTCGTTAAACTTTATTTTTGGGTGTGGATTATTTTCAGCAGGAATTGGCTGTCTTTATTTTATCCCTCCCTCTCTAGTGACTCTTGTGTGGAAAGATCCACATCTTGGGTAGTCATTATCCCATACGTCACTAGCTCATGGACTCTTGCTAATTACATGAAAGAAAACATAATTTATGTAAGAACTTACCTGATAAATTCATTTCTTTCATATTAGCAAGAGTCCATGAGGCCCGCCCTTTTTTTGTGGTGGTTATGATTTTTGTATAAAGCACAATTATTCCAATTCCTTATTTTATATGCTTTCGCACTTTTTTATCACCCCACTTCTTGGCTATTCGTTAAACTGAATTGTGGGTGTGGTGAGGGGTGTATTTATAGGCATTTTGAGGTTTGGGAAACTTTGCCCCTCCTGGTAGGAATGTATATCCCATACGTCACTAGCTCATGGACTCTTGCTAATATGAAAGAAATGAATTTATCAGGTAAGTTCTTACATAAATTATGTTTTCCTCAGTAATTTCCTCAGTAAAAATAACCTTTCTCAACTCATTTTAAATATTGTTAAGGCATCTGTATCTATATTAAGCAACATTTGCATGCAATTTCATTTTGACTAACTGTTTGTTTCATACTTTTAAGGGATGCTTCCAGCAGTTATTCTGGGTCACAGAACCAGGATACTGGAGAGTTTCAGAAATCAACAAGGCTCAACAGACCACCTTTTCGAAAGTCAACAGGACGACCTCCAGTAAGACCACATACTTACACAGATCTTTAAAAAGCCCCAAAATAGATGTTTATGTAATTTCCTGGTACTGCATACATTGTACTAGGTTTTCAAAGAGACACATTTATTAGTTATGCACACAGAATTGTATTTTATTTATTTTTAATTTGCCTGAAAGACGTAATATAAATATCTAGACTACTACAATACAATACTAATTAATACAAGCACAAGTTTGCAGGCCTTTCTACACCATTCTTCAGTCTCACATGGGAGATAGGCTTCTTTGCACCATGGTCAGCATCTCATCCAGTACAGTTGTAGAAGTATTGACTGGCTAAAAATAAAAAATATTTTTGTCTGTAAAAAGAAGAAAACTTTAGATTTCTAATTTTTAAATCAAAAGGATTTATCAGAGCCTTCTGTGAATTAATCTGCAGTCTAGCCTTATGACACTTTAAAAAAATACATTTTCTTTCATACAGGTGGTAAGAGTCCATAATCCATTACTCTTCTCTACCACTAGAAGGAGGCAAATATTCCCAAACCGCAAGAGCTCTATAAAACCCCTTACACATACCTCAGTCTTTACTTTGCCTACGCTGGAGGGGGTTGCAGAGATTAAGATGCACATTTAATTCTTCAGAGAGAGGGGTTTTCTCTCTATATTGAGGCACGGTTCCCCCTCAGAGTACAGTGCTTGTCAAAGGGATGTATATGGGGTATGGTTTATGTTTCTTTTTTCACCTCATGGGAAATTTTTCATAAACCCTCTATAATTGGTCGTAAGGACTTGTCTTTTGCCTCCCTTTATGGATCTACTATATACTCCTATTCCATAACCTCTGCTGATATGTTGCAGTACTGGTTTGGCTGTCAGCTACTTGATTGCTAGTGGACAAGTGTCTATTGGTAAGCATCTTTTTATTAACATTTAGACACTCCTATAGCTATGTTATGAGCACTTTTTAAGTTTTTTTTATATATATATATTATAAAGTGTATTAATAAAGGTGTATAATTCACTTCAACACACATGTCTATTTGCTTTTAGTCCTATAGCGCCACCCCCTGTTTTCTTATTTCATATATATATATATATATATATATATATATGAAATAAGAAAACAGGGGGTGGCGCTATAGGACTAAAAGCAAATAGACATGTGTGTTGAAGTGAATTATACACCTTTATTAATACACTTTATAAAATATATAAAAAGCTGGACACCGGTGTCTCAAGTATCTATAAAATGTTGAAAATATGGACAGACATATATTGTAATCAAAAACAAATTATTGAAAATATTAATATGTTTCACAATATTAAAGTCTATACAAGATAAAGATATGCTGGATGGATATAAAGTTATCAAAGTCTCTATTAATTGAATTGCTCCTAAAAGACAGTCCAAAGGAGTTTTTTTGTTACTCGATTGCTACTGTGTTGCAATTAATGATATCCTGTGTGGTTTCCGCTACAATAATATGCCTTTGTAGTATTTGGGTATGCTGATTTATTAGTTAATTGTATTCAACACTCCGGGTTTGGCGTTAACTGCCGTTACTGGTGTGGATTATGCTTTTACCAGATTGCAAGTGTTAATGTGAATGCCAATGTAAAAACGTTTGTTATGAACTAATGTGTGCGTGCGTGCGTGTGTGTGTGTGTATATATATATATATATATATATATATATATATATGAACATGGGACAGATGCTTCTCACTATTCCCTTGCTGTTAAGCTTTTTTGGCGTGCTTAGTTTTATGTGTATCGGCCTTTGGTTTAACCGAAACGGGTTAATGCTTGAATCAGATGTAAAGTCACTAAATTAAAAATAAATATTAAAATTCTTTATAGAGAAAAAATAATGTAACTTTGTCATCTATTATGGGGGTTGGGGTTCTGTCTTGTAAATTTTGTTAGAGGGGAGGAACACAGCCTAAAACTTTGAAAACCCCCTGAACTAGAATGTTTTGAAACAGTATTATGGAACTAATCGGTAGTTAGTTTCATATGCTTTTGAAGAAGTCGAACTATAAGACTCCTTGAACAGCCTCTCCTTCCCCTGTAAACATTTGTTCCATACTTTTAGGAATTGGTTTGTGTGGACTCTGATGCAGCCTGATGTATATCGGTTTCGGTTACTTCTTTTATGGGCCTAGGCTTCTGACCTCTTTCAGGATTGCCTATGGCCAGATTTGGGCCCTGTTTGTGTTGTATGTCTGGTCATATTCATGGATAATACTTTTCCATTTGCTCTTTCCAGTCAGGTATTTGCTTGGGTAGGTAAACTAAGGCTGGTAGACAAGAGAGAGATACATATTTGCTAAGTGATAGGAGTCCATATGCATGTTCTTTTGATGGTAAAAATACAAAATAATAATAATAAATAAGAGTCATTTAAACATAAGGAAGTTTTCTAAACATTCACTATTGCGATTTCAATATTCAAATTTGAACTTTCAACTTGATTTCTTGTTACTCATTATTATGTCAGTAATTGTTCAATGCTATTTTTGTGAGATCTTCAAATGTATTTGTCATTTGAATGACACTACAAAAATAATCTATTGTTTAAACAGATTTACGTCAGACACTCACAACAAATCTGGACATGCTTACTTTGAAATGAGAGCTTTGCTTCAGTTTGACAGCCCAGTCATAAACACCCAAGCTCACGGTGAGCAACCTTTTAGATTAATATGACATGAACCCAAATTTTTTCTTTCATGATTCAGATAGAGCATGCAATTTTATACAACTTTCTAATTTACTTCTATTATACATTATTTATCATTCTCTTGGTATCTTCAGTTGAAAAGCATGGATGTATGCTTAGGAGCCTGTCCATTTCTAGATCACTATAAGTCAGTAGTTTTGCAAGCATGCTATCCATTTGCAAGAGCACTAGATAGCAGCACTATTTCCTGTCATGTAGTGCTCCAGACACCTACCTAGGTATCTCTTCAACCAAGAACAAAGCAAATTTGATAATATAAGTAAATTAGAAAAAAAGGAATTGTATGCCCTGTCTGAATCATAGAAAAAATATTTTGGGGTTCAAATCCCTTTAAAGGGACACTGAACCCAAAAAATTTCTTTCGTGATTCAGATAGAGCATGCAGTTTTAAGCAACTTTCTAATTTACTCCTATTATCAATTTTTCTTCATTCTCTTGCTATCTTTATTTGAAAAAGAAGGCATCTAAGCTTTTTTTTTTTTGGTTCAGACCTCTGGAAAGCACTTTTTTATTGGTGGATGAATTTATCCACCAATCAGCAAGAACAACCCAGGTTGTTCACCAAAAATGGACTGGCAACTAAACTTACATTCTTGCATTTCAAATGAAGATAACAACAGAATGAAGAAAATTTGATAATAGGAGTAAATAAGAAAGTTGCTTAAAATTCCATGCTCTATCTGAATCACGGAAGAAAAAAATTGGGTTCAGTGTCCCTTTAAGTATAAATTAAGGGATTGAATAGTTTGCCAATTAAAGCTTCACATGAAACAAGTTTTACATCTTGGAAAATACTCAAATTTCACCTGCAAGGTGCACATTTTAGTGACTGGCAGCCAAGCAGGAAGGATTGACTGGTTGATAATTAGTTTGTTGATGTCATCCATACTAAACTAGTGTAGCTAGAACTCTAAGACTATATATAGAACATATGTAGATTACTGAAGTGCATTTTATTTGATTGGTGACCAAGAAAACTTTTGTCATAATATGTTTGATTGAACAAGAATGCGGTTTTTCAAAATTATAACTTTGTGCTGCCTGAAAAATGTTAGCATATCAGTTCAGTCCTTTAATGAGATATTAACATGTAAAAACATACATTTTTTGATACAGTCAAATTTATTTTCTTTCATACAGGTGGTTAGAGTCTACAGTCTATTACTCCTGGGATTACTCTTCCTTGGCACTAGGAGGAGGCAAAGATTCCCAAACCTTAAGTGCTCTATAAAACTCCTCCTACCTTACTGTTAACTCAGTCTTGTCTTTGCCTCCGCTGAAGGAAGGTGAAGCATGAAGATGTGTATTTGATTCTTCAGTGAGAGGGGGTTCTCTGATTGAGTTGAAGCCATGTAGGATGAAGGATGTATTTTTATTTCACCTGTGGAGAATTAGTCACAAGCCTTCCCAAGGTGTCTTAGGGACTCGTCTTTTGCCTCTTCCTGTTGGATTGTCGATATACTCCTATTTCAGGTCCTCAGCTGTTATGTTTTAGCACTGGTTTTGGCTTCCTACTGGTTTCCTCCAGTAGTACTGGTTTCCTCTCAGTCGTCAGTCTCTGCATCCAGTAGAATGGTCTTTCCATCTTGATGATTTCAATCATATAGTGGATCTTTGGAGTCTCCCAGAAATAGATCTGATGGCCTCTCGGTTGAACCACAAATTTCCCAGGTACTGTGCGAGGTCCAGGGATTCTCAAGCTGTGTTTGTGGATGCTCTGGTGGCTCTGTGCTCATTTTTTTTTTTTAATTTTTCTTTTTTATTGAAAATTTAAATATTCACAATAACAAATATCAGCATAGAAATGATTTTACATTATCAAGTGTTGCCAATTAGGGCTGTATGTTCATGAGTTTCGTTGTTGCCTCATGTGCTGTGGTCAATCAGTCCATGTAGGTTAGATAACATGTAAACAGGTAAACAAACAAACTAATCAATAAAATAAATATAATAACTTACATCTGCATGTCTTTATCCGGATCGTCACTGGCTCTTAGATTATATGTTTATCGAGGTGTTGTATGATCTGTTCATGTCACAAAGAAAATTTGTACCCTTTCTGTTTGGTGATAGTTGGTTGAATTCACTAGGGGGGAGGGATGGCATTCCTAGGGGTATTTGAGAGAATTGCTGTGTGTAGGGATTCTTGCCAGAGAAATTTGGCATCTAGTAGGGTGTTTACTTTGTTACGGCAGAGGTAACCGTATTGTTCCAGTGTGAATTGCTCATCTACTTCTTCAAGCCACATTTCCTTAGTTATGGTTATATGTTTCTTCCAATTACGGGCTATTAATTTTCTCGCGCTGTTAAGGCCTATTTGGAGCATTAAAAGTCGCAAGCGACATGGTATATTAGGGAGATCATTGAGTAATGCTATTTGTGGGTTTAGTATAAATTCAGTTGAAAGACTTTGCCTGAAATGTTGCTCTACCGCTTTCCATAGGGGGCGTACTTTGGGGCATCGCCACCACATGTGAAGTAGGCTACCATGTCTCTTACCGCAGCGCCAACATTTATCTGGTAGGTTTGGGTAAATACTACTTAGTTTTGACGGGGTTAAATACCACCTCGTTACAATCTTATAGTTGAGCTCTAATATTGCTGGAGAGGTTGAGGATTTTTTGATGAACTTAAATATATTGGCCCAGTTATCCTCTGGTACGTGATTACCTATATCTGCATTCCATTTAGCTGAGTATGGAGGTAGGGTGTCTCTGGTGTTTTTGGTTAATAGTTTACGGGAGAGCGAAAGTGTTCCTCTTGGTATAATCCCTCTATGGCACAATGTTTCGAATGTGGTGGGTGTTCTTAACAAGTCTGTTTTGAATGGGGAGGTGTGAACGAAGTGTTGTAGTTGTGCGTATTTTAGCCAATTGTTGTATTTGCCTTGTGCTATGTTGGTTAATTTGTCTCTTTCTAGTAGTTTGCCTGCTTCCGTGAAGTTTAGTAAAGGGATGGTATAGTCCCATTCAGAGAGCCTCTGAAACCCTTTGTCAAGACCACCCACCATCTCAATATTTAGAACAATCGGAAAAAGGGGAGATCTAGAAGTCGAAATGTATGGTCTGGAGGATAAGATTTGATCCCAGGTCTGAAATAAGTGTTTGTGAATTTCCAGGTGTCTACATTGGGGTGGTCTTAAGTTGTTAGGTACCCAACACAACGCATATACCAGTGGAGCTTTGAGTATGTGAGAATCTAATGCAACACGTGCCCTACATTCCTGTTTCCCGTGCCAATCAAGTATTCTTTGTAATGTGACCGCTAGGTAGTACTCTTCAATTTTTGGTAGTCCTAACCCTCCATCAGTAGTTGACCTATACATTGTGTCCCTGTTGACTCTAGGCTTAGTTTTCCCCCACACAAAGGAATTAAGGCTGTTTTGAAGACGGCTCAGATACCAACGGGGTAAGTGCATAGGTAATGTCTGTAGTATATATGTAATCCTAGGGAGTGTGGTCATTTTTAGGGCTTGGATTCGACCCCACCATGAGAGAGGTTTACTCGCCCATGTCTGAAGATCTTGTTGAGTATTGTTCAGTAAATTTATATAATTTTTGTCAAAGAGTGTTTTTTGTTTGGGGGCTAGGTGTATTCCTAAGTATTTTATAGAATCTTTTTTTAATTTTAATGGGCATATCTTCGATAGTGATTGAAATTTAGCTTCTGATAAGCTAACATTCAAGATCTCTGACTTTTGTTTGTTAACTAAAAAGTTTGAATACCGCCCATATCTGTCTAATTCTGTTAAGAGTTCTGGAATAGTTGTTAGGGGTGAGGTAACTGAGAATAGTAAGTCATCTGCAAATGCTGCGATTTTATAGGATTGGTTATTGAACGTTATTCCTTTGATGTTTTGGTTTTTACGAACATGGGAAGTGAGGACCTCCATCGTTAAAACGAATAAGATCGGGGATAGGGGGCAGCCCTGGCGTGTGCCATTGTGTATGGGGAAAGTATCCGACAGTATACCATTAGCTTTTATTTTTGCATTTGGGTGGGAATATAGATTAAATATTCTGTTAATTATTTTTGGGCCAAATCCAATATTTTTAAGTGTTTCTAGAAGGAACTGCCAATCTGTTCGATCGAATGCCTTTTCGGCGTCGATGGCTATCATTACAGATTCTATTTTGTGGGTCTTAGCATATTCTATGAGAGTTAGGGCTCTGATAGTATTGTCCCTGGCTTCACGGCCAGGGACAAATCCTACTTGATCTGTGTGGACTATATCAGTAAGAATGGAGTTTATACGGTTCGCTATGATTTTCCCTAAAATTTTAAGATCTGTGTTTAGTAGCGATATAGGTCGATAACTACCTGGGTCCTCTTGTGGTTTTTCTGGTTTCAGAATTACAGATATATGAGCTGTTAGAGATTCTACAGAGAGTTGTGTGCCTTCGTCTAAGGATTTAAAAAGATTTAGTAAATGTGGGGCTAAGAGAGGACAATGTGTTTTGTAGTATTGATTGGTTAGTCCGTCAGGTCCTGGACTCTTGCCTGTTGGAAGGCTCCGAATAGCTTTCACTATTTCTGCTAATGTTATATCTGCCTCTAAGTCATTTACCTGGGTTTGTGATAATTTGTTTAAATCTGCTGAAGTTATGTACGCTTTCATGTTTTGTGCGTGGTCGAGTGGGGTAATTTTTGTCAGGTTATATAATTGTTGATAGAAGCTACGAAAGTGGGCTGCTATCTCCTTGCTGTCAACTGCATAGTCTCCTTGTTTAGTTTTGAGCTTGTGAATATGTGTAGTGGAGTTCTTATCTTTCAGGGTGTTAGCAAGGATTTTGCCTGGGCGGTTTCCTTCATAGTAGTATTTCTTTCGCAGGTTTAACATTTTTCTTTGGGTTTCAGTGTACAGTAATGCATTGAGTTCCTTTCGTGTGGCTGTCAGTGTTGTTAGAAGGGTTCTATCTGAGGGGGATTGCTTGTGTTGAGTTTCTAGGTCGGTGAGTCTGTCGGTAAAAGTTTTTAACTGGGTGTTGTAATGTTTTGTGATGTATGCTTTGTGTTTTATACATTCTCCGCGTATTACTGCTTTATGTGCTTCCCATACAAACATCGGGTGAGTTTCTAGGTCAGCGTTTAGGTGGAAGTATTCTGTCAGTGTTGTCTTGAGTTTTTGGGCTGTTGGTGGGTGGTGTAGAAGATAAGGGTCAAGTCGCCATGTGTACGGGTAGAGCGGAGTGTCGGGCCAGTTTAAATCCAGGGTTACCATAGAATGATCTGACCATGCCGTTGGTAATATGTCAGTATTGGATAAGAGGGATAGGCTAGATTGGTCTAGAAATAGATAGTCTAACCTTGAGTACATGGTCCAAGGATGAGAGTAAAAGGAATAACCGCGTTGAGTGGGGTGTTGTAGTCTCCAAGTGTCTATGAGGCCTAGTTGTTTAAGGCATGAGTAAGTAGCATTAGGGGGGCGTGATGTGTTGTTTGTATTTAAGGAGGTAGAGTCAAGTAGGGGGTCTAAGGTAACGTTTAGGTCTCCACCCATTACTACTGTGCCTTTACGTGATTCATGTATCATGCGGTTGAGAGTATTGAAAAATCTGCTCTTATTAGTATTGGGAGCATATACATTAACTAGAGTGATTGGTCTATTGTATAGTAGGCCTACTAAGATTAATATCCTCCCTTCCTTGTCTGATGTGTTATGAAGCAATTGAAAGGGTAAGGATGAGTGGAGAAGGATTCCCACACCATTTATTTTCCTTTCGTGGGAGTTGAAAAAACTGAGAGGGAAGTGTTTGCTCGAGTATTTGGGTTCGTTTGCTCGGGGGAAATGAGTCTCCTGTAGAAATATAATGGAGCCTTTTTGTTTGGCGAACCAATGTATTGCGACTGACCTTTTTGTAGGTGAATTCAAACCTTTAGCGTTTTGAGATATTATTGTAAGGGATCTAGGGGACATGTGTAATGTTTGTGCGAGCATCTGCTATTAAGTTTTCCAGATTTGTCTTACCATATGGGGAGATAATGTGCTTCTTGGAGGTGTAGTATACTGAGGAGGTCTTTGTAAAGATGTAATGCTTACTATGGACATGGGATGAGTAGAATGTGAGCCAGTGAATCGATCCGGATTCTGCAGAGAATCTGAAATACAAAAACATGCATTGAGAAACGTAACATAACAAAATTGAGATTACAGTAGATAACATTAAATACAAATTCAAGTCTAAATCTAGGTTTGGACTTAAATCTAAAACAGGAGGGGGGGAAAGTGGTAGCTGACTAGGGTCACTACCGTTCCTCAATATAGGGCTAGTGCTGAAATTACATTAAGATGGGATTTCCTCTAATCATGGGGATTCTGATTATAGTGGTATACACCCCCTAAGGGGGAGAAAAGGGTGTGCAGGGAGATTCTTTTTTAGGTCTCAGTATGTTGTAACATTGGGTTGTCTATAAACCTGCATCTGAGAGTCAAGATATGCTACTCGCTGGGAAGTCATAGTCTCTTTTAGGAGTGGAAGTGGGGTTAGTTAGGTAGGTAAAGTCCCATATGGTGGGGATTAGACCTCAAGGTGGATTTGTGGGGATGCTCAGCGTCGGGCTGGGGATGTTGGGATCAATTTTACGCTTCTTGGGTACTGTGTTCCATTTTTGTCTCTGTGGCTTTGGTGGGTACCGATCAGATGTTGGTTCGTTTTCCTCTTGATCTGCAGTTTGGGGTATATGTTTCGGTAGTGGAATGTTCAGTTGTGTGCAGAAGGAGTTGAGATCTTCTAGGTCTTTGTAGGTGATTTCTTTGTTATCTTTTGTTACTCTGAGTGCGAAAGGGAACCCCCAGCGATATGGGATTTGGTGGTCTTGTAAGTGGGCAGTCAGGAACTTGATATCTCGCCTTCTAGTGAGAGTTAGTGGGCTGAGATCTGCAAAGATTTGTATTGTATCTCCGTCTTTATAGATTGGTGCTTTTTTTTCTTGCTGCATTCAGTAGCTTTTCTTTGTCTTTGAAGTTATGGCACCTTAAAATAATGTCTCTTGGTGGAGCTTTGGGTGAGGGCTTAGGTTTCAGCGCCCTGTGTACTCTGTCTAACGAAATATCTGTATCTTCCTCGCTATCAAGAAGGAAGTTAAATAGGCCTTGTAAGTATTTCTGGAGTTCAGTGTTTAAGATTTTTTCTGTTACCCCTCTAATACGTAAGTTTTGGCGTCTGCCACGATTGTCTAAATCTTCAATCTGCATCTGCATTTGTCTTATCTCCTCTGCTTGTTGTTGGAGTTGCATAGAATGTAGGTTAATTGGTTCTGAAATTTCTTCTGCATGGTTTTCCAAGTCATGCACTCTGTTACCCAAATCTGTGATTTCTTTTTTAACATCAGAGAGTCCTTCTTTTATAAGCAAGCTAACTTGGGTCATGAATGTTGTAAAGTCCTCCTTGGTTGGCAGAAATTTTAAGTCAGCTTTAGTTATAGGAGTGAGAAGGTCTGTTGGAGAGTTATCTATTTCTTCTTCGTGTGTGCTATCAGAGCTGTGTGGGGAGCTTGGAGTGTTATTTATTTTTGCATCCATTGTTTTAAAAAAGGAGTTTAGTTTAGCAGTTGGTTGTATAGTTGATTTGTTAGCTTTGTCTCCCTTAGGCACACGTTTAGATGTCATTTTAAAGCAGCGTGTTTTGTGGAGTGGAATAATGCTGTTTGCTGCAATTATGAGTCCCGGTCCTCACACTCTTTTTGTCGTATGAGCAAGTCAGCCTGTGGCTGTGGCTGTGGATTATAACTGGTTGTTCTATTGCGGTTGTATCGCTTGGTAATCCTTTTTATCGTTCATTACAGTCTGATCCCTTGTCTGTATTACTTATGTTGTTGTCCTGAGTTGTAATGTAAGGGAGTCTCAGCTTGTTCTATTTGCAGCACCGCTAGTAGGCTATTTGTTAGCTGTATGGTCACCCGATTACAGGTTCATGTTTGGGCTGGTAGCGGCATTTTAGTGTGTGGGCCTACTGTTTTCCGGAGCTTGGGAGCCAGAGTGTGGAGTAACGTTCGTGTTATAAGTTGCGGCGTCTGATATGTGCGTAGTCGGGAGGTATACTTATCTCCGATTAGGGTTTTTTCTTTCTGTCAGCAGCTTCTGTTCTTCGGTCAGATCTTATTGTATTGCGGCGTGGGAGCGGTGGGCCTAAAATGGCGCTTCACTTTACCATGCTGCGTAGCTGCGGTCGGCGGTTGAATCTCTAAGCGAAGTCTGGTCGTTCTCCACTTTTAAACAGTTTGATGCTCCTGGGTATTGGGAGACTGCCCGGACATTTTGTGGGGTGTTTTGAGCGGTGGGAACCCCTGTTTATAAGCCCTTATGGGGAACTTCACTCGGAGCTACACTTATTTGCGGCCATGCTGGTCCTTGGCTCGCTGTGCTCATTTTTAACTAGCTTTTTTTTTCACCTCTGGTTCTGCTTCCCAGAGTGATTGCCAGAATCAGGCAAGAGGAGGCATCAGTAATTCTGATTGCTCCAGCTTGGTCTTGCAGGTTTTCATATGCAGATCTGGTTCAGATGTGCAGTTGACCTCCTTAGCCACTTCCTCTGCATCCAGACCTTCTGTCTCAAGATCAGTTTTTCCATTCAAATGTCAAGTCTCTAAGCTTGATGGCATGGAGATTGAACGGTTAGTTCTTAGACAGAGAGTTTTTTCAGATTCTGTTATTGAGACTCTGATACAGGCGCGTAAGCCTGTGACCAGGAAGATTTATCATAAGGTCTGGAGGGCGTTTATTTCTTGGTGTTTGGATCATGTTTTTTTCTGGGATTTGTAGGATGTTGCAGGGTGGTTTGGATAAGGGTTTATCATCCAGTTCCTTGAAGGGTCAGATTTCTGCTCTTTCAGTCTTGTTCCACAGGAAGATTCTTCCTGACATTTATTAGTTTTGTTCAGGCTTTGGCAAGAATGAAACCTTTTTATTAACCAATTTCTCCTCCTTGGAATCTAAAATTTACTTTTGACGGGACTAAGAGGTGGAAATGTCACCTCACAGCAAAATAACGTTCTGCCGTGTGCTGCCTGAGGAACTCAGTGCAGCAAATCCTTCAAACAAATAAAGGAACTTTGAGCATTAAGTATTTTATACTTCATGACTGAAAGTCCCCTTTATTTGTTCCATTGGTAAATTCTAGCGTTTCACAAACTCTAGGATTTACCATCACTTTAAGCTTCTTTCTTGTAAGATTTTGTTTATTTTGGCTATCTCTTTTGCTAGAAGATTCTCTGAATTATCTGCTCTTTCGCGTGATACTCCTTACCTCATTTTTCATCAGGATAAGGCAGTTTTATGGACTAAATCTGACTCCTTACCTAAAGTTGTGTCTTCAGACAATATGTCTTGAAATTGTTGTCCCTTCTTTGTTTCCTAATCCCAAGAATTCTTCGGAGAGACTTCATAATTGGGATGTTGTTAGAGCATTGAAGTATTATGTTGATGATACTAAGGATTTCAGACAAACTTCCAGTTTTTTATTCATTTTTCTTGTTCCAATAAAAATGGCAGAACGTTTCTGCCATTTATTTGGCTTCTTGATTGAAACTTTTGATCCATAAGGCTTACTTAGAGGCAGGTCAACCTCCACCTAAATAGATTACTGCTTATTCTACCAGATCAGTTGCCACTTCTAGGGCTTTAAAGAATGAGGCTTCAGTTGGCCAAATATGCAAGGCAGCTACTTGGTCTTCTTTGCATAATTTTACTGAATTTCTACCATTTTGATGTTTTTGCTTCTTCTGAGGCAGCCTTTGGTAGGAAAGTCCTTCAGGCAGCTGTCTCAGGTTTTACCTGTCGGTTGATTTTAATTGCATTAAAAAAAAAAAAAAAAAGATAGTGTGTTTTGCCCTTTGGGTTCTTTTGGGGTTGTGGATTTAGTTTTCGGTGGAAAAAAGATGTCCTTTATTTTCCGCTCTTTATGTTTCATTACTTGTGGGCTCCATAGCTTAGTTATTAGTTCCCAGGATAAATGGATCGTGGACTATCGCCACCTGTATGAGAGAAAAAATAATTTTTGCTTACCTGATACATTCATTTCTTTCATGGTGGTGAGAGTCCTCAAGACCCACCCTGTCTTTTCTTGGTGTTGGTTTATTTTTTGCGGACATCTTTTTTCCCTGCTCTTATGTTTTGGCTCTTTTTCATTTTTCTACCTCTCTTGCTTAGCTATGCGTCAGTTACCAGTGAGGTGGGAGGGGTTTTATAGAGTTCCTGAGGTTTTGGAATCTTTGCCTCCTCCTAGTGGAAAGGAAGAGTAATTCCCATATGTAATGGATTGTGGACTTTCACCACCATGAAATAAATGAATTTATCAGGTAATCATAATTTTTTTGACAGAAATAAAACGAAAACCACTATACTATACTTTTAATGAAATCTAGAGGTATTGGTCACAGTTTTCCTCCTTTCTGATTAAAACAATTTAATAGTTATGCACAGTAGGAAAAAAAATACAGCCCACACCATTTTTTTAATATGAGTAGATATTTTCAGGACCAGACTAACATAAATGTTTGTGTGTTATGTCAGTCTAAAGTTTGTCTATAATCATACATATTTTTGGGCACTGGCTGCACCTGGCCTGGCTAGACAGAGAGAATATATTTGTGCTCGTTTTCTTTTCAATGCTAGTGTATTTTTAAGAATTTTTAAATGTGGGTGGCAGGTGCTGCTTTACTGACCCTTAATGGACATTTTTCTCTGGGTGAGAACCTTGTCTGCTCATAGATTTATAAATGAGGGCCAAAAGCTGCAATATTTGTTCTTAAAGTGACAATGTACCCTACATTTTCTCCCATTAATTTGTTCCCAATGATCCATTTTACCTGCTGGAGTGTATTAAGAGGAGTGTTGATAACTTGTACTGTCTCTCTGTCACTCACTTTTCTTTATTTTTATTTTTCCAGGGTTCATGCTATAGAGGGAATGCAAACCAATATGCTCAGTAGTTTTAAATCTGCCATTGAAGTTTGAAGGCAATAAAAGGTATAGTACTCACTCTCTTAATATTAAAAAGTAGTGAAATGGTATCACATGTATGATACATTTGACAGATGACCTTGACTTTGAACAACAACCATTATATAAAACCAAAGCAGCAGGTAATCAAGTGCATACAAAGCAAGTGTAACACTAGCATATTAATATCATTTTATAATTATGTATATTTCTTAACTAAAATGTTCCACAAATAGGCTGTCAATCATAAATCCTTAAAAAGATATATTATGTATGATTAGTATGAGCTAATATCTCACAACCCCTCATACTAAGCAAATGCTTTAACATTTTTGGTTAAATCTCAGTTTATACAGTCATAGAATTAAATTGCAGATAGCACAAACATCATAAATCTGAAAACGGTACAATGTGCATAGATTCTTATGAAATAACATGTTTCTTATTAATACAATCTGTATTAAATGTGCTCCAAAACGTTGAACTTGAGCAGGACCTATTCTCACACTCTATATGCAACAAGATAGGCCTGCAATCTACACATTTAGGGTCAGATTATAAGTGGAGAGCTTGAGTGTTAACTGCGCTAGAATTAAACTTTTTGCGCTCATTGGGTTGTGCTAGTATTATGAGTTAAAATAAATAGTTTTCAATTGCATGCTAACCCAATGAGCGCCAAAAGTCGAACTTACAATATTTCTTGTGTGTTCACCTATTCCCCCTAGAAGTCAATGGAGAAAAAAAAGTGGAAAAAATCCTAGCACCACACTCTCGCGTAAACCCAATCGCATATTCTCATGTGCGCTATCTTCTATTCATAAATAAATATTTCTACATATAGCTGATGTTTTTTTTTGTACAATATATATCTGACCTATATATATATACACATGATTATTTATAGGTATAGATATATACAGATATATATAGGAATATATATTTATAAATACTTAGAACATATTCTACTATGTAAAGAACATTGGAATGGAAATATTTATACTAAATACATAGTTAAAACACAATAAATATTAAATACAGAATATATATACAGTATATAATATATATGTAACCAGCACTGGTATCCTTATTAGAATCACTAATAGATCAGTCACACATTTAAGTTAAAACCCTCTTTGAAGGTATATACAAATCTAGCATTAGATCAAGATATATAGCATGCATATCTTAGACATAGATAATAAAATACTAGATGTATTAAAACATTCAAGAATCATACAATGTAAAAAGTAAGACTCTACAGTGTTAAAACCCTACGCTCCGCCAAACTTATTTAAAACTTTATAGTTTGTGCTAATATAAATACATAAATAAAGTAGGTGCTCTGAAAGTTTGGCTCCCCAGTGTGTAATTGGACACGCATTACTGTAAGAGGTATGGTAACAGTTCAATACCTTCTAGTGAGCGGTTCCACGGTCAGTCCATTACTCACTTGTTATTCTTTAATTTCCTCCAATCTCTTCTTGTGAGTGAATTACATAGTACTTAGACTGGGCTAGTTTGGCTGTCTTACCGTGGTTCCTCATTTAGTCCGGATACAGCACTTCCAAAACCTCTACAGTCCTTCATGATGCTGATCAGTTAAACAAACTTTTCTGTGTGTGTGGTATATCTCAAATCAACTGAAATTCACAGGTGCCAATCAGAGTATGGCTCTAAATGTTTCAGCTACACCTCAGCTTTTGACAAACCCTGGGGGAGTCATAGGGTTTTTTGGCAGTTTTAGCTTTTTACAGGTCTAGGAGTCTTCTTAATTTCAAAGGGCTCTAATGCACATTTATACTGTATATATGTCTATGTATATACACGTATAAATACATATGTGTGTGTGTATATCTATGTGTGTATATATATATACATTCATACATACCATATGCATATTAAGACATGTATAAGTATGTATCTAAATGTTAAAACCCTTAAGCCTGTCTTTGAGCCCTTATAACTTTTGCGTGAAATATTTTTTAATTTTTTTTTTATTAGTGTTATTACGAGTGTAACTGTATTTTGTAATGTATTTTTTATGTGTTTTGTGACAATTTTTTGTTTTGCAAAACAGTTAACCAGAACTCTGAAGTCACGGTAATCATTCTAGCATAAATCGCTATTGCGCTTACTTTCAATTCGTAATACGAGTGATAAGCCCTACGAGCGCAAACACCCATGATAAACCCCTTATCACTCACATTTGCGCTCCATTCATAATCTGGCCCTTAATGTCCTGAGCTAGAAGGTAAACCGGCTGTCCACACCATATACATAGGAACTAAATAAAATAGCTTACAGAAGGGGTCAACAAATTTGTTTAAAATTTAGGAGCCAATCATACTTTTAGGAGCCTGACAGTGATAACTGTATTATAGATATATGGAGACTAATTTAAAAAGTTAGGAGCCTTAGGTAAAATTCTAGGAACCAATGGCTCCCTGGATAATAGGTTTGTCAAGCCTTGGCTTACAGTCTACAGGCATTGTCATGTCTTCATGTCCGGTGTACTGATCATTAAAAAGGCAGGCCTATACAATTGATAATTATTGCAATCCATTAAAAAATATGTAAGTACAAAATGCCGTTATAGTCACTACACAATAGATTAGTTTCATATTATAAGATGCTTCTCAACAGTGGGGTCACTAGGGGGGTGCGGACCGCACCTGTGTGACAAGCTTCAGGGGGTGACACCACCACCAGTGGCTGCTGCATTTCCAGGTCAATGACACAGTGGTGTGTTTTTTTTTTTTTTTGTGCTTGAGCCTTGTAAGAAGGGATAAGAGGTCCATGCTATACAGAGGCAGGAGGGGGTTTAGCACTGCACACCAGGGAACAGAGGCAGGATCGTCAGGGCTGCCCTATACAATTACTATAAGCGTGTCTGTCACTGGTTAATGTCCAGGGCGGGCTCTAATAGTATGATCCTATCCTTATCCTAGCAGCTGCAGCACACTAAGCTTCGCACTGGAGCTTTAGTGATGTCACTGCCGTTTTTTTTTCCATTTTAAGCTTGTATAAACCCGCGCACAGTACAGGCTATAGCACTGCACTGTGTGTGGGCTTTAACAGTCCAGACTCCAGACTCTGAAGGACAAACACTTAGAGATAAACACCTTGCCTAGTCCGGACACCCAGCTGGTGCTTTGTGTTCAGGGGATGGAGGAGAAGTTGGTCTGAGGGTGCACATTGAATAATCAATTAAATCATTTGAAATAAGATATATTTTATTAAAACATAAAATTGCAGACTGGGAAAGGCTAGGGGGCGGATTTGAAAAAAATCTGAGAGCCATTTAACAATCGATGTGCCACTGCTTTGCAGCTCTACTGCATATTTTACTGTTCACTTCAAACAGCACTTTGCTGTGGATGTGCTGTGTTAAGTAAAACTTACACAGTGCAGCCAGAGCAAAGCTCTGTTTGAAGAAATCAGCCTGATGTGGAGCAGCGCTGTAAAGTTAAAGCAATAACAGTTCCTGCATGTGTCCTGTTCTTTCTGCTATGACATCTCAGATCACTGCAAGTTCTGCCTTGGGGCTTCCTACTGAACATTGCACAGAATATACGTAAATGCATTTGTGATTTTGATAGTTGTCGCATTAATTACATCCTGTTATTAATTAATCCTATGTATTCAAAGTTTATTAATTTAATCAAATTTATATGCTTTCCATGATATATATATATATATATATATATATATAGATATAGGCAAAGAAACATTCCATTTGCCAATCAATTTGTATATTTTTTTTTAATCAAAGTTAAAAATATGTATAAAAATTGAACTGAAGCTTAATATTCAAATAAATACAAGCAATTAGTACAGGTACAAATCCCCAAATCTGAAATTCAAGAATAGAGATTTATCCCAAAATCCAGATTTTTTTTTTTTTAAATAACATTAATAAAATTACCAATTTTTAACTGCAATCAAAGTCGCATTCTTTTCTGCCTGTTTTTTTTTGGTTTGTTGCCTGTGTTTTGAAATGCAAATACTAGTGTATTTTTATTTAAAAGAACAAATATTACCTTTCTAATTACAGTACTGTACTATCTTTCAGAGGGTACTATGTATACATAAGTATTACCTTTAGTTTGTATGTAAAAGCTGTATTATGACATGATATTGCCTTAATTACATAAGATATTGTTGTTTACACTTTGGTACCATCCACTCTCCCAGCTGCCCCATTTTACAGATGCAAATATACAAATATCACAAACTCAAAACCTTTTCTGTCCCCAAGCAGTTTGGATAAAGGGTTTTTTACCTGTATATTCCATTTTAACCATATACATTAATATGATTACTAAATGTAACTAGTTACAACTCCCATATTAAACTAACACATTAGTGAGCCTTAAAGGGACATGAAACACAGCATTTTTCTTTTGTGATACAGATAGAGAATACAATTTTAAACACTCCAATTTACTTCTATTATTTGCTTAATTCTTTAGATATCCTTTGTTGAAGAAATAGCAATGCACATGGGTGTGACAATCACACTAGGCATCTATGTGCAGCCACCAATCAGCAGCTTCTGAGCCTATTTAGATATGTTTTTCAATAAAGGATATCAAAATAATGAAGCAAAGTAGATAAAAGAAATAAATTGGAAAGTTGTTTAAAATTGAACGCTCTTTCTAAATCATGAAAGACAAAAATTTGATTTCATGTCCCTTTAATCAATAAATAAATTTAAACAAACGTAGTTATTTATTAAATAGAAAATCATAGTCCATGTAAAAATGTAACGCCTCACTCAAAAATCATGTCAATTCCTTGGTTCATCTCTCTTAATGGAAACTAGAAATTTAAGCTATGACCCCCACCCCCACGCCTTTATGCTGCATGTAACTGAATGTTTTTTTATGTTGAGGCACAGATTTTAAAGGGACAGTCAAGTCCAAAAAAAACTTTCATGTTTTAAATAGGGCATGCAATTTTAAACAACTTCCCAATTTACTTTTATCACCATTTTTGCTTTGTTCTCTTGGTATTCTTAGTTGAAAGCTAAAACTAGGAGGTTCAAATGCTAATTTCTTAGACCTTGAAGACTGCCTCTAATCTGAATAAATTTTGACCACTAGAGGGCATTAGTTCACATGTTTCATATAGATAACATTGAGCTTATGCACGTAAAGTGACCTAGGAATGAGCACTGATTGGCTAAACTGCATGTCTGTCAAAAGAACTGAAATAAGGGGGCAGTCAGCAGAAGCTTAGATACAAGATAATTACAGAGGTAAAACGTGTATTATTATAACTGTGTTGGTTATGCAAAACTGGGGAATGGGTAATAAAGGGATTATCTTTCTTTTTAAACAACAACAATTCTGGTGTTGACTGTCCCTTTAAGTCCTTCATTTTTATTGAAAGATACTATCAGTAAATTGCACCCTATCACTTATTTAAATGTGCCATTTTCCCATTTAATGCCATTATTTTATTTATTTTAAAGATATGATAAATATCTCCTTAACCATAGATAGAAAATACAGTTTTAAACATTCAAATTTACTTCTATTATTTAATTTGCTTCATTCTTTAGATATCCTTTGTTGAAGAAATTGCAATGCACATAGGTTAGCCAATCACACGAGGCATCTATGTGCAGCCACCAATCAGCAGATTCTGAGCCTATCTATATATGCTTTTCGGCAAAGGATATCAAGAGAAGGAAGTAAATTAGACAATAGAAGTAAATTAGAAAGTTGTTTAAAATTGCATGCTCTTTCTAAATCATGAAAGAATTTTTTTTTGTGTTTCATGCCCCTTTAACCCTTTAGTGACCACAGCCCTTTTCAATTTTCTGACCGTTTGGGACCAGAGCTATTTTTACATTTCTGCTGTGTTTGTGTTTAGCTGTAATTTTTTCCCTAAGACATGGAGATTCCACTACGTCATTTTAATTACTAGTGGGGTATTCACTCCTGGCCAGCAGGAGGGGCAAAGAGCACCCCAGCAGAGTTGTTAATTGTCACTTCCCTTACCTATAACCCCCAGTCATTCTCTTTGCCTCTGTCAATGGAGGACGTGAAGTTAGTGTCTGAAGATATTTATTCCTTTTATGGGTACTTTTCCCTGGATGCAAGGATTGGGGTTTAAACACAGAAATAGTGTAACTAAGTACACCAAGTAGCGCTAATCCTAAATCTATATGTGAATATTGGGTAATAAAAATATCAAAAAATATACGTTATTAAATGTGTGGAAAATACAACACCCTCAGTGTATACAAATATACTCTCAGAACAAAAATGCAGAAACAGACCCTATGTGGTCCAATATTCATAGACAAATCAATATGCAATACAAATATAGATATGTCTCCAAAAAGAAAATCAGACAGCTCCTCTTTTAAAGGTGGTTCCACAGACCTTGTAACATAATTTTTCTGAAAGAGAGGAGAATAGCGCAGACTCAAGTGTAGAGTAATGATCCTTTAATACATGTGCACACACAAAAAGTGGCAACTCACAAGATATATGGTTAAAAACAGTAAAGAACACAATGTGTTAACGTTACATATGTAACTTATCCTACCCGGTCCTGGTAAATGTCGATATTCGCAAAGTCTGCCTGGGCTCCTTAAAATCCGTGTGCTGATATGAAGAAGCAGGTTGTATCTGTCCGCAAGTAAAAAAAGATTGACACAAACGGTAAGTAAATACCTTGACCCTCGGCACACAAACCGATAAGTTCTCAACTGCAGACCGGGATCTACGGCGGCCAAACAGGATCAGAAAGGGGGGCGGGTCTCTACACGTTTCGTCCCGACACAGCGGGACTTTCTCAAGAGTGATTATTCCAGGTACTGCAATGCTCTCTATAAACATTGTGAAATACACACACTTCCACTTATCGGGCCAATGAGGTGTGTCCTTTGAAAGATACAAGTTAGATACAGTTAAAGAGAACATAGCGGCACCTTGATAACATTAAAACAAGGAATAAATGTTGCATAAACTCAGCAGAGCATTTCACTTAAAATACATACATTACATTAATAATGTATATAAATATGTGAATCATAAAATGCATAAAATACAATAATTAATAAAACTATAAAACAAATTAATACATTCCACAATTCTCCCAAAAGTACCTATAGTCATAAAAAAAACTTGATATATATTACCTGATATTTATATAACATTAAAAAAGATAATTTTTACTTATTAAATATTCACATTACATTTCATGAGAAAACCTGTATGTCTAATACTATATTTAACCCATTAGGCTCCATACAATTTAAAGTTTTATTCCAAAAGGTTTCCCTTTTCCTGAGTCTCAGTAGTCTATTTGTATCCCAGACACTTGGTGTGACCCATTCAACAATTTTAATACTTAAATCTAAGGGATTGCGATTGTGATGTGTATGAAAATGACGAGATACACTATGGTTTTCAAATCCTGACTCAATATTTCTGATTTGTTCTCTAATTCTATATTTTATCTTCCGTGTCGTACGACCAATATAGATAAGCCCACATTTACAGGTTAACTGATAGACAACGTATGTGGAGTGGCATGTGCATCTACTTTTACAAGTATATTTTTTAGTACCATCAAAATTAGTAAAATGTACACTATTTTTTCCTATCAAAGGGCACATAACGCAATCCACTGTTTTACATGGATATAGGCCATTGCTTCCACCACACCAACCAGTCACAGATTCCACTTTATTTGGTTTTCTCAATTTGGTAGGTGCAATGTAATTTTTAATATCCTTATTTCTCCCGAAAATTACTTCAGGTTTATCTCCTAATATTTGGTTTAAAACTGGATCTAATTTAAGAACTTTCAAATGTTTGTTCAGAATGTTCTTGATTTTATAGTGTTGATTACTAAATTGGGTTACAAATTTGGGATTGCATTCCTAATCTTTCTGACGTTTCTCTTGTTTGGTACTTCTAGATTGGTTATCTATAAGCGAAGCTCTATCCATCATAGAATAAATTTTTGGAAAAAGGCTATAGTACAGATCTATTGGATGAGAGTAAAAATAGGGTAGCTATGATGGATAGGATAATAATTTTCACTTTTCCGGTTTTAATTTTCACTAAGAGACGCACGCTTTTAGGTTATTACGCAGTTCTCTTTGTGCCGGTCATGTGACTGTAGGCTTTCCGCTTGAGACTCTGAGCAGAGGGGCGTCGTGCTGATGCAAGTTTTTCTCCTGTGACTTGTTTGCCATTTATGCAAGGGTTTCTGTGATATCTGGTGAAGGTTCAGGTAGGGCACCTCAGGCTGACTGAGGTGTAGAGGCGCAATTTGTGTGTTTGTTATTTTATACTTAGTTTTTTTGCGCTCTGAGGCTAAAAAAAATTCTTAAAGTGATAGGTTGTGATTTTTTGATTTAGTGTTCATTCCTTTAATTTTGGGGGAAATTATTCAGCTATGGACACTGAACAGTCTGTTTCTCTTGACAAATGTTTATTATGTTTAGAGGCCCATATTGTTTTGCCTATGCAATTTTGTTCCTCGTTTAGCTAGGGCTCTATAGTTTAAAGACAAATTACTGCCTTCTGAGCCTATTGTCTCTCAGGATAATGCAGTTCAGGATATGCCACAACTTTCTCCTCAAACGTCCCGAGGCTCAATGGCATCACATACAGTGCCCTGCAGTTCCTCTCAGCCTACTGGAGGCGTTTATTTGCCTATAGATTTTGCTGCACAGATATCTTCTGCAGTGTCTGGGGCTTTATCTGCTTTTCCCATGGCGGGTAAGCGCAAGAGGAATTAAAAGCATATTTCTCCAACATTGGTGTGTCCGCTCCACGGCGTCATCCTTACTTGTGGGAATATCTCTTCCCCAACAGGAAATGGCAAAGAGTCCCAGCAAAGCTGGCCATATAGTCCCTCCTAGGCTCCGCCCACCCCAGTCATTCTCTTTGCCGTTGCACAGGCAACATCTCCACGGAGATGGTTAAGAGTATGTGGTGTTTAGTTGTAGTTTTTTATTCTACTATCAAGAGTTTGTTATTTTAAAATAGTGCTGGTATGTACTATTTACTCTGAAACAGAAAAAGATGAAGAATTCTGTTTGTGAGAGGAAGATGATTTTAGCAGACAGTAACTAAAATCCTTTGCTGTTTCCACATAGGACTGTTGAGATGAAGTAACTTCAGTTGGGGGAAACAGTTAGCAGACTTTTCTGCTTAAGGTATGACTAGCCATATTTCTAACAAGACTGTGTAATGCTGGAAGGCTGTCATTTCCCCTCATGGGGACCGGTAAGCCATTTTCTTAGTCTCACGCAGAATAAAGGGCTTAATATGGGCTATAAAACTGGTAGACACTTTTATGGGCAAAATCGATTGCTTTATTTGGGCATTTTATACATGTTTATGCTGGTTTTTCACATTTATAAACTTGGGGAACGTTTTTTAACGTCAGGCACTATGTTAGACACCTTTTTCCAGTCAGGAAGGGCCTTCCCAGTTGTAGGCTGAGCCTCATTTTCGCGCCATTACTGCGCAGTTGTTTTTGAGAGCAAGACATGCAGATGCATGTGTGAGGACCTGAAAATAGTTGGAAAAGTTCCTATAAGGCGTCATTTGGTATCGTATTCCCCTCTGGGCTTGGTAGAGTCGCAGCAAAGGCTGTAGCTGGGACTGTAGAGGGGTTAAAACTAGGGTTGCACCGATACCGATACTAGTATCGGTATCGGTACCGATACCAAGTATTTGCATGAGTACTTGTACTCATGCAAATGCACCGATACTTAAACCGATACCTCCAATTCCTACCCATACGCCATCTTGTGAAGTTTTTCAAACTGCATGTTCCCATTTCATTTTAAGCTCGAGTGGAGACTAAACTAAAAATTGTTCTGCCAATACAAATTGCTGTTATTTGTATTATTGTACATCAGAGCAGTCATTCAGACAAACCCCGGAAGTACTGGGCAGTTAATAAACTGACATTTAATGGCCCAAAAATATCTTTCTGACCCATGCAGTAGTGTGAAAAGTGAAAGACTGTTCAGCTTAGCGTCAAACGTCCTTACTGATAGCAGAAGCAGACTTATAGCTGAACATGCAGAGATGCTTCTGTTCCTTAATAAGAACTTTCCACTAACTTTTGAAAAAATATTCTAATTGCTAGATTGCCTGTTATACTGCTAGTTCTCCTCTTGCACAATTATGCTCAAAACATACTGTACTCTGAGGAACAACCTTAGCCAGGGCTGGACTGAGTCAGTAGAATGCAAATCCCCCATTTTTCTCAAAGAGGATTACTGGGATACTCCTTCCTCAATATTATTTTCAGAATTAACTTATATTACTTTGTATTAAGTACAAATGTTAGATTGATGAGTTATATAGGCACCCTACAACCCAATTGCATCCAGTAATCCCCGCTTTAAATTGTAGCTTTCCAGCCCTAGCTGCTGCAGCTGTTATTTATTGTTGTTATTATTAACATGTTATTGTAATATTTTTATTTATAAACATGTTCTGTAAACTTTGTGTCCACAAGCACATAAATCTGTTTTATTATTTCAAAATGTCTTTTGAGATACAGTTCATAATTATAAAGAAGTGATCTTAAATCATTACTCTGTAATGTGCTAGGTAAACTGTCATGACATAAAAAAGTATCGGTAATTGGTATCGGTGAGTATTTGAAAAAAAGTATCGGTACTTGTACTCAGTCTTAAAAAAATGGTATCGGTGCAACCCTAGTTAAAACTGTAACCGGCTCCGGTTTCGTTATTTTAAGGGTTAAAGCTCTGAAAATTGGTGTGCAATACTTTTAATGCTTTAAGACACTGTGGTGAATTTTTGGTAATTCCTTCATATTTTTTCACATATTCAGTAATAAAGTGTGCTCTGTTTAAAATTTAAAGAGACAGTAACGGTTTTGTTTTAAAACGGTTTTTGTGTTTTACTGACAAGTTTAAGCCTGTTTAACATGTCTGTGCCTTCAGATAAGCTATGTTCTATATGTATGAAAGTCAATGTGTCTCCCCCTTCTAAATTATGTGATAATTGTGCCAAAGCGTCCAAACAAAGTAAGGACAGTACTGTCACAGATAATGAAGTTGCCCAAGATGATTCTTCAGATGAAGGGAGTAGACATGGTTCTACATCATCTCCTTCTGTGTCTACACCAGTTTTGCCCACGCAGGAGGCCCCTAGTACTTCTAGCACGCCAATGCTTATTACCATGCAACAATTGACGGCTGTAATGGATAACTCCATAGCAAATATTTTATCCAAAATGCCTGCATATCAGAGAAAGCGCGATTGCTCTGTTTTAAACACTGAAGAGCAGGAGGGCGCTGATGATAATAGTTCTGTCATACCCTCACACCAATCTGAAGGGGCCATGAGGGAGGTTTTGTCAGATGGGGAAATTTCAGATTCAGGAAAAATTTCCCAACAGGCTGAACCTGATGTTGTGACATTTAAATTTAAATTAGAACATCTCTGCGCACTGCTTAAGGAGGTGTTATCTACTCTGGATGATTGTGACAACCTGGTCATTCCAGAAAAATTATGCAAGATGGACAAGTTCCTAGAGGTTCCGGTGCACCCTGACGCTTTTCCTATACCCAAGCGGGTGGCAGACATAGTGAATAAGGAATGGGAGAAGCCCGGCATACCTTTTGTTCCCCCTCCTATATTTAAGAAATTATTTCCTATGGTCGACCCCAGAAAGGACTTATGGCAGACAGTCCCTAAGTTCGAGGGGGCAGTTTCTACTCTAAACAAGCGCACTACTATTCCTATCGAGGATAATTGTGCTTTCAAAGATCCTATGGATAAAAAATTGGAGGGTTTGCTTAAAAAGATTTTTATACAGCAAGGTTACCTTCTTCAACCCATTTCGTGCATTGTTCCTGTCACTACAGCAGCGTGGTTCTGGTTTCGAGGAACTAGAAAAGTCGCTCAGTAGAGAGACTCCATATGAGGAGGTTATGGACAGAGTTCACGCACTTAAGTTGGCTAACTCCTTTATTTTATATGCCGCTTTGCAAATAGCTAGATTAGCGGCGAAATATTCAGGGTTTGCAATTGTGGCGCGCAGAGCGCTTTGGCTAAAGTCTTGGTCAGCGGATGTATCATCCAAGACAAAATTGCTTAATATCCCCTTCAAGGGTAAAACTCTCTTTGGGCCAGAATTGAAAGAGATTATCTCAGACATCACTGGGGGAAAGGGCCACGCCCTCCCACAAGATAGGCCTTTCAAAGCCAAGAATAAGTCTAATTTTCGTTCCTTTCGTAATTTCAGGAACGGACCGGGCTCTAATTCTGCATCCTCTAAGCAAGAGGGTAATACCTCACAGACCAAACCAGCCTGGAAACCGATGCAAGGCTGGAACAAGGGTAAGCAGGCCAAGAAGCCTGCCGCTGCTAACAAAACAGCATGAAGGAGTAGCCCCCGATCCGGGACCGGATCTAGTGGGGGGCAGACTCTCTCTCTTTGCTCAGGCTTGGGCAAGAGATGTTCAGGATCCCTGGACGCTAGAAATAGTTTCTCAGGGTTATCTTCTGGAATTCAAGGAACTACCCCCAAGGGGAAGGTTCCACATGTCTCACTTATCCTCAAACCAAATAAACAGACAGGCATTCTTACATTGTGTAGAAGACCTGTTAAAGATGGGGGTGATACACCCAGTTCCAACGGCGGAACAAGGAATGGGATTTTACTCAAATCTGTTTGTAGTTCCCAAAAAAGAGGGAACTTTCAGACCAATCCTGGATTTAAAGATCCTAAACAAATTTCTCAGAGTACCATCGTTCAAGATGGAAACCATTCGAACGATTCTACCCACAATTCAGGAAGGTCAATTTATGACTACCGTGGATCTAAAGGATGCGTATCTACATATCCCTATCCACAAAGAACATCATCAGTTCCTAAGGTTCGCCTTTCTGGACAAACATTACCAGTTTGTGGCACTCCCATTCGGGTTAGCCACTGCTCCAAGGATTTTCACAAAGGTACTCGGATCCCTTCTAGCGGTTCTAAGACCAAGGGGCATTGCAGTAGTACCGTACTTGGATGACATTCTAGTACAAGCGTCGTCTCTTTCAAAGGCAAAGGCTCACTCAGACATCGTTCTGGCCTTTCTCAGATCTCACGGATGGAAGGTGAACATAGAAAAAAGTTCCCTGTCTCCGTCGACAAGAGTTCCCTTCTTGGGAACAATAATAGATTCCTTAGAAATGAGGATTTTCTTGACAGAAGTCAGAAAGTCAAAACTTCTAAACGCTTGTCAAGTTCTTCATTCTATTCCTCGTCCTTCCGTAGCTCAGTGCATGGAAGTAGTAGGTTTGATGGTTGCAGCAATGGACATAGTTCCTTTTGCGCGAATTCATCTAAGACCATTACAACTGTGCATGCTGAAACAGTGGAATGGGGACTATACAGACTTGTCTCCAGTGATTCAAGTAGATCAGAAGACCAGAGACTCACTCCATTGGTGGCTAACCCAGGATCACCTATCCCAGGGAATGAGCTTCCGCAGTCCAGAGTGGGTCATCGTCACGACCGACGCCAGCCTAGTGGGCTGGGGCGCGGTCTGGGAATCCCTGAAAGCTCAGGGACTGTGGTCTCGGGAAGAGTCTCTTCTCCCGATAAACATTCTGGAACTAAGAGCGATATTCAATGCTCTCAGGGCTTGGCCTCAACTAGCAAAGGCCAGATTCATAAGATTCCAATCAGACAACATGACGACTGTTGCGTATCTCAATCATCAGGGGGGAACAAGGAGTTCCCTAGCGATGAAAGAAGTGACCAAAATAATACAATGGGCGGAGAATCACTCCTGCCACCTATCTGCGATCCACATCCCAGGTGTGGAAAACTGGGAAGCGGATTATTTGAGTCGTCAGACATTCCATCCGGGGGAGTGGGAACTCCACCCGGAGATCTTTGCCCAGTTGACGCAACTATGGGGCATTCCAGATATGGATCTGATGGCGTCTCGTCAGAACTTCAAGGTTCCTTGCTACGGGTCCAGATCCAGGGATCCCAAGGCGACTCTAGTGGATGCACTAGTAGCGCCTTGGACCTTCAACCTAGCTTATGTGTTTCCACCGTTTCCTCTCATTCCCAGGCTGGTAGCCAGGATCAAACAGGAGAGGGCCTCGGTGATCTTGATAGCTCCTGCGTGGCCACGCAGGACTTGGTATGCAGACCTGGTGAATATGTCATCGGTTCCACCATGGAAGCTACCTTTGAGACAGGACCTTCTTGTTTAGGGTCCATTCGAACATCCAAATCTGGTCTCCCTCCAGCTGACGGCTTGGAGATTGAACGCTTGATTCTATCAAAGCGTGGGTTTTCAGATTCCGTGATAGATACTCTGGTTCAAGCCAGAAAACCGGTAACTAGAAAGATTTACCATAAAATATGGAAAAGATATATCTGCTGGTGTGAATCCAAGGGATTCCCATGGAATAAGATAAAGATTCCTAGGATTCTTTCCTTTCTACAAGAAGGTTTGGATAAAGGATTATCTGCGAGTTCTCTAAAGGGACAGATTTCTGCTTTATCTGTCCTACTTCACAAACGACTGGCAGTTGTGCCAGATGTTCAAGCATTTGTTCAGGCTTTGGTTAGGATCAAGCCTGTTTACAGACCTTTGACTCCTCCCTGGAGTTTAAATCTAGTTCTTTCAGTTCTTCAAGGGGTTCCGTTTGAACCTTTACATTCCATAGATATTAAGTTGTTATCTTGGAAAGTTTTGTTTTTGGTTGCTATTTCTTCTGCTAGAAGAGTTTCTGAGTTATCTGCTCTACAATGTACTCCACCCTATCTGGTGTTCCATTCAGATAAGGTTGTTCTGCGTACTAAGCCTGGTTTTCTACCAAAGGTTGTTTCCAACAAAAATATTAATCAGGAGATAGTTGTACCTTCTTTGTGTCCGAATCCAGTTTCAAAGAAGGAACATTTGCTACACAATTTAGATGTAGTCCGTGCTCTAAAGTTCTACTTAGAAGCTACAAAAGAGTTCAGACAAACTTCTTCTCTGTTTGTCGTATTCTGGTAAAAGGAGAGGTCAAAAAGCAACTTCTACCTCTCTTTCCTTTTGGCTTAAAAGCATCATCCGATTGGCTTATGAGACTGCCGGACGGCAGCCTCCTGAAAGAATCACAGCTCACTCCACTAGGGCTGTAGCTTCCACATGGGCCTTCAAGAACGAGGCTTCTGTTGATCAGATATGTAAGGCAGCGACTTGGTCTTCACTGCACACTTTTGCCAAATTTTACAAATTTGATACTTTTGCTTCTTCGGAGGCTATTTTTGGGAGAAAGGTTTTGCAAGCCGTGGTGCCTTCCGTTTAGGTGACCTGATTTGCTCCCTCCCTTCATCCGTGTCCTAAAGCTTTGGTATTGGTTCCTACAAGTAAGGATGACGCCGTGGACCGGACACACCAATGTTGGAGAAAACAGAATTTATGCTTACCTGATAAATTACTTTCTCCAACGGTGTGTCCGGTCCACGGCGTCATCCTTACTTGTAGGTGTAGGTGGTTTTTTAATCAGGTCCGATGAATTATTTTCTTTAACTACAGTCACCACGACACCCTATGGTTTCTCCTATTTTTTCCTCCTGTCCGTCGGTCGAATGACTGGGGTGGGCGGAGCCTAGGAGGGACTATATGGCCAGCTTTGCTGGGACTCTTTGCCATTTCCTGTTGGGGAAGAGATATTCCCACAAGTAAGGATGACGCCGTGGACCGGACACACCGTTGGAGAAAGTAATTTATCAGGTAAGCATAAATTCTGTTTTCTGATAATAAGGTGTTTGTTCCATCTTCTTCTGCGATGGTTGACCTTAAACCATAAGTCGGATGAGGAGGATACCTCGGTTGCTTCTGAGGATGAGATCTCAGATTCTGACAGTATAAATCCTTTGACTGATTCTGAAGAAGTAAACTTCAGATTTAAGCTTGAACACCTTTGTTTACTTCTAAAAGAGGTACTGGCTACTTTGGACGACTCTGATTCTTCTGTTGCTGTCAATCCTAAAAAATCTAGTAAGCTTTATAAATACTATGATGTTCCTTCCTCTGTGGAAGTGTTTCCTGTTCCAGACCGTGTTTCGGAGATCATAGCACAGGAATGGGATAAGCCAGGGATTCTTTTTTCCCTGTCTCCTGTTTTTAAAAAGATGTTTCCTGTTGCTGACTTCATTCGGGACTCATGGCACACTGTGCTTAAGGTGGAAGGAGCTATTTCTACTCTGGCCAAGAAAACCACGATTCCTATAGAGGATAACTGTTCTTTTAAGGATCCCATGGACAAAAAGCTGGAGGCTTATTTAAAGAAAATGTATGTTCATCAGGGATTACAATGACAACCTGCTGTTTGTATTGCTACGGTAACAAGCGCAGCATCTTATTGGTGTGATGCTTTGTCCGAGTTGATTTTAGAGCAGATTCTGTTAGAGGAGATCCAAGATAGGATCAAGGCTCTCAAAGTGGCAATTCCTTTATCTCTGATGCCAACATGCAAGTCATTAGACTGGGAGCTAAGATGTCTGGCTTCACTGTTCTGGCCTGCAGGGGTCTGTGGCTGATGTTACCTCCAAGTCCAAGCTCCTGTCGCTACCTTACAAGAGTAAGACCCTGTTTGGTCCTGGTCTGGCAGAGATAGTTTCTGAAATTATGGGTGGAAAGGGGTCCATTCTACTAAAAAATTCTAATTTTTGTTCAAAAGTCTTCCTCTTCCTTCAAGCTGGAGCAGTCCCAGTTCTCTTGGAGATCCAATTAGACTTTAAATAAGGGGAAGCAATCAAAGAAGCCTATATCTGAGACTAAGTCAGCATGAAGGGTCTGCCCCCTGTCCGGGATTAGATTTAGTGGGGGGCAGACTTTTCTTGTTACTACAAGCCTGTATATGCAATGTCTCAGACCCTTGGGCTGTGTACATGATATCTCAGGGTTACAAAATAGAGTTCAAGACTTGTCCTCCCTAGAAGCAGATTTCTCCTCTCAAGATTATCTGAAGATTAGGTAAAAAGAGAGGCATTCTTAAGCTGTGTTCAGGACCTTTCCTCCCTGGGAGTGATTGTTCCAGTCCCAGTAAGGAAACAGGGTCTAGGATTTTATTCAAATCTGTGTTTGTGGTTCACAAAAAAGAGGGAACTTTTCAACCTATTTTAGACCTAAAATGTCAACAAATTTCTCAGGGTAGCATCCTTCATAATGGAAACCATTCTTTCCATTCTTCCTTTGGTCCAAGAGGGTCAGTTCATGTCGACCATAGACCTGAAGAACGCATATCTTCATGTTCCCATTCACAGGGATCATCACCAGTTCCTGAGATTCGCTTTTCTAGACAAACACTTTCAATTTGTTGCTCTTCCGTTTGGTCTTGCCACAGCCCCCAGAATTTTCACAAAGGTTGTGGGGGCACTCTTGGCAGTTGTCGGGTCTCAGGGAATTGCGGTGGCGCCTTACCTGGACAATATATTGGTTCAGGCGTCATCTTTTAAGCTACCAAACTCTCATACCGAGATCTTGTTGTCTTTTCTACGTTTCCACGGATGGAAAGTGAATCTGGAGAAGAGTTCCCTTGTTCCAACTACAATAGTGTGTTTCTTAGGGACCATCATAGATTCCCTATGTATGAAGATTTTTCTGACAGAGGTCAGAAAATCCAAGCTTCTCACTTCCTGCCTCTCTCTTCAGTCTACTGTTCGTCCATCAGTGGCTCAATGCATGGAGTTAATTGGTCTGGTGGTCGCTTCCATGGACATTCCTTTTGCTCGATTTCTTCTGAGAGCTCTGCAATTATGCATGCTCAGGCAATGGAACGGAGACCATTCAGATCTATCTCAGAATATAGATTTGGATCCATTAACAAGAGACTCTCTAGTGGTGAATTTCTCAGGATCATCTATTTCAGGGCACATGCTTTCAGAGACCCTACTGGGTGATAGTGACCACGGACACCAGCTTGCTAGGCTGGGGAGCAGTGTGGGGCTCGTTAAAGGCTCAGGACTTGTGGACTCTGGAGGAGTCTTCTCTACCCATAAACATCTTGGAGTTGAGAGCGATCTTCAATGCCTTGATGGTTTGGCCTCAGTTGTCTTTAGCCCGGTCTATCAGATTCCAGTCGGACAACATCACCTCAGTGGCTTACATCAACCACCAAGGAGGAACTTGGAGTTCCTTGGCCATGAAGGAGGTGACTCGCATTATTCAGTGGGCGGAGGCCCACGATTGTCTTCTATCTGCCATCCACATTCCAGGAGTGGACAACTGGGAGGCGGATTTTCTGAACAGACAGACTTTTCATCCCGGGGAGTAGGCTCTTCATCCGGAGTTAACTCTCAAGTGGGGGGTGCTGGACTTGGATCTGATGGTGTCTCATCAGAACGCCAAGCTTCCAAGTTACGGTTCAAGGTCAAGAGATCCTCAGGCCGCCCTGATAGATAGTCTGGCGGTTCCTTGGGATTTCGGTTTAGCATACCTTTTCCCTCCTTTTGCTCTTCTTCCATGAGTCATTGCTCGTATCAAGTAGGAGAGAGCGTCTGTGATTCTAATAGCCCCTGCATGGCCTCGCAGGATCTGGTTTGCAGACCTAGTGAAGATGTCATCTCTTCCTCCTTGGAGGTTACCTCTGAGGAAGGACCTTCTAACTCAGGGTCCTTTCCTCTATCAAAATTTAGTTTCTCTGAAGCTGACTGCTTGGAGGTTGAGCGCTTAGTTTTGGTTAAACATGGATTTTCATCGTCAGTCATTGATACTATGCTTCAGGCTCGCAAACCGGTTACTCGTAAGATTTGCCATAAGGTATGGCACAAATACCTATATTGGTGTGATTCAAAGGGCTTCTCTTAGAGTAGGGTCATGATTCCTAGAATTTTGTCTTTTCTCCAGGAAGGTCTAGAGAAGGGTTTGTCAGTCAGTTCTCTGAAGGGTTAGATTTCTGCACTGTCTATTCTTTTACACAAACGTCTGGCGGATGTGCCAGATGTTCAGTCTTTTTGTCAGGCTCTGGTCAGAATCAGGCCTGTGTTTAAACCTGTTGCTCCTCCTTGGAGTTTGAACCTTGTGCTTAAAGTTTTGCAGCAGGCTCCATTTGAGCCAATGCATTCTGCTGGTCAGGAGTGAATATCCCACTAGTAATTGGAATGACGTTGTGGACTCTCTATGTCCAGAAAGAAAGAAATTTATCAGGTAAGCATACATTTTGTTTTTCCTCTTACTCATTTACTGTACCCACACATATTATATACCATTTTTTCCCCGTTAAATTGACTTTCTAAGGATGCCATTATTTTTATCATATCTTATAATTTACTATACATTTTTTTTATAAAATATGATGAAAAAAAAAAATGAAAAAAAACTTTTTCTTACTTTGGCCCCCAAAATATGTTACACATCTACATCCACCAAAAAACACACATGCTAAATAGTTTCAAAATTTTGTCCTGAGTTTAGAAATGCTCAATGTTTATATGTTCTTTGCTTTTTTTCAAGTTTTAGGGCAATAAGTACAAGTAGCACTTTGCTATTTCCAAACCATTTTTTTTTTCAAAATTAGCTATAGTTGCATTGGAACACTGATATCTGTCAGGAATCCACGAATAACCCTTCACATGTATATATTTTTTTAAAAGAAGACAACCTAAGGTATTAAACTTGGGGTATTTTGACTCTTTTCATGCAACCATTTTACGACCAATCTTTGTCAAAGTTTGAAGGGGGAAAAAAAAGTGGTGATTGTTTTTACAAAATAGCAATTTAAGAATACATTTACTGAGAACGTTAAGGGTTACTGCCAAATAGCAACATCTCCTGAGTACAGTGATACCACCCATGAATAGGTTTGTTGGGTTCTCAGGGAACTAAAAGACCTTATTTTTAGGGGCTGTTTTCCAGTTTTCCAACTTTTTCACATCTGTCATAATGCACCCATGTCCTATTTGGGACATTTCTGAAGCTGGCCAATGCAATTTAAAAGTAGGCACCATAGGGTATTTGAAATGCTGGTATTTTAACACTTTCCATGCACTAATTCAACCACCAGTCTTTGTCAAACTTTTGGGTAGTAATTTTTGTGTGTTATTTTTCACACACATTGTACTTTAGGCATGGATTCTCAGTTCCTGTTATGTGTTACTGACAAAAAACACCTTAATATGTGTTCAACAACATCTCCTGAGTACAGTGATACCACCCATGAATAGGTTTGTCAGGTTCTCAGGGGAGCTAAAAGGCCTTATTTTTTAGGGGACACATTCCAGTTTTCTAACTTGGAATTTTCACATCTGTCATCATGCACCCATGTCCTATTTGGGACATTTTTTCACACACGTACTTTAGGCATGGAGTCTTAGTTCCTGTCTATGTGTTACTGCCAAAGAACACCCCAATATTTGTTAAACAAGATCTCCTGAGTACAGTGATACCACCTATGCATAGGTTTGTTGGGTTGTTTGGGGTTTGCAATGCCAAACTTCTGACATGTGTTTGATTTTTTCAAATGTAACATATCTTCTTTGACTATCTTCTTTTGGGGGACCTTTTTACATACCCCAATTTATTTGCTCGCCATGAACGTGCATATATTTCAGAAGTTGAGACCCCAAGGTATTGTATATGGTTTTTTTTTATACCTTTTAATGCAACTGTTTTAGCCAAAAAAAATGGAGAAAGTGTGTGGATTTTCATTTTTACACACACATTGCTTTCTTTCATGTAAATGGCAAGAGTCCATGAGCTAGTGATGTATGGGATATACATTCCTACCAGGAGGGGCAAAATTTCCCAAACCTCAAATGCCTATAAATACACCTCCCACCACACATATACTTCATTTTTTACAAACTTTGCCTCCTATGTAGGTGGTGAGATAAGTTAGTGCTTGATTTTTATGATTTCTTCTATGATAAGAGCTTCTAAGCATTCTGAAGCCCAATTCCTCTCAGAGTACAGTGTTTGTCAGAGGGACGTAAAGAGAGTATTGCCTGTTGATTTTTATGGTTTCACTTATGGGAAATCTTTTCAAGGGTTCTCTGTTATCCATCGTAGGGATTCATCTCCTACCTCCCTTTTCAGATCGACAATATACTCGTATACCATTACCTCTGCTGATAGTTTTCAGTACTGGTTTGTCTGTCTGCTATATGTTGATGGGTGTCTTCGGTAAGTATGTATCATTATTTAAGACACTCAGCTATGTTTGACGCTTTATGTATTAATATAAAGTTTTAAATATATGTATTTACTTATATTTGCCATGAGTCAGGTCTATGTGTATTTCTCTTTGCAGTCTAACAGTTTCAGTCTGAGAATCATGTTTAAGGAAGTTATTAAAAAAAAATGTTACCTGGGTTTAGTCTTTTTTTCCAGTTTGACTTGTTTTTATTTTGAAAAAAGTTTTATTAGGTTTTTCATAACAGGTTATGCATAACAAATTTCGGCAAGTACAATCAGATTAATTGGACATAAAGCAAGCATTCAGCAGGATATTAATGGTGTCAATCTCTTACCCATGTTGGTTTGAGACCACTTTATAGCATGTTATACCAATATATATTATCTTATTTCGTAAAAGGATCTGAAATTTTTTAGCAAATGTTAAGTATTAACAGGATCAACAGAATCGAAGTCTACTTCTAAAATGGTATAGAAAAGTCTTCTGTCGCCACTTGGTCGATTGGTCAGATGGGCGGCTGGCCCCGGCTCTCTCTAAAGTGTGATACATTGCATTGATAGAAATTATTGAAGCTCTGTGTTTCTTTGTATTCTAGCTTCGTGGTACATAATGAATGGTTCCCACTGTATGATAAATTTATCTTTGGTGTGTATGTTCTCAGCAGCTAAGCTAGCCATTTCATAATGATGTATTATTTTTTTAACAATGAAAGTGAAGTTAGGTGGAGTGGATTTCCAATATTGTGCTATGCAAACTCTAAACACCGTGCAAATGGTCATAACTAGTTTTTGGTGTTGTCTTAAGATATTGGGAATCGGGAAGTGTAATAGGGCCTGTTCCGGAGTCAGTTGTATATGTTTATGGAAGAGATCGCTAAGAAATGTTGAGGTGTGTTCCCAAATTTCTTTCGCTCTATCACACTCCCACCACATATGTATGTACGTCCCCCTTACATTACATCCTCTGTAGCAGAGATTCAGGGAGGGTCCTTCTGATCCACCGAATCTAGTCGGATATATATATCATTTAAATGCTACCTTGAGATAATTCTCTTTCAACATAGCATTGTATGAGAAGGAGAGGCCTCTGTCTAAATTAGTTAGCCAAGTCTCCAAGGACCAAGTCCTATTAAGGTCTTGTTCCCATTTCAGAATATGCGAGGGTTTCGCCTCTCTAGATTTACCATTGAATATAAGATATAGTGTCGAGATTGTTCTGTGCACCGGGTCTTTAGCTAGGCATAGAGATTCAAAAGTTGTACTCAATGGTAGTTTGGAAAGCTCAGTTACTGCTTGAGTTCTTGATTTTAATTGTAGGTAATGGTACCAAATATTTTTGTAATTTGGGTCAATATCTCTATATTGTTCAAAAGAAAGAAAACCTCCCTCAACATAAACGTCTGCAATTCTATACAGTCCTTTGTTAGCCCATTTGGTCTGTGTGTGGGAATCTATTGTGGTTTGTGGCAATACTAGAGGTGTAAGTTTTGATTTGTCCTGTAACAAGGGGAATTTAGCGGTTAGTTTGTTCCAAAGGAAAATAGTATGGGACAGCGCTACATATTTATTTAGTAAAGGGTGGCTATTTTTTTTTGGGAGACCATAGTAGTCTATATATCTGGTCAGTGTTAGCTATCTGTGATTCTATCTGTTTCCACAGGGGTTGTTTTGTATTGCTAAACCAATGTATGGTTTGGGCCATCCGAGCCGAGTAATAGTAAGATACTAAATGCGGGAGGCCCAACCCACCATCCTTCCTGTGTGTACTCATAATTTTTTTGTTTATCCTAGGGCGTTTTCCCTGCCAAACAAATCGCAAAATATCTCTTTGAAGTGCATTGAGCTCAGCTATGGGGATGGAAATCGGTAGGGACCGGAATAGATATAGGAGCTTTGGTAGCAAAGTCATTTTTGTGGATATGATTCTGCCATAAAAGGAAATTTTAAGCTTCAACCATTTCGATATTAAATGTCTTATATGGGCAAACATTGGAAGATAGTTTGCTTGGTATAGCAAAAAAATGTCAGTTGTAAGATTGATACCTAGATATTTAAGCTTTCTATGGGCCCAAGTGAAGGAGAAGTTAATTTCTAATAGTTTTTTAGTGTGTCGGGGTAGATTTATTCCGAGAGCTTCGCATTTATCCCTATTTATTTTATAACCAGATAAAATACCATATTGTTGGAGCATTGAGTATAGGGGGGGGGGGAGATAGGAGGGGTTTAGTCAGTGATAGTATGATATCATCCGCAAATAATTAAATCTTATATTCATTGCCCCCTATTTGAAGTCCAGAGATATTAGGGTCATTTCTAATTTGAATGGCTAATGGTTCAATACAAAGGGCAAATAATAAAGGGGACAAGGGGCACCTTTGTCTCGTTCCGTTCCTAATTGGTATCGTTTTGGATTGATATCCTGACAGTTTTACAAAAGCTGACGGGTGAGAGTAGAGTGTGGTAAGGGCATCGAGGAAAGCACCCGAAATGCCTGTTTTCTCTAATACTGCGAACATATACTCCCAGTTAATTCTGTCGAACGCCTTCTCTGCATCCAAAGAGAGGAACAGAGAAGGCGTCTTTTCAGTAGTGGCAAAGTTGATCAAGTCAATTATTTTACGTGTGTTGTCTGGGGCTTCCCTGCCTCTGATAAAACCTACTTGGTCCGGATGGATTATTCTCTCAAGGATAGGGTTTAGTCTGTTTGCCAGAATTTTTGTAAATATCTTCAAATCTTGGTTTATCAGTGATATAGGTCTATAATTCTGGCAATGAAGCTTATTTTTACCCGGCTTTGGGATAACTGCTATTCTAGCCGTTAGCATCTCATTGGGAATTTCCTTTTTTTGCATTATAGAATTAAATACCTGGGCTAACAGAGGGGCTAATTCGTCTGAAAATAATTTGTAAAAAATTCCGGAGTAACCATCCGGACCAGGTGTTTTGGAAGTCTTTAAGTTTTTGATGGTATGTTTTATCTCCATCTCAGAGATCGGGGCGTTTAGTCTAGATTTCTCTTCCTCAGTGATTGTTGGGAGGGAGTTTGTATTTAAAAAAGTATCTAATTTCGCGGATCTGTCAACCCGACCTTGATGTATAGGGAGATTGTAAAGATTGTGATAAAAGTCAGCAAAGGTGTTCGCAATTTGGAGGGGGTCATTGGTATTCTTATGATCTGATAATTGTATTTGGGGGACTGTAGTGCATCTAGTTATTTCCTTGAGTTTGTTGGCTAGTATTCTGTCGGGCTTATTTCCATATATGTAGTAGTGTGAATCGATCTGTTTAATAGATCTAGCTGCTTCTTTGTTTAGTAATTTGTTTATTTCTTCATTTATGGTTTTCAGTTCCAGTCTCTTTTGTTTAGTGGTATTAGCTGTAAATTGGGATCTTAACTCATTAGCCCTAGCTTGTAGTTGTGTCATTTTGTTTTTATGTATTCTGTTTCTGTGATTAGATTCAGTGATCAGGTTGCCTCTTACATAGGCTTTGAGCGCTCCCCAGACAAAAATGGGGTTAGGCGTGCTATCTATATTTAGCCTAATGAATTCTATAATGTGTTCCCTTATTTTCTGAGAGACTAAAGCGTCCTGTAGTAGGTTGGCGTTAAGGGTCCAGGATTTGGTCCTGGCGGGGTTGATAATTCCTGCTAACGTGGTTTCCACGATAGAATGGTCTGACCAAGGGCAGTTGTTTATTTTAGCGCTTGTTAGTAGAGGGACCAGGATTTGGCTGACAAAAATATAATCTAGTCTGGATTGGGTAAGGTGCATTGGGGAGAAATAGGTGTAGTCCCTAGCCTTATTATGTAGAGCCCTCCAACTGTCTATCAGATTGTGATCTAAGGTAAAATCTTTCAGGATGTTTATGGTTGAGCTAGGGGGTCTGGCCTTTAAAGATTTGGTAGTCGTTCTGTCCAGATCTTGGTCCAGAGCTAAGTTAAAGTCGCCCCCCATGATAATCTTATGTTTTTTCCATTGGGTCAGTAATTTGCTTAATTTAGTAATAAAGGGGTCCTGGCGCTCATTTGGGGCATAGACATTGACGATCAGGATAGGGGTATTTTGAATTAAGCCTCTAACCAGCAAAAAATGTCCTTCTTTATCTCTAATAATTTCTTCCTCTTTGAAATTTAGGGAGGAATGAATTAAAACGGTGACCCCGCATTTCTTTTTCCCACTTATTGCGTGATATTGTGTTGGGAAGACTTTATCCCAATACTTGGGAGTGAAATCTTTGGTAAAGTGAGTCTCCTGTAATAATACTATGTGGGCGTGTAGTACTTTATATGTAGTAATAGCTTTCTTTCTTTTCATGTCGGAGTTAAGCCCTCTGACATTATGGGAGAGGATTTTTATAGACATATTGGGGTAAAAGGTGTATTAGTATCTATTGAATCCCTACGAAGGATTTGCAAGTGAGTAAAAAACTGCGAACTGTTTAAGGTTTTGGATGTGACCCAACATATTGAGAAGTTCTGAGAGTGAGAGAGCCGGGACCTACCTGAAGGCCAAACCACGGAGAGACATCGATTTTCATCCCACATCGTGGGAAGCACAATTGTAAATGAGGTAATATATTTGAAGAGATCAAAATCATCTGATGACATGCCTGAACGAACAAAACACATATTATAATGAGCAAAATTAAACTTAAACTTTACAATGGTTTCCCTTGTCAGGGAGTAACATTTTAATGAGGCGGGTGAAGGGCACTTTAGCAGGTGCCTAGGACAAACCTTCCTATGGGAGGATTGGTGAGGAGTAGGGGAGGGTGGGAGGGAAGAGTGAGTGTTGGATGTCAGTGGTAGTATGGTATGGCTGAAAATACAAGTTTTGTGTCTTGTGTCATGTCTAGAAGTGTTAAAAAAGAGTGTAAGAGGGGGGGAGAGGAGTAGGGTAAAGAGGAGGGTCAATAAGAGGGGGTTAGGGATGCATTAGTGTGAAATGTGTGAAAGAGATAGAGGGCAAGAGAGATAATGCATAGGGAAAGTGGCATATGTCTGAGTTTAATGATGGGAAGGAGAAGGAAAGGAGGGAAGGAGAAAAGAAATAGTGCAAAGAAACTTATAAATGATAATAGGGACATTTATGGCATACATACCACTCTATAGCGGTAAAATGAATTATAACGACAGTATTAACATCATTAACTTCAACAACAATAACTATAACGACCCCTGAGTGAGGTCAAAAAATAGCCAAGCCTGCAAAATAAAAAACACAAAAACAAAAAAAAGAAAACAGGATGTGCAGACTTAACTGATACAAAGTTCTCGGACCTGTAGGCCATTTTAACTGTTGTTTTATGTTATTAAAGGGACAGTATACTGTAAAATAGTTTTTCCCTTAATGTGTTTACAATTGCTTTTTTTACCAACTGCAGAGTAAAAAATGTATGAAAATTAGATTTTTAAGGCTTATTTGTGTATATTAAAGCTCTGATTTTGTGTTTTGAAGCCACAACCTAATAAAATGGGTTGAGCTTGTAGGTATAATCAGATCTCATTACTGTATCACATTGTGCACATATACCTGCTTCTTTATCTTATATCTGTCCTTAAAACAATCACCAGTACTTTGAGAGAACAATGGAAAATCAACATTTTATTACCTTATCTCTGCTATATTCGACTGGGAGTGTAATTTCTTCTGCTGGCTGTGTTTACAAAGCTTATCTATAGCTGGTACGCGCGGCCACAAACTTTCAGAATAGGTGGGGATACCACATGCTAAATTAACAATTTCAAATGCCAATATAAGGGTAAAGGAGCTACTTGTAAAGAATTTAATACACTCCAGCAGGTAAAGTGGATCATTGGGAACAAATTAAAGGGGAGAAATTTTTTGAGTAAACTGTCCCTTTAAGGCCTGTTAGCCTCAGGGCCACTATCAATAAACCAAAGCTTTAGAAACTGAAGAATTAAGATTCTTCTGGACCTTTAGTTTTGTCAGGTCGGAGAGGATTCTTCTTCAGAGGGTGACTCATCTTCTGAATGGGTATTTGAGACAGTCTTATTTTTCCTATGCTTTTTCGTTTGGCCCACTGGGGTCCACTCCCTTTGAATGTGTTTTTTCTGGGGGTTCTTGTTGAGGGGGGTTTGAGGGGGATCAAAGGGGATCTCCAATCTTCGAAGAATCGATAGTCCCTCATTCAAGTCCGAGCAAGCATAAGGGACATTACTATATGAAAAGGCCAATTTGAAAGGAAACAGCCATTGATATTTAACTTGGGCCCTCGAGAGGGCTTGCGTGATGGGTTTAAGATCCCTTCTCTTCCGTAATGTGATTGGTGCTACGTCTGCATAAATTTGGATGGAGTGGCCCTCAAAATTTATTGTTGGCAATTGTCTGGCTGCTTTGAGGATTAGTTCCTTCACATGGAAGTAGTGGAGTTTGAGGACAATGTCTCTTGCGGAGGACTGTTGGGGTTTGGTAAGAGCCCTGTGTACTCTGTCCATTAAGAGCTTATCTGGTTCTACATCGGGGACCAGTTGATGAATTAGAGAGGTCATGGTCTCATCCAGATTTTTATATGTTTCCGGTAGATTTCTGATTCTTAGGTTGGATCTGCGGGATCTATTCTCAAGGTCTTCTATTTGATCCTCTAATTTATTTATATATTCTGCGTGTTCTGAAATAGATTTTTGTATTTGAGGTATTTCTTCTGCTATTGCATCTGTTTTTTCCTCCAATTCAGCAGTGCGGGTACCAATTTCCTTGATATCCTGTCTGAGATCCGACAAAGCTGATTTAAGCTCTTCCTGGAACACGGATTTAATTTGAGAAAGCAGCTCTTCATTTTGAATTTCTGATGGGAGAGGTGCTGCCATTTCTACTAGGCTGGTGTTCAAAGAGTCTCCTTGGGTAGGGGAGCTTTTATTCCCCTGTTTGTGTTTCAGTTGGGACTTTGATAGGCATTCTTTGACTGTTTGTGTTTTATTCTTCATCATGTGATGCAATAGGGGTCCAGAGGAAGAGAAAACAAAAAGAGCATGTAAGTAAGTAGTAACACTTTGGTTTAGTATTCAACTCAGGGTTTAAATGATGTGGGAGAGGTTACTGTGTCAAAGTTTAAAGCATGATTCTAGATCTATGCTGCAGAAGGAAGGAAAGAGCAAGTTGAACCCCTTCACCCTCACCTCATTTCAATCACTGTGTATGCATTGTAACAGTTATGGGTGGATCATAAAACTTGTGAGGCAGGGTGTGTATGATCTATTAGTAATAGGCCAGTTATAGTTCCTCAGTCTGGCGACTATTTGTCCGTCCCTGAAAACACTCCTAAAGTGGATCCCAAAGTGCAGTCTCTAGTTCTGCCCCCTTAGGCTTAGGAGGTATTTGTGTTGTTTCTTGCAGGGATAATGTGGAAAGGAACTGACCGGCTCAGTGGGTGCTTCAGCACATTGATATAGTTCTAAATGGTGTACATAGCAGTCAGCGACCAAAAAGAAAAAGACACCTCTTTTGTAGTTAGAAAGTCTGTAGGGTGATTAATCTTTTCTCTGCTAGGGTATGTAGGAAATAACTGTCCCCCTTGCTGTCCAGCCGTTAGCCGTTTTAGTGGATGGGGGTCTGACCAGCCACGTGGTAGTAGAGGCCCAGTCAGTATAGCAATGAGTCCGGTAATTCTCTCTAAGGGTCTGGCCTAGATATCACCCATCGGAGGCCCAGAATGGTAAACATAAAACTTATGTATATTGCTTGCCCTTTTTTCCTCGGTTGTTAGTCTCTTAGGTGTGCAGGATCTGGGAGGCCCGTAGGCCTAGGAGGGTTGCGGCCAAGATGGCGGAGTTTCGCGCCACTGCACTTAGCTTGTTCTCTATGAGAATCGATCTGCTCCTGTTGTTTGGGGTGTCCGCTCTGGTATTCGGCGTGGTCGGGTCCTCTGAAAGCCTCCGGACAAAAGGGTTGTGGTATGGGGTTTCCCCCGATGACAGCGAGCAGGACTGTGCAGCTCAATACCTCCGGGTGCGTGCCGTTTGACTTGTTTTTACTTAAATTTCGCACGCAAATCTAGGCTTTTTGACTATGATTTAGGAGAGCCTGTTGTAAGTTATTGCAAAAAAACACTCCAGGTTGTTTTCTGCAAGACCTCCTGAGTACATCTATGCCCCCCATGCATAGGTTTGCCAGGATATTGGGAAGGTTCTGTTACAATTGTATGACTTGTAATTTTAGTTAAAAGTGAGAGTATTTCTTCTGATAGGCCTATCTTTAGTTTGGGGCCTATCACATACCCCAGTTTTATTTATTGCCATTAAAGTGTTTATATTTGAAATGTTGACACCCCAAGGTATTGTATATGATGTGATTTGATACCTTTGATGCAACTGTTTTAGCCAAAAAAATGGAGAAAGTGTATGGTGGTAATTTTTTAATTTTCATTTTTACACACACATTGCTTTTTGACTATGATTTAGGAGAGCCTGTTGTAAGTTATTGCAAAAAAACACTCCAGATTGTTTTCTGCAAGTCCCCTTGAGTACACCCATGCCCCCCATGCATAGGTTTGACATGGGTTTTGGTAAAATACAGCACCAATTTTAGAACTTATAAAAAATAGTGAACATAACCAAAAAAAAAAACTGTCAAATTTAAAAATAAAAAAAAAAATGGACCATTGTATGATGCTGCTTGAAGCAGTCCCCAATGCAGAGTCCAGGCTGTCCAGGGCAATCAGGACAGTAATATATGGTGTTCTTTCTCTGTTTCCTCTTTGTACAGACTCTGAATTATTTTTAGGTTTCTGCGTTGCGACAGTAGGGGGGATTTTAAAAATAAAATGGGTAGCCCCAACTCTGCTCTCTCCCATCACCGTTCGGGGAGCAGGTGCATCTTGTCGCTGAAGTGCATGAAATGTAGAATAATTTCATACCTCTTCCTCGACATACACTAGGAGAATATGGGGGTAGAGCAGATGGGGCTACTGCTCCAGTAGGAGCAAATGGAGGGTTTCTTTATGATGCCCATCAGCATAGTCAACCGCCAGAATTTTTTTAATTCTGGCACATCGATGGGGGCCCATTGCTGCTTTGCCAAATATGAGTCAGGCTTTGCAGCATGGAACTGATGGGCATATAAATTAGTTTGGGCGACAATGTTCCCCAATTCATCATCGCCCAGAAACACCTCCAGAAACTATTGGTAGCTAATTCTTGCAACATCCATATTGATGCCAGGATTTGATGTGAAGGTTGGGATATCTGGCCTCTGGTGATGAGGCATTAACCACTCTTTAGAGGCAATGGAAGCAACACGTCTCCTTCTGGCAGTGGGGCTAGGAAGGGGGGCTAGTAGCCACAGATACATGACTATCAGTTGAGACTGTAGCTAATGATGTATCTGAGCATATGGCAGAGTCAAAAATGGGGACTGAGTCAGACATAGAGGCGTCTGACTTTGATGCAAGGATGGCATACGCCTCCTGAGCACTATATATTCTCTGTGACATTATTTCTCTCTCTCTCTCTCTCTCTCTCTCTCTCTCTCTCTCTCTCTCTCTCTCTCTCTCTCTCTCTCTCATAAAAACGCAAGTGAGGAGAGGGAGAGAGATCCACACTGATCAGAGTCAATATTTACAAATATTGACATAATCAGACAAATTGAATATTTTATTATTAAAAAATAAATTATAGAGCAAGCTCAGATTGGGTAACCCTAGCCTGCCCCTATGATGAGGCAGGCTAGGGACACCCCCAGAAGCCCCATGATGCACTGGGCATTGCCATCTTTGAAGCCTCATGCGGGTGGGGGAGGGGGGGCTAATAATAATTTTTTAAAAAACATTTTTTATTTAAAGTTTTATATTATTTTAATAGATACTGACCCACCGAGGCACTCAGAGCACAAGCAGAGCATCGGAAGCCTGTCTGATCGCTTCCGATGCTCTGCTAGACTGTTGGGCTCCACCTGGAGCGAAACCGGAAGTGATCACTTGTGGGGAGTGATCAATCCGGGGCCCCGGCAGTCAGGAACAGTATTGCAGGATGCGTCGACATCGAGGCATCTCTGCAATACTGTTAGAGCGGCTGGAAGCGATCTCGATCACTTCCATTGCTCAGATTACCTGAGGATGTACAGGGTACGTCCTTGGTCATTAACGACCGTTTTTTGTAGGATGTACCCTGTACGTTGTCAGTTGTTAAGGGGTTAAAGAGAAACATTGTTATTTTAAGATTGTAGCACTGAAAAACACAGTATTTAGTTTGGGAAAACTGATATGCTAGATAAAATGCACTGGGTTCTACATTGTGGACCTCAGGTCTTAGGTTTAACAAGCCTATTATATGAATTGTATAGAAATGCTTATTTAAATGTAGTGCTGCATTGCGGACCCTGAATGGTAAAAACTCTACAGCCTTGTGACGTTTATTATTCTTTTTAGACTGTCTAAAATAATACGTTCCACACCCAACATAAAGCAGACATTACGTTTACCTTTCTAGAAATGCTGTAAACCTACATTTGGACTCATTTTAATGTAGGAATTAAATAACTTACAAAATATGTAATTTTTATTAGCTGTTAGTTGTCTGTGTGGTGAATTTGGCATTTCTTATTGTGGTGACTCACTAGGATCCATGAGTTTTAATGCTGATCACATTGACTCCAGTTGCTTGAATTGGTGTTGTTGGCAGAAAGACTTAACTGATCCAGTAATCCACATGTCAAATAAATTACCATTATGGGAACGTTCTGTGTGCTCGAGTATTTATATTCTGACTAAATTATAACCTACATCAAAATTGCATTGCAATGAAATGGTTTATTTAAAGAGACATTAAAATGATGCACAAACTTTATTACAAATAAATGTTTTTTTTTGCATATTATCATCTTAAACTTGGTTTTGCACGCATAGTCTTTTTTTCTTTCGGTATATTTATATATAAAAACCTCCACACTTTATTTAACATTTATGCTCAAAAGACAAAACAATACATTAAACTTATAGTGGGGACTATAAAATGTGTGGGTATATCACTTCCACTACATATTCATTCCCTATAGTACATCCACCACAGATTTAAAACAGACAAACAGTTTAAAAAAGGGGCTCTGGGGCCAATTGTGACCCACGGTGTGTTTATATATTAGTGGTCCGTGTATAGCCTAGGGTCGTATAAATCTATATTTCTTGGTTTCTCTGTCTGGATAGACCAGATACTCTTTATAAATATTCCACGTATTAGATCCTAAGCTATTATCAAATACGAGTGCTACCAGTCTTCCTTGGGTAGGTACAACAGGGGTACTATGTGACAAGTTCTCTAACAAATAGATTACTCATCCGCAATCTTAACCATCATTATTCAGTAATGTTTGAGGACTTTAAAAAATCTGTCAATTTCTAATTGAGTATGCCACCCGTATGAAAGGCTTCACAGTGTGATTGTGCATTGTTATTCTTACGTTTAGTTATCCTGATACATTGTATCCTGCACATTCAATCATGTTGTTACTATATCGTATACACACGTTATGTTATCAGCTATCGCAGTGTGATTCATACGACCCTAGGCTATACACGGACCAATAATATATAAACACACCGTGGGTCAGAATCGGCCCCAGAGCCCCTTTTTTAAACTGTTTGTCTGTTTTAAATCTGTGGTGGATGTACTATAGGGAATGAATATGTAGTGGAAGTAATATACCCACACATTTTATAGTCTCCACTATAAGTTTAATGTATTGTTTTGTCTTTTGAGCATAAATGTTAAATAAAGTGTGGAGGTTTTTATATATAAATATACCTAAATAATTTAATGTTTAATTCAACATTAGGGTCACCAAGCCCTTAAACCTTTTTTCTCCCTTAACTATATTGGTCTTTTTTTCTTTCATCAGATGGTGAGTGTCCACGAGCCATCACGTGTGGGAGTATTCCCCACCTCACCACTGGGTGGTGGCAAAAGACACTCTAACACGTCAGGACTTTAAGTCACTCCTACTTCCCATGATCCTCAGCCATTTTCTTTTGCCTTCTTGATGAGGAGTGAGGTATAAGTAAAGTGCAAGATCTGCTCATTGTTTGAAAGGGGATCCTTTAACTGATCAAAGGCCCACATCCTCCTTGCAGTAGCCTGATGTTCAGAGGGGCAGAGAAGTAGTTTTCAATCAGGCAGTGAAAAGTCTTTTCTCAGTGAGAAATGTTGCAGGCCTCCCAGGTAAAATGTGTCCCCTGGTCTACTGCGAGCTGCACCTTGTGGATCCACAGCCCTCCTCAGGTGAAATCCGGTGCTGAGTGGTAAGTAAGCCCCCCAGCTATTGTTTTGAACATATTCACATTATTCACATAGTCTGGAGACATTTATTATACACAATACACCTTATGCTACCAGATGTTGGCACTTTTTAAATTTAGTGCAGTTGGCTTGAAATTTGCTTCTGTGCTATGTCTGGTGTGTTTTATTTCACCAGCACAGTTACCTTCAGTTTAACCCTCACCGGCAGTGCAGGTGCACTAATGGTTATCAGTTTTAGCACGCAATTTAGAGTGCCTTTTCTGTGTTATAATCCTTTCCGGTTCCTGTGCTGCTGTAACATTCTCGGCGTGAAGGAAGGTTCTCAGAACCAGTGGAGGTGGTATTGCACAGTGATCAGCAGAGCTTGGCTTCAAATTTGGGGTACAAATGTTTTTTTAACCCTTTATGTTCTGTGTTATATGCTATGTAAGCCTTTTTTACAGTTTTTTCAGCGCTTAGTTGAACAGTACCTTATCTTTACTGTTTGTTTTTGTTTTTTTAAAGGTTAATCAATGATACATTGTGCCTTTTTCTCCCCTTCGGGGTTAGCTATTTGTGCACTGTATACTACCTATTTGCTTCTTTTTCTTGCTGATACTTAAGCTAATTCTTTACTGATGCTATGGAGCAAACTAATGCAGCTCAGGCCTCTCATCTGCCGCTGATCGCCCTTCTAGTTTGTGTTTGTTTTATATAAGGATTCTCAGGTGTGTGTCCCTGATCACCTTTGTATCTCATGTGCTAGATCTATTGCTAATCCAAACAGGGCTTTTCTGCGCTTCAGAGTGTGCAAGGGTTTATACCTTGTCAAATTCTGAAATAATTTCTAAGGAATTGCACTCTGGGTGTCTTAGAAAGCACAGGGAGTTTGGTCTCCTCAGGAGGCGAGGTTACCAGTAAATGTTCTAGAACTCCGTGCAATCTTCAGGGCTCTCCAGAGTTGGTCCAACCTCAGATACAAATCTTTTCTGAGATTCCAGTCAGACAATGTCACCGCAAGCCCAGCTTATGTCAGTCATCAGGGAGGAACTCGTAGTTCCTGAGTGATGAGGGAATTTTCCAGCATCATCAGTTAGGCAGAACGCTATCATTACAGGATTTCTGCTATCCATATTCCAGGTGTGGACAATTGTGAAGCAGACTTTCTAAGTCGCTGGTCTCTTTACCAAGGGGAATGGTCTCTGAATCAGGAAGTTTTCAACCAAATTGCGAGGCATTAGGGTTTTCCAGAAATAGATCTCATGGCCCCCCATTTGAATCACAAACTGACTCAGTATTGTGCCAGGTCTCTGGACTCTCGGGCAATTCTGATAGATGCTCTAGTGGTTCCCTGGTCGTTCAACTTGATTTACATGTTTCCTCAATTTGTTATGCTATCCAGGGTGATAGCCAGAATCAATCAGGAGCAAGCCTTAGCAATTCTAATTGCTCCAGCGTGGCTTCAAAGGATTTGGTTTGCAGATCTGGTGCAGATGTCATCATACCCGCCTTGGAAGCTTCCTCTACAAGACAGACCAGGTCTGACAAGGTTATTGATACCCTGATTGAGACTAGGAAACATGTTATCAAACATATTTATCATAAGGTCTGGAAACCATTTTTTGTGGGATGTTGTCACAAAGGTTACCTTTGGAATTATTTTAGAATTTAGAGAGTTCTTGAGTTTCTGCAGGAAGGCTTAAATAACGGTTTATCAGCCAGTTCTTTGAAGCGTCAGTTTTCAGCTCTTATCTATTCTGCTTCATGAGAATGCTAAAATTCCTTACTTTTAGGCCTTTTTTCAGGCTCTGATAAGGATAAAACCAGTTATTCAGACAGTTTCTCCTCTTTGGAATCTGAATCTGGTTTTGATGGTTCTTCAAACTCTTCCTTTTGAGCCACTGCATTGTTTGGACCTTCAGAATGTATTTTGGAAGGTACTACTTCTTTGGTTAGAAGAGGCTCTGAGCTTTCAGCTTTGTCTTGAGAACCTCCTGTCAGTATATGGCCGGGTTATAATACAATATATTTAATAATTATTCTTTAAAACAAACCCCCAATAAAATGCATATACGAAAAAATTAAAATTAATGTAAATTCCTAAATTCTTTATATTAGTTAAATTTATAAACACATTGAATTATATTTATAGAAAACCAGATATGAATCAAATGATATACACTTATGTTGTTACAATATTCTTTACAAAGCAAAACAAATGTACCTTTAGAATTAACCTTATTCACAATTGAATTGCATTACATCACCACAATGAAATACCAAAGTATGTGCCACTAACTTTAACAGTGCTTAGTTAAACAATAGAACAATATACTTTAACAGCTAGTGTCTGAGATGAAATAAATTCTTATTAGCTACAATTAAGGCAAGTTCTAAAATATATATAGTTGCCAATAACTTAACCCCTTAAGGACAAGGCCATTTTTCAATTTTTCCCTTAAGGACCAGGGCTATTTTTACATTTCTGTGGTGTTTGTGTTTAGCTGTAATTTTCCTCTTACTCATTTACTGTACCCACACATATTATATACCGTTTTTCTCGCCACTAAATGGACTTTCTAAAGATACCATTATTTTCATCATATCTTATAATTTACTATTAAAAATATTATAAAATATGAGGGAAAAATGGAAAAAAAAAACACTTTTTCTAACTTTGACCCCCAAAATCTGTTACCCATCTACAACCACCAAAAAACAACCATGCTAAATCATTTCTAAATGTTGTCCTGAGTTTAGAAATATCCAATGTTAACATGTTCTTTGCTTTTTTTGCAAGTTATAGGGCAATAAATACAAGTAGCACTTTGCTATTTCCAAACCTTTTTTTTTCAAAATGAGCGCTAGTTACATTGGAACCCTGATATCTGTCAGGAATACCTGAATATCCCTTGATATGTATATATTTTTTTTTAGAAGACATCCCAAAGTATTGATCTAGGCCCATTTTGGTATATTTCATGCCACCATTTCACCGCCAAATGCGATCAAATAAAAAAAAAAAGTTCACTTTTTCACAAAATTTTTCACAAACTTTAAGTTTCTCACAGAAATTATTTACAAACAACTTATACAATTATGGCATAAATGGTTGTAAATGCTTCTCTGGGATCCCCTTTGTTCAGAAATAGCAGACATATATGGCTTTGGCGATGCTTTTTGGTAATTAGAAGGCTGCTAAATGCCGCTGCACATCACACGTGTATTATGCCTAGGAGTGAAGGGGTTAATTAGGGATCTTGTAGGGAGCTTGCAGGGTTAATTTTAGCTTTAGTGTAGAGATTAGCCTCCCACCTGACACATCAGACCCCCTGATCCCTCCCAAACAGCTCTCTTCCCTCCCCCACCCCACAATTGTCCCCGCCATCTTAAGTACTGGCAGAAAGTCTGCCAGTACTAAAATAAAAGGCATCTTTTATTTTAATTATTTTTTTTAGCATATTTACATAAGCTGCGGTGTAGGATCCCCCTTAGCCCCAAACTTTCCTGATCCCCCCCAAACAGCTCTCTAACCCTCCCCCTCTACATTATTGGGAGCCATCTTGGGTACTGGCAACTGCCTGCCAGTACCCAGTTTACAAAAAAATATATATTTTTTATTTTTTCCCCCACTTTTCTGTAGTGTAGCTTCCCCCCCAAGACTAAACCCCCACCCCCTCCCAGATCACTTTGATTATTTATATTAAAATGTTTATTCCCCCTCTCTCCTTCTAAATTTAAACAAACTGTTCCATAGTGTAATGGTTCCCACCCGCTCTCTCCCCGTGCACGCGTCCACCCGCCTCCCCCATGCACGCGCACGCGTCCATGCGCCCCCCCCCCAGCTACCCCGCCCACGATCCCGTCCACCTCTGCACTCAGCAAGCCATTGATGGCCGCCCACCCACCTCCCACGTCGGCTCCCACCCACCAACGATTGCGGCCATAGATGTCCGGTGCAGAGAGGGCCACAGAGTGTTTCTCTCTGCATCGGATGGGGAAAAATGTTATTGCAGTGATGCCTCGATATCGAGACATCACTGCAATAGCCGGAAAGCGGCTGGAAGCCAAAAATGGCAGAGAATATACTTGGCACCAAAGCCTATGTATTATCTCTCCAAAAGTTAATGCTTCTTTGAGTCTGTCTCCTTTAGCAGTGAGCTGTCTGGACCTTTATTCCAAGAATAAAGAATTCCTCCCCCTTTTCTTTAATCACTCCCACAGAATTTGGATTGGCCCTTCGGAGCTTTTCCCTGGTCTGCCCTTAACGGATTTGAGCGTTGATTGGTTATTTGGGAAACGCCTCCCTGATTGGCTCATCTGGCTCTGCATGTATTCCAATAGTTGATTTATTTGGCTGTCATACCAGTTTTAATCCCCTAGGGGGCAGCAGACAACCGCAAATGCAGATCTCATCATCAGTATTGCTAACAATTTAATACATCCTTATAAAGTGATTATTTAACATACTATGACTTCTTGTATTAATAAACCTCTCTTGTCAGCATCTATATTTCATTTAACATAACAGAAAATGTACAATTTGACACCAAACACCAGTATTTTATCAATTTCTATGTTAAAATAGAAAATATCCACATATATCCATGTTTATGGCTAATATTCATATGACATCTTGCTGCATGTAAAATAAAGAAACAAATGTTTTTATTCTGAAATCTTTGGAGCATATTTTAAATTTACTGTATAGCTACTATCAAATTCAGCAAGTATTCATATTTAATGTTATTCAAATAGACAATCTCATATCCATTATTTTGTATCTATTATTTGATAGTCTGAGGCACATATTAAATATTTGAAAACTATATAGATAATTTGTTATCGAAAGTACATAGGTTAAGATATTTTGAAATCTTAATTCTTGGCTTCTATGCTTTCAAGGAACACATGGCTGGACAGGATGCGTATGTAGCTCAACAGGGGATCATTTAACATGTAGATGGTAAAAGCTACAATTCCTTGAACATGTTTGTAGATTCAACCATTCCCACAGACGGAACGTCTATTCCCCACAGAGGGCCTGTGAGTTCATTACCCATCTTGGGCAGGAAGCCCATATATGGGCATATACCTCTGAGGCTCCATCATGCTAATATTCACTTTGAAGTAGCCCACTGGCTTTATTTATAAAACAGTCTATGCCATTTATGCAAAGAATTTCATTGATGAATGAGAGAGGGGGGCTGGTTTACACAGCCAAGAATCATTTGGCAGAGTAAATACAACTGCTGTAACCCGTTTCATGTATAATGAATCCTGTGGTCTTAACAACCATATATATTAAAATATATATATATATATATATATATATATATATATATATATATATATATATATATATATATATATATATATATATATATATATATAATTTAATAATCCTCACAGATACCCTGACCCCCCTTTTCTGATTTTTCATCAGGATAAGGCTGTTCTTTGCACTAGCTATTCTTTTCTTCTTAAAGTGGTATCTACATATACTATCAATCAGGAAATTGTGGTTCCTTCTTTTTGTCCAGCTCCTAAGAATTCTAAGGAGTGTCTTCTTCACAACTTGGATGCTGTAAGAGCTCTTAAATATTATGTTGAAGCCACAAAGGATTTAAGACTTTCTACCTTTTCAGGTCAGAAAGCTTACAGCTGTTACTTTATTTGCAATTTGGTTGTGGGAAAACTCTCCATGAGTGAATTACTGCTCATTCCACTAGAGCCGTTGCTACTTCTTGGGTGTGGAGGTTTCTATTGATCAGTAAGGCAGCTACTATGTCTTCTTTGCACACTTTTTCAAAGTTTTATTACTTTGATGTGTATGCTTCTTCTGAGGCTGCCTTTGGCAGGAAAGTTCTGCGGGCCATCGTGCCTGAATAATAACGTCCTGCCATCGCTGTTTGTCCCCCCATATTCACTGTGGTCTTGTGGACTCTATGGCTTGGGTATTGATTCCCGCACGTGATGGCTCATGGACTCTCCCCATCTGATGAAAGAAAACAAAATTCATGCTTACCTGATTAATTAATTAATTACTTTCGTGGTAAGAGTCTACGAACCCCGCCCTTTCTTTTTGTTCAGGTGGTGGCAGTACTTGTTTTGCACTTTGTCCTACTTTATCATTCCTGCTTTTCTTTTTTCCTCATTTACTTGGCTATATGTATGACTGAGAGTCATGGGAAGTGGGATGGATTTAAAGTTCTGGTGTCTTCTGCCTCTTAGTGGTTAGGAGGGGAATATTCCCACACGCGATGGCTTGTGGACACTCAGCATCATGAAAGAAATTAATTTATCAGATAAGCATAATTGTTTTTCTTCTGTTAAGTGTGATCAGTCCACGGGTCATCATTACTTCTGGGATATTACTCCTCCCCAACAGGAAGTGCAAGAGGATTCACCCAGCAGAGCTGCATATAGCCCCTCCCCTCTACGTCACCCCCAGTCATTCTCTTGCACCCAACGACTAGATAGGATGTGTGAGAGGACTATGGTGATTTTATTTAGTTTATTTCTTCAATCAAAAGTTTGTTATTTTTTTAATAGCACCGGAGTGTGTTATTCCTTCTCTGGTAGAGTTTGAAGAAGAATCTACCAGAGTTTTTACTATGATTTTAGCCGGAGTTGTTAAGATCATATTGCTGTTTCTCGGCCATCTGAGGAGAGGTAAACTTCAGATCAGGGGACAGCGGGCAGTTTATTCTGCAAAAAGGTATGTAGCAGTTTTTATTTTCTAACAATGGAATTGCTGAGAAAATCCTGCCATACCGACATTATATCATGTATGTATAATTTACATTTTAGTATTCTGGGGAATGGTACTTCACTGGAATTACACTGTGTATATAAGATTTTAGCCTAATAGAAATACAAAAGGCTTTTTAATAATTCTTAATTATGTTAAACGTTTTTGCTGGAATGTAAAATCGTTTTCATTTTCTGAGGTACTGAGTGAATAAAATGTTTGGGCACTATTTTTCCACTTGGCAGTTGCACAAACCAAACAAAGAAAGAAGCGTTTCTACGCTGCATACAAGACCTATTGTTAATGGGAGTAATCCATCCAGTTCCACGGTCGGAACAGGGACAAGGGTTTTACTCAAATCTGTTTGTGGTTCCCAAAAAAGAGGGAACTTTCAGACCAATACTGGATTTAAAGATCCTAAACAAATTCCTAAGAGTTCCATCATTCAAAATGGAGACTATCCGGACAATTTTACCCATGATCCAAGAAGGTCAGTACATGACCACAGTGGACTTAAAGGACGCTTACCTTCACATACCGATTCACAAAGATCATTACCGGTATCTAAGGTTTGCCTTTCTAGACAGGCATTACCAGTTTGTGGCTCTTCCATTCGGATTGGCTACAGCTCCAAGAATCTTCACAAAGGTTCTAGGTGCTCTTCTGGCGGTACTAAGACCGCGGGGAATTTCGGTAGCTCCTTACCTAGACGACATTCTGATACAAGCTTCAAGCTTTCAAACTGCCAAGTCTCATACAGAGTTAGTACTGGCATTTCTAAGGTCACATGGATGGAAGGTGAACGAAAAGAAAAGTTCACTCGTTCCACTTACAAGAGTTCCCTTCCTGGGGACTCTTATAGATTCTGTAGAAATGAAGATTTACCTGACAGAAGACAGGTTAACAAGACTTCAAAGTGCTTGCCGCACCCTTCATTCCATTCAACACCCATCGGTGGCTCAATGCATGGAGGTAATCGGCCTAATGGTAGCAGCAATGGACATAGTGCCATTTGCTCGCTTACACCTCAGACCACTGCAATTGTGCATGCTAAGTCAGTGGAATGGGGATTACTCAGACTTGTCCATTTCTCTGAATCTGGATCAAGAGACCAGAAATTCTCTTCTATGGTGGCTTTCTCGGCCACATCTGTCCAGGGGGATGCCATTCAGCAGACCAGACTGGACAATTGTAACAACAGACGCCAGCCTTCTAGGTTGGGGTGCCGTCTGGAATTCTCTGAAGGCTCAGGGACAATGGAGTCAGGAGGAGAGTCTCCTGCCAATAAACATTCTGGAATTGAGAGCAGTTCTCAATGCCCTCCTGGCTTGGCCCCAGTTGACAACTCGGGGGTTCATCAGGTTTCAGTCGGACAACATCACGACTGTAGCTTACATCAACCATCAGGGAGGGACAAGGAGCTCCCTAGCAATGATGGAAGTATCAAAGATTATTCGCTGGGCAGAGTCTCACTCTTGCCACCTGTCAGCAATCCACATCCCGGGAGTGGAGAATTGGGAGGCGGATTTCTTAAGTCGTCAGAATTTTCATCCGGGGGAATGGGAACTTCATCCGGAGGTCTTTGCCCAAATACTTCGACGTTGGGGCAAGCCAGAGATAGATCTCATGGCGTCTCGACAGAACGCCAAGCTTCCTCGGTACGGGTCCAGATCCAGGGATCCAGGAGCAGTCCTAATAGATGCCCTGACGGCACCTTGGGACTTCAGGATGGCTTATGTGTTTCCACCCTTCCCGATGCTTCCTCGATTGATTGCCAGAATCAAACAGGAGAGAGCATCAGTGATTCTGATAGCACCTGCATGGCCACGCAGGACTTGGTATGCAGACCTGGTGGACATGTCATCCTGTCCACCTTGGTCTCTACCTCTGAAACAGGACCTCTTGATACAGGGTCCTTTCAAACATCAAAATCTAACTTCTCTGAAGCTGACTGCTTGGAAATTGAACGTTTGATTTTATCAAGACGTGGGTTTTCTGAGTCAGTTATTGACACCTTAATACAGGCCAGGAAGCCTGTTACCAGAAAGATTTACCATAAAATATGGCGTAAATACCTATATTGGTGTGAATCCAAAGGTTACTCTTGGAGTAAGGTTAGGATTCCTAGGATATTGTCTTTTCTACAAGAAGGTTTAGAAAAGGGTTTATCTGCTAGTTCATTAAAGGGACAGATTTCAGCTCTGTCTATTCTGTTACACAAACGTCTGTCAGAAGTGCCAGACGTTCAGGCTTTTTGTTAGGCTTTAGCGAGGATTAAGCCTGTGTTTAAGACTGTTGCTCCACCATGGAGTTTAAATCTTGTTCTTAACGTTTTACAGGGCGTTCCGTTTGAACCCCTCCATTCCATTGATATAAAGTTGTTATCTTGGAAAGTTCTATTTTTAATGGCTATTTCATCGGCTCGAAGAGTCTCTGAATTATCAGCCTTACATTGTGATTCTCCTTATTTGATTTTTCATTCGGATAAGGTAGTTCTGCGTACTAAACCTGGGTTCTTACCCAAGGTAGTCACTAACAGGAATATCAATCAGGAGATTGTTGTTCCATCTTTGTGTCCAAATCCTTCTTCAAAGAAGGAACGTCTTCTGCACAATCTGGATGTAGTTCGTGCCCTAAAATTTTACTTACAGGCAACTAAAGAATTTCGACAGACGTCTTCCCTGTTTGTCGTTTACTCTGGTCAGAGGAGAGGTCAAAAAGCTTCTGCTACCTCTCTCTCTTTTTGGCTACGTAGCATAATACGTTTAGCCTATGAGACTGCTGGACAGCAACCTCCTGAAAGAATTACAGCTCATTCCACTAGAGCTGTGGCTTCCACTTGGGCCTTTAAGAATGAGGCCTCTGTTGAACAGATTTGCAAGGCTGCAACTTGGTCTTCGCTTCATACTTTTTCCAAATTTTACAAATTTGACACATTTGCTTCCTCGGAGGCTATTTTTGGGAGAAAGGTTCTTCAGGCAGTGGTTCCTTCTGTATAAAAGAGCCTGCCTATCCCTCCCGTCATCCGTGTACTTTTGCTTTGGTATTGGTATCCCAGAAGTAATGATGACCCGTGGACTGATCACACTTAACAGAAGAAAACATAATTTATGCTTACCTGATAAATTCCTTTCTTCTGTAGTGTGATCAGTCCACGGCCCGCCCTGTTTTTTAAGGCAGGTAATTATTTTTAAATTATACTCCAGTCACCACTACACCCTTGGTTCCTCCTTTCTCGTTGGTCCTTGGTCGAATGACTGGGGGTGACGTAGAGGGGAGGGGCTATATGCAGCTCTGCTGGGTGAATCCTCTTGCACTTCCTGTTGGGGAGGAGTAATATCCCAGAAGTAATGATGACCCGTGGACTGATCACACTACAGAAGAAAGGAATTTATCAGGTAAGCATAAATTATGTTTTTTTTAATCAGAGGCTAATGATAACACAGCCTGATATATTTGTGTCATTTTTGTTAATTCTATGTATCAGCTAATGCTTGTTGCCAAGGGGTAATAGCAAATCGCTACCTGACATGTATGCTAGCTGATACTTGTTACAGAAGAACTCCTGAGCATGTGTGCTATAGCTACTATAATGTCTATAGTAACATATACATTATTATTATAATTTATTTGTAAAGCACCACACAATACCACAGTTTTTTTTTATTAAGATGCCACAATTATAAATTCCACATTCTATCATTAAGTGTTTTAGGAGCAGTAGAGCAGATGCCCCTTTTATAGTTAAGCAATGTGCAAGCTGCGTCTTGGTAGGTGACCACATCACACCAATTTATCTTTAATCAGTTCCTTGATATTACTTATTTCCAGCTGCAATAATTTCTCTTTAACAGATTTTGTGAATCTGATTACATCAACTAAGGAATGATTGTCTGTGACACAGGTTATGTGTAACCTCAGTCAATTCACATTACCTGTGATGAACTCTGAATAGAGGGTAGAAATTAATATTGCATCATCAATTCCATCAACTAGTGCAAGAGTTTCTCCAGCACGGCTACTGCGAACAACCCTCCTTATTCTCTTCGACTGCCAACATAGTGGCTAAAACTTTCCATTCTGCCCCATTAGCATGATGAAGTACCTGCCTTGTGTGCCTACATCTAGTAAACTACCCAATGATGCATCATTGAAAAGAATAATCTTGAGGTTATCTGGTTTTCCCAAAAACAGAAAATTCAGCTTCACATGGTCAGTTTTTAATTTTCACACTATTTTATTGGCTTCATGCATGTACTGTGGCATGTTTAATTGATGAAGCTAGGTAACACACATGAAACATGGCATCAGGTCGACTCTGCTTCGCTATCCAGATTATTTGACCAATCCTAGATCTAAGCAGATCTATTTCAAATTCAGTGAAAATAAGAGTCACGTTGTAAAGCCAGAGTGGAATCAATGTGAATGGTAGACAAACTTTTAGCATATCTTTCCTGCCGTACAAAGACAGCTTCATTGTGTGTGGAAATTTTCATGCCAATGTAACAGAAATGATCAGTCTTTTCTCTGCCAACCTGAAAAGTATTTTTCAAGTGAGAAATCACAGTATTTGCAAAGTCAGTTGTGCCTGCCCAAATTAAATCATCCACATGACATCCAAGTACTCCGTTAACATGACCTTCCTGATTTAACCAGTAAAATATTGCTGGATCTACCTGAGACACCCTGCCCCCATCTTTCACTCTTTTGTACCAATACAATGAGGCATCTCTAAGTCCATAAACACATTTTTTAAGCTTCCACAGCTTCCACACACAGTTAGCCTTGAGTGGGGGACGAATGTAAATGTCACAATCTAATGGAGTCCCTTGCTGATTTTATGTCCAAAGAATTGAGTTTCCGTTTGTTTTGGTGTATCACAGACAGAAGAGCTCTTAAGAGATTCAGAAGCACATGTTGGGGAATCTTTGGGAAGTTGTTGAATGTTAAGCTCTTTAAAGCTCTAGCTACTAGTCATGTAACAAGTCCATTTAAGGTTTCTTTCATTGTGCAGACACATCTGGTTGAAATGCACTTTTTGCCAACATTTATTACCGCTTCAAAACATAATTATTCTTCCAGTTACTTAATTCAGCTTGTTTTTCTACTTCAAGCGATGCATCATCCATCAAAATCACATATTCCATCTCTTGATTGTTTTGAGCTACTGAGTTTTCAAATGGTCTAATGCAAAGATTGTTCACATGTGACAAGTCAGCTGATCCAGATGTACCAGCAAAACTGTCTGGTGCTGAATACTTCAAATTGTACGTTATTCAATTCTCCAGTTGCTTTTCCTGCATGACCAAGAATTTCAACAGTGTAAGTACTTCCATTCTCTTTGTCAACATACTGGACGACCTATCCTTTTTAAAGATTGAGGGATCTTGTTTGCATCATTGCTTGAGCATCTGTAGAATTCTCTACCTCACTTGTAACATCAGTATTGTCAATGCCATGGCTTTCCATCTCCTCTTCACTATCTGATATAAAAATGTGCTTGTCATTACCCATTTAATTTTGGAAGCAATGAACCTTTCCTTGCATTGGATTTTGGCTTTCACATTCAGCTTCTTCTTGATTTGAGTTACTCACTTTGCGAAGTCTTGTATGGTGGACACGAAAACATAAGCCACCATGTCTGATAAATACCACCATACCATCTTGACCAATTACAGTGCTTGGTCCTTTCCACTCAGCAAAATCCAAACGCTTGTAATAAACTTTGTCACCTAGTGTCAGTATTTTGAGTCTGTTTTCTAAGTTCTCTCCTTATTCTTTCATTCCTCCTCAGTGAAAAGTTTTTGTGCTGCATGCAATGCAGTGATGTGCTTTCCTACCCATTCACTTACAATAGTCCCTTCAAGTGCTAGTAGTCTGTCAGTAAGGACAGAAGGAAGATTAGGGTTACATCCAAAAACTAGCTGGTATGGACTAAAACCAGGTACATTTTTGCATTGTATTTTTTGCCATCAAAGCCCTATCAAGAGCAGTTTCCCAAACAGTGTCATGATCCTTTTTTATTTTCAGAAAAATTTCTATTAATATTCGATTATGCTGATCAAAAAGACCTTTGCTCCATTGGCTATATGCAGCAGTGGTTTTAACTTCAATGTTAAAATTTTCAGCTATGTCTCGGACTTCATCATTGTTAAACTCTCCTCTATTATCACTATATAGCTTCTGTGGTGGGCCATGTACAGCAATCCAACAATGAATTAAGTCTTTCACAAATTTTGAGGATTTATTTGAGGTGAGCATGCTGCCAGCACTGAATTGTGTGACATAATCATGTAAGTACCATTTGCCATGTTCTAAATCATGCAATTCTACTGCAGCAGTTTCATTGTACCTAGTTTCCATAGGCAGGCCTACTGCTGGCTTTGGTCTGTTATATTTTAAACATGTCTCACAAATGTCTACTATCAGTTTTAACATTGGACCAATGTCTTTATCTGTGATACCAGAACAGCTAATTAGCTTTTCTAGCTTTTCTGTGGAGGCAATGTCCGAACTGCCAAGGGAGTTTCCACAGTGTTTTCTGCTCTTCCTCTTTGTCCATATGTTCAATCATTGTCAGTATTTTACATTCTGATGTTTCATATTGTGCTGGCATTTCAGTACATTCCCTTCTATTTTCCTTGTCTAAAATGTTAATACAGTAATGTCCCGAGGTAGTTGGCTCAAGAGCAACTGGTTCTTTGAACATGACAGCCTGGTCATTTTTTAGATCAAGCACAGCACCAGCTTTCTTTAAAGAATTCTTGCTCAGTAGCAGTGGAATTTGATCAGGAACTACCTCAGTTTCAATGTGACACTTTGTTTTCCCAGTTCTTTCTGGGATCTTAAAGGACCAAAAATTGGATGGCTCCTTAGCTTAGATGCCTTATTTTTCAAATAAAGATAGCAAGAGAACGAAGAAAAATTCATAATAGGAGTAAGTATCCTTTTAACTCTTTTCATGGAGTGAACTATTTTATCATCACGAAATTTGAATGATCTGTTACTAGGAGTGCAAGACATTTTGGCTTTATTTATCTGGATCAAGCTCATAAACAAAATGTTGAAACCATTTTACACCACAGACTGTATGTGTACAAGCAGTGTCAATGACAGCAGATCCTAGTGCCTCAACTACAAACACCTTTATATTAGAGAAATAAAGTGGCATTACATGTTTGTTCATCTTCTGTAACTTTCACTTGATCACTTTCATGCGGGAAGCCCTTTGCCCAGTGAAACGTGCTCTGACAAACTACACATTTTGTTCTCCTTCTGAACGTATCTAACAGATTTGTGCCTTGCAGTGACTCTTTCATCTGACTGTTTTGTAATCGCATGTTGCTGATCCACTTTTGTTCTGTGAAAAATACATTGCTCAGTTTCAGATGGATACGGCTCTGAGTGTCATTCACCATGTCTCCAAATATGAGCTTAAAAGGACATGAAACCCAAATGTTTTCTTTCATGATTTAGAAAGAACGTGCAATTTTAAACAACTTTCTAATTTACTTCTATTATCTCTTTTGCTTCATTCTCTTGATAGCCTTTGCTGAAAACCATATCTAGATGGGCTTAGTAGTTGCTGATTGGTAGCTGCACATAGATGCCTCATGGGATTGGCTCACTCATGTGCATTGCTATTTCTTCAGCAAACAATATCTCAAGAATGAAGCAAATTAGATAATAGAACTAAATTGTATTCTCTATCTGAATCATGAAAGAAAAATGTAGGGTTTAGTGTCCCTTTAAGTGTAGCTTTCATTGAATCAAATGTAAGGTTTGTGCAAGCAGTTGAAGCTAGTTGTTTGCCTATAACATCTAGATGAGCAGAGTCTACCAATTTGAATACGAACACTGTATCCGGTAGTATAATTTTATGCTTACTCATACGGCTATTTTGCTGTTCAAATTCAAAAATAAAATCTGACATCGCCATGCTCTCACCTCTGGCAATGCTGTCAAAGTTTGTGTATGCTTCATAGGCTCGATCTTTCTCCTCTTTCAGAAAAACATTATCCAAAGCTCTGATTAATATGTCCATACCTTCATTTTAATATAGATCTTCAGCTGGTATTTCTATTGCGGCCTCTCTTGCTCGCTTGTGTAGTTTGCAGCCATCCTCTGCTACCAATGATAAAATAAAAAGAACTTGTAACAAACTGCTTAAGAATAATCCCTCTTTAACAACATCTGCCATTTTACGTTCACAACAGAAAAAAACTACTAACTGAACAAACTGCCATCCCCTCCTGAACCACACATGCTCAGTCTTAATAACCACTGTAATAATGAAACGGCAAGTTAACACATAATGTTTGAACAACTATTGTGTACATTAATATTGCTGTCTACATATTGTGTTTTAATACATAAACATGACAACAGCTACTTTTTGTATAATGGGTCTTTTCATATGCAGGGGAGGGTGTGCTTTCTCAGACCATTTCAGTGGGTGTCCCAGACTAACCTCATCAACAGTGCTAAACTGGGAGCTTTTAAGTATGTTTTTAAAAGGTTTTATACTGGATTTTTATAGCAGTATCTGTACATATTTTTTATTTATAGTAGTGTCTATTACATGCAGTTATATGAACATTTGTGTATACTGCTCTTTTAAAAGTCCTTATGATAAGTCCCTTGTGCTGTGTCAAGTACTGTAGATCCTGTAGTTCAAGTTTAAGTGTTAGATTGTAAAGCTTGTATTAACAATGCGTGCAGGACTGACCCGGTGATTTAGCAAAGTAGATATCCTCGAGATCCAGGTAATTATTTTTCTGGCTAGTTGATGTATTGTGTTCTGTGTGTCTCTAATTAGAACCTGGTCTTTTTGTATAACCAGTGGAGCATACTATAAGTTCTGCCTTCTGGTGTATACTTTATATTGCACACAATAGTAAAGTTCTGCATTCTAGTGTATACTTTATATTGCACACTATAGTAAAGTTATGCCTTCTGGTGTATACTTTATATTGCACACAATAGTAAAGTTCTGCCTTCTGGTGTATACTTTATATTGCACACTATAGTAAAGTTATGCCTTCTGGTGTATACTTTATATTGCACACTATAGTAAAGTTATGTCTTCTGGTGTATACTTTATATTGCACACTATAGTAAAGTTATGCCTTCTGGTGTATACTTTATATTGCACACTATAATAAAGTTCTGCATTCTAGTGTATACTTTATATTGCACACTATAGTAAAGTTATGCCTTCTGGTGTATACTTTGGATTTGGGTCGCGCTCACCTGTCTTGTTGCTGGGAGAAACCGACTCATGGTTCCCCTCAGGCATTCGCTGTATCAGGGGTTCTTCTGTCTCCATGTAAAAGCTGGGTAGGGATTTTTGAAAGATTTTATACAATAAACTTACCAATTTGGCGAAGCATTTATCCAGGGTCTGTATTAGTGCATTTTGCTATGTGGCTGCCATTGTAACAGTCTATGCTTGCACAAAGAATATAGGACACAAAAATGTTAATCTGATGGGTAGGAAAGAATGAGCTGTTAGCCGGTGTTGAGGATAGAAATAGTATGAAATTTCCCAACAATGAGCTGGAAAATAACCTTGCAAAGGAGTGGGGTAGTTGTATCCTTAAGTAATCCATAGTGGAGGCTGCCTTTAAAGTCCAATAATCTGCGGATTATTGAGGATTTTGCCACAGCTCTTAGAAGGTGCATCCTGTCAGGAATGCTGCACGGACACGGCCCCATTTCTCACCCACTTTTATACCTCCTACACAGTTGTTTATGTTTCAGTTAACAATTGGGTTTCAACCTACATATTAAATTGATGATAATTAGCACCTGTTTGGTATAGTTGTTTAATCATGCACCTGACTACATGTTTACAAATTTTAAAACACATACAGTTAAATCCATATCTAGACTTAATATTGGCCATAACTTTAAATGTGTATAACCTCAATGTGGCATAGGTATTTAACAATGAATGTCTGAGTTATTGTGAATCACAAAGGCATAATTTGATGTTGCAAGAGTGCGATCTCATATGCATTTTCTTTACAGGGATGGGTTGATGCTGCCACAGGAACCTGAACCTTGTGTCCAGAACACAGACTGCACGTCTCACAGGAAGATACACACCCTGTTTGGGCACTTTGTGGAACATTGGCACTAAAGATAATAATCTTGATAAAATAACTTTATTTTTCAGTAGTGGAATGCTGCACAACTTTTTTACAGTTTTCATGATTGTTTTTATAAAATAATATTAAGCTGCACAGTTGGTTAAAACTTGCAACACTTTTTTGCAAACAAAGTTTTTCATGAAAAGATCCTTTAAAGGGGAAGGTATATATTTATTATACGTACTTCCCAAAATAAAGCCTGGTTTCCAGATGCTTTTTTTTGTTTTGTTTTGTTTTTTTGTTGTGTTTGTTAGTTACAGAAATTTGTATGTTGGAAGTCTGTGAATTAATGTAATAAAGTGCCTGAATTGTGACTGGGATACTGTTTCATTTGACATATTCTGCAATAATACAGTTTTTACATCCAAAACCTGATAATAGTAACATATAATTTTATTTTAATGTTTTGTGTTGAAAGCTAAAGGTACAAAATATTCTTATTACCAATAATAAAATGAACCACAGTGCATTCACAGAATTTGCTTGTTGCCTTGGGTAAGCTACTGTATATCATTATAGAGCATGACATTATTTAGGGAGTGTTTGAATTACTTGGCAATAACTAACAATTTGCACATCGTATCATGAAGATAATGAGAACATAATAATTGAGAAATTCTCAGTTACAAATACAACTGCAGTGAATTCCAACAACACAATTGTTTTGCATATTATTGTTAGATATGCTTTCTTTTCCCATGTTTGCAATTCATAAACTCATGTTATAAAATGCACATTTTTTTGTCTCTCTCTGTTATCATGACTGTAGACTTCAAGTATTGTGTTGTGTATGAGAGATGAATCTACAAAAAAATAGATGCTACTCCGTAAAGCTGTAGGTATTGTTTAGGACATTCATGAGTGATAAAACATTTGTCAACTACTGCAACAATTTGTTTGATTTCCAGATCTATACAGAATTTAAAAGGTATGTATCAAATATTCATGTAATAATTTATTCCCAGTGTATTTTTATTTACCTGTTGGCCACCATATAGCGCACCTTTGCAGCATTTCAAGACCCCTTGGTTACCAGATTTCCAGAGCCATGTTGATCTCACAATATTGCCTTTATGGTGCTGCACAGTAGTGTGTGTCCAGAGTGTGAACTTTGTGTTGCAAATGTGCATTCAGAATAACTCAAGAGGGATATTCACAAAAAAAATGATTTTTCTAGGATACATTAATTGAATTTTACTACATGTATATGTTTCAACTTGTTTGTATGTACTTAAATAGCAAATTGTTGTTCCTTCCTTGTGTCCTAATACTTCTTCAGTTAAGGAACATATTCTTCACAATCTAGATGTGGTTCATGCCTTGAAGTTCTATCTTCAGGCTACTAAAGAATTCAGACAATCTTCATATTTGTTTGACGTCTATACAGGGAAGCATAAGGGACAGAAGGCTTCTACGACTTCCCTATCTTTCTGGTTGAGGAGTGTCATCCGCTTAGCTTATGAGACAGCCTCCTGAGAGGATAACCGCTCATTCCACTAGAGCAGTGGCTTCCTCCTGGGCTTTTAAATGGACAGTCAAGTCCAAAAAAACTGTCATGATTCAAATTGGCATGTAATTTTAAACAATTTTAATTTACTTTTATCACCAATTTTGCTTTGTTCTCTTGCTATTCTTAGTTGAAAGCTAAACCTAGGAGGTTCATATGCTAAATTTCTTAGACCTTGAAGGCCGCCTCTAATCTAAATGCATTTTGATAGTTTGTCACCACTAGAGGGCATTAGTTCATGTGTTTCATATAGATATCATTGAGCTCATGCACGTGAATTTACCATGGAGACAGCTCTGATTGGCTAAAATGCAAGTCTGTCAAAAGATAAAGGGGCAGGAGCCCCGAAACATTGCTCAATAAAGGTGCTGTTGCTCCACATAGAGTGCTACCTGTGTGTTCTATTTCATTACATTTACTGGGACTTTGGAAAGGGAGGTCCTCCAGGTGTGCACTTACATTCACCTTAGAGTGATTTAAAAGGACATTCCTATGAAGTGTGTGCTGGTCCTGTTACTTTCTCATTGAAATAAGGGGACAGTCTGCTGAGGCTTAGATACAAGGTAATTACAGAGGTAATTATAACTGTGTTGGTTATGCAAAACTGGGGAATGGGTAATTAAGGGATTATCTATCTTTCTCCAACATAGGTGTGTCCGGTCCACGGCGTCATCCTTACTTGTGGGATATTCTCCTCCCCAACAGGAAATGGCAAAGAGCCCAGCAAAGCTGGTCACATGATCCCTCCTAGGCTCCGCCTTCCCCAGTCATTCTCTTTGCCGTTGTACAGGCAACATCTCCACGGAGATGGCTTAGAGTTTTTTAGTGTTTAACTGTAGTTTTTATTATTCAATCAAGAGTTTGTTATTTTAAAATAGTGCTGGTATGTACTATTTACTCTGAAACAGAAAAGAGATGAAGATTTCTGTTTGTAAGAGGAAAATGATTTTAGCAACCGTTACTAAAATCGATGGCTGTTTCCACACAGGACTGTTGAGAGGAATTAACTTCAGTTGGGGGAACAGTGAGCAGACTTTTGCTGCTTGAGGTATGACACATTCTAACAAGACGATGTAATGCTGGAAGCTGTCATTTTCCCTATGGGATCCGGTAAGCCATTTTTATTACAGAAAGAAAAAAAGGGCTTCACAAGGGCTTTTAAGACTGTAGACATTTTCTGGGCTAAATCGATTTATATATAAGCATATTTTATACTCCATAGCCTTGAGGAATTATTTTTATCTTGGGAATTATGTAAAATAACCGGCAGGCATTGTATTGGACACCTTATTCTCTAGGGGCTTTCCCTAATCATAGGCAGAGTCTCATTTTCGCGCCTCTATTGCGCACTTGTTTTTGGGAAGCATGACATGCAGATGCATGTGTGAGGAGCTCTGATACATAGAAAAGACTTTCTGAAGGCGTCATTTGGTATCGTATTCCCCTTTGGGCTTGGTTGGGTCTCAGCAAAGCAGATACCAGGGACTGTAAAGGGGTTAAATATAAAAACGGCTCCGGTTCCGTTATTTTAAGGGTTAAAGCTTCCAAATTTGGTGTGCAATACTTTTAAGGCTTTAAGACACTGTGGTGAAATTTTGGTGAATTTTGAACAATTCCTTCATACTTTTTCACAATTGCAGTAATAAAGTGTGTTCAGTTTAAAATTTAAAGTGACAGTAACGGTTTATTTTAAAAACGTTTTTTGTACTTTGTTATCAAGTTTATGCCTGTTTAACATGTCTGAACTACCAGATAGACTGTGTTCTGAATGTGGGGAAGCCAAGGTTCCTTCTCATTTAAATAGATGTGATTTATGTGACACAAAATTTAGAGAAAATGATGCCCAAGATGATTCCTCAAGTGAGGGGAGTAAGCATGGTACTGCATCATCCCCTCCTTCGTCTACACCAGTCTTGCCCACACAGGAGGCCCCTAGTACATCTAGTGCGCCAATACTCCTTACTATGCAACAATTAACGGCTGTAATGGATAATTCTATCAAAAACATTTTAGCCAAAATGCCCACTTATCAGCGAAAGCGCGACTGCTCTGTTTTAGAAAATACTGAAGAGCATGAGGACGCTGATGATATTGGTTCTGAAGTGCCCCTACACCAGTCTGAGGGGGCCAGGGAGGTTTTGTCTGAGGGAGAAATTTCAGATTCAGGGAAAATTTCTCAACAAGCTGAACCTGATGTGATTACATTTAAATTTAAATTGGAGCATCTCCGCGCTCTGCTTAAGGAGGTGTTATCTACTCTGGATGATTGTGAGAATTTGGTCATTCCAGAGAAATTATGTAAAATGGACAAGTTCCTAGAGGTCCCGGGGCCCCCCGAAGCTTTTCCTATACCCAAGCGGGTGGCGGACATTGTAAATAAAGAATGGGAAAGGCCCGGTATACCTTTCGTCCCTCCCCCCATATTTAAAAAATTGTTTCCTATGGTCGACCCCAGAAAGGACTTATGGCAGACAGTCCCCAAGGTCGAGGGGGCGGTTTCTACTCTAAACAAACGCACCACTATACCCATAGAAGATAGTTGTGCTTTCAAAGATCCTATGGATAAAAAAATTAGAAGGTTTGCTTAAAAAGATGTTTGTTCAGCAAGGTTACCTTCTACAACCAATTTCATGCATTGTTCCTGTCACTACAGCAGCGTGTTTCTGGTTCGATGAACTAGAAAAGGCGCTCAATAATAATTCTTCTTCTTATGAGGAGATTATGGACAGAATTCATGCTCTCAAATTGGCTAATTATTTCACCCTAGATGCCACTTTGCAATTGGCTAGGTTAGCGGCGAAAAATTCTGGTTTTGCTATTGTGGCGCGCAGAGCGCTTTGGCTAAAATCTTGGTCAGCGGATGCGTCTTCCAAGAACAAATTGCTTAACATTCCTTTCAAGGGGAAAACGCTGTTTGGCCCTGACTTGAAAGAGATTATTTCTGATATCACTGGGGGCAAGGGCCACGCCCTTCCTCAGGATAGGTCTTTCAAGGCCAAAAATAAACCTAATTTTCGTCCCTTTCGCAGAAACGGACCAGCCCCAAGTGCTACGTCCTCTAAGCAAGAGGGTAATACTTCTCAAGCCAAGCCAGCCTGGAGGCCAATGCAAGGCTGGAACAAAGGAAAGCAGGCCAAGAAACCTGCCACTGCTACCAAGACAGCATGAGATGTTGGCCCCCGATCCGGGACCGGATCTGGTGGGGGGCAGACTCTCTCTCTTCGCTCAGGCTTGGGCAAGAGATGTTCTGGATCCTTGGGCGCTAGAAATAGTCTCCCAAGGTTATCTTCTGGAATTCAAGGGGCTTCCCCCAAGGGGGAGGTTCCACAGGTCTCAATTGTCTTCAGACCACATAAAAAACAGGCATTCTTACATTGTGTAGAAGACCTGTTAAAAATGGGAGTGATTCATCCTGTTCCATTAGTAGAACAAGGGATGGGGTTCTACTCCAATCTGTTCGTAGTTCCCAAAAAGGAGGGAACATTCAGACCAATCTTAGATCTCAAGATCCTAAACAAGTTTCTCAAGGTTCCATCGTTCAAAATGGAAACCATTCGAACAATTCTTCCTTCCATCCAGGAAGGTCAATTCATGACCACGGTGGATTTAAAGGATGCGTATCTACATATTCCTATCCACAAGGAACATCATCGGTTCCTAAGGTTCGCATTCCTGGACAAGCATTACCAGTTTGTGGCACTTCCGTTCGGATTAGCCACTGCTCCAAGAATTTTCACAAAGGTACTAGGGTCCCTTCTAGCAGTGCTAAGACCAAGGGGCATTGCAGTAGTACCTTACTTGGACGACATTCTGATTCAAGCGTCGTCCCTTCCACAAGCAAAGGCCCACACGGACATTGTCCTGGCCTTTCTCAGATCTCACGGGTGGAAAGTGAACGTAGAAAAAAGTTCTCTATCTCCGTCAACAAGGGTTCCCTTCTTGGGAACAATAATAGACTCTTTAGAAATGAGGATTTTTCTGACAGAGGCCAGAAAATCAAAACTTCTAAACTCTTGTCAAATACTTCATTCTGTTCCTCTTCCTTCCATAGCGCAGTGCATGGAAGTAATAGGTTTGATGGTAGCGGCAATGGACATAGTTCCTTTTGCGCGAATTCATCTAAGACCATTACAACTGTGCATGCTCAGTCAGTGGAATGGGGACTATACAGACTTGTCTCCGACGATACAAGTAGATCAGAGGACCAGAGATTCACTCAGTTGGTGGCTGTCCCTGGACAACCTGTCACAGGGGATGAGCTTCCACAGACCAGAGTGGGTCATTGTCACGACCGACGCCAGTCTAGTGGGCTGGGGCGCGGTCTGGGGACCCCTGAAAGCGCAGGGTCTTTGGTCTCGGGAAGAATCTACTCTCCCGATAAATATTCTGGAACTGAGAGCGATTTTCAATGCTCTCAAGGCTTGGCCTCAGCTAGCAAAGACCAAGTTCATACGGTTTCAATCAGACAACATGACGACTGTTGCGTACATCAACCATCAGGGGGGAACAAGGAGTTCCCTGGCGATGGAAGAAGTGACCAAAATCATTCAATGGGCGGAGACTCACTCCTGCCACTTGTCTGCAATCCACATTCCAGGAGTGGAAAACTGGGAAGCGGATTTTCTGAGTCGTCAGACATTTCATCCGGGGGAGTGGGAACTCCATCCGGAAATCTTTGCCCAAATCACTCAACTGTGGGGCATTCCAGACATGGATCTGATGGCCTCTCGTCAGAACTTCAAGGTTCCTTGCTACGGGTCCAGATCCAGGGATCCCAAGGCGACTCTAGTAGATGCACTAGTAGCACCTTGGACCTTCAAACTAGCTTATGCATTCCCGCCGTTTCCTCTCATCCCCAGGCTGGTAGCCAGGATCAATCAGGAGAGGGCATTGGTGATCTTGATAGCTCCTGCGTGGCCACGCAGGACCTGGTATGCAGACCTGGTGAATATGTCATCGGCTCCACCATGGAAGCTACCTTTGAGACGAGACCTTCTTGTTCAAGGTCCGTTCGAACATCCGAATCTGGTCTCACTCCAACTGACTGCTTGGAGATTCAACGCTTGATCTTATCTAAGCGAGGGTTCTCAGATTCTGTCATTGATACTCTTGTTCAGGCCAGAAAGCCTGTAACTAGAAAAATCTACCACAAAATATGGAAAAAATATATCTATTGGTGTGAATCTAAAGGATTCCCTTGGGACAAGATAAAAATTCCTAAGATTCTATCCTTTCTTCAAGAGGGTTTGGAGAAAGGATTATCTGCAAGTTCTTTGAAAGGACAGATTTCTGCCTTGTCTGTGTTACTTCACAAAAAGCTGGCAGCTGTGCCAGATGTTCAAGCCTTTGTTCAGGCTCTGGTTAGAATCAAGCCTGTTTACAAACCTTTGACTCCTCCTTGGAGTCTCAATTTAGTTCTTTCAGTTCTTCAGGGGGTTCCGTTTGAACCCTTACATTCCGTTGATATTAAGTTATTATCTTGGAAAGTTTTGTTTTTGGTTGCAATTTCTTCTGCTAGAAGAGTTTCAGAATTATCTGCTCTGCAGTGTTCTCCTCCTTATCTGGTGTTCCATGCAGATAAGGTAGTTCTGCGTACTAAACCTGGTTTTCTTCCGAAAGTTGTTTCTAACAAAAACATTAACCAGTAGATAGTCGTGCCTTCTTTGTGTCCGAATCCAGTTTCAAAGAAGGAACGTTTGTTCCACAATTTGGATGTAGTTCGTGCTCTAAAATTCTATTTAGATGCTACAAAGGATTTTAGACAAACATCTTCCTTGTTTGTTGTTTATTCCGGTAAAAGGAGAGGTCAAAAAGCAACTTCTACCTCTCTCTCTTTTTGGATTAAAAGCATCATCAGATTGGCTTACGAGACTGCCGGACGGCAGCCTCCTGAAAGAATCACAGCTCATTCCACTAGGGCTGTGGCTTCCACATGGGCCTTCAAGAACGAGGCTTCTGTTGATCAGATATGTAAGGCAGCGACTTGGTCTTCACTGCACACTTTTACTAAATTTTACAAGTTTGATACTTTTGCTTCTTCTGAGGCTATTTTTGGGAGAAAGGTTTTGCAAGCCGTGGTGCCTTCCATCTAGGTGACCTGATTTGCTCCCTCCCTTCATCCGTGTCCTAAAGCTTTGGTATTGGTTCCCACAAGTAAGGATGACGCCGTGGACCGGACACACCTATGTTGGAGAAAACAGAATTTATGTTTACCTGATAAATTACTTTCTCCAATGGTGTGTCCGGTCCACGGCCCGCCCTGGTTTTTTAATCAGGTCTGATAATTTATTTTCTTTAACTACAGTCACCACGGTATCATATGATTTCTCCTATGCAAATATTCCTCATTTACGTCGGTCGAATGACTGGGGAAGGCGGAGCCTAGGAGGGATCATGTGACCAGCTTTGCTGGGCTCTTTGCCATTTCCTGTTGGGGAGGAGAATATCCCACAAGTAAGGATGACGCCGTGGACCGGACACACCGTTGGAGAAAGTAATTTATCAGGTAAACATAAATTCTGTTTTTAAAACAACAAAAATTCTGGTGTTGACTGTCCCTTTAAGAACGAAGCCTCTATGGATCTGATTTGTAAGGCGACTACCTGGTCCTCCTTACACACTTTTTCAAAATTTTACAAGTTTGATGTGTTTGTTTCGGCTGAAGCAACTTTCGGGAAAAATGTTTTGCAGGCTGTGGTGCCCTCAGAATAGGGTCCGCCTCTTTTTTGTTCCTTCCCGTTATTCCTTCAGTGTCCTCTGGAGCTTGGGTATAGTTTTCGCAACAGTAAGGAATGAAGTCGTGGACTCTCCCCGCCTTATGGAAGGAAAACTTACCAGATAAATTCCTTTCCTTTCTGGCAGGGAGAGTCCATGACCCAGCTCGTAATTTTTTTTTGTTTGGCGGCTCCCTTTTTATATTATTTCTTCTGGCACTTTTATACCCTGATGTTTCTCCTACTTTTCCTTGTTCCTTCGGCAGAATAACTGGGGGATAGGGGAAGTGGGAGGGATATTTAGGCCTTTGGCTTGGGTGTCTTTGCCTCCTCCTGGTGGACAGGTGTTGTATTTCCCAACAGTAAGGAAGGAAAATAATTTATCTGATAAGCATAAATTATGTTTTTTGTTTGAGTAGTTCTTGTTTGATGAATGGCTGACACAATGAGCCATTAAATAAGAGAATTTAATGTTACCTTCACATCATAAAAAATATTATTTTAGGGGAGGAGAGGTCCTACTATCAACTGCATTTTCCTAAAACACTTGTTTCTTTACTGCAAATAACTACATGTAAATTGGACTCGCATTAAAACAGCCCTTTCTTGGTCTAGAGAGACACAGCCACACATAGGATACAGCCCTCGTTTTTGTCTCTTAACTTTTTTCCTGTTTTTAGATACCATTCTTCTATCTATCATCAGACTTTAAGAACATTGCTGTTTTAAGGTCAGCATAAATGTATTCATGAGCATCCAGAGGTTTAAAGGGACAGAAAGGCAAAATTAAATTTTCATTAAACAGCTAGAGAATGCAAAATTAACCCCTTAGTGACCAGACCATTTTTCAATGTTCTTACTGTTAGGGACCAGGGCTGTTTTTACATTTCTGCAGTGTTTGTGTTTAGCTGTAATTTTCCTCATACTCATTTACTGTACCCACACATTATATACTGTTTTTCTCGCCATTAAATGGACTTTCTAAAGATAGCATTATTGTCATCATATCATATAATTTACTATAAAAAATGATAAAATATGATGAAAAAATAAAAAAAAAACACCTTTTCTAACTTTGACCCCTAAAATCTGTTATGCATCTACAACCACCAAAAGACACCTATGCTAAATAGTTTTTAAATTTTTTCCTGAGTTTAGAAATACCCAATATTTACACGTTATTGCCCTATAACTTGCAAAAAAAAGCAAAGAAGTACAAGTAGCACTTTGCTATTTCCAAACCATTTTTTTTTTTCAAAATTAGCGATAGTTATATTGTGACACTGATATCTGTCATGAATCCCTGAATAACCCTTAACATATATATATTTTCTTTCCTAAGATATGGTGAGTCCACAACGTCCTCAATTAATGTTGGGGATATCACTCCTGGCCAGCAGGAGGAGGCAAAGAGCACCACAGCAAAGCTGTTAAGTATCACTTCCCCTCCCACAAACCCCAGTCATTCTCTTTGCCTTGGTGCATGGAGGTGGTGAAGTTTTGTTGTCTGAAGAAAATTTAATTTCTTTCGCTACAAGCAAGAATTGAACTATTTTTGAAAACCAAAGTAGGTTTACTCTGTTCTTTCATTTGTTTCAAAGAATGGGTCTAGCCGTAATCCACGTTAATCTCTTCAGTAGAGTAGTAGTGGCTTTAAAGCAGTTAGGAACTTTTAAGGTGGGCCTTGCTGCATTTTCCTAACATTGTGCTGCCATAGTATAGAAAGCCAGAGTAGGTTTACTCTGTTCTTCCTTTTTTCTACATGTCTCTGTGAGGAGTGGCGTCCTCTCATACCGGGTAAGCTGCCCTCCTGCCGGACGGTCAGACTTCAGGTAAGTGCCTTTTATTTTCTAGGGTAGGAGATGGGCACTTAAGAAAATTACTCTGCAATATTAAGTGACTTATATATCCTCTAGGCAGGATATTTTCTGGAAAGGAGCAGGCACGTTTATGTGACTGGAGATTAGGAGTTATTCTCCTATTTAGGCTGTTAATTTGCATTAGTTGTTTTTAGAGTGGTTGCACTGAGTATGATTAACGTTTGATGCCCTGCTGTGGCTAGTTACGTTACAATCTGTTATTCTGATTTGTATCTACTGTCTGGTGGGTCAATTCTTTCTGACGTGAGAGTAGCAGGTTTAGTGGCCTAACCCTAGCTGTTATTTTAATTTTATCCTTACGTCTTCTCCCATGAGTAGAACCTGCACAGTAGAAGCTGGAAAGGGAAAGTGCAATATCAAAGTCTACATTTAGCCGCCCCCATAACTGATGGGCCATGAACATTATGTCTGCCTTTCTTGTATATAATCTGATGAGATCAGAGTTTGGTGGAAATGTGCAATCTGTGTGCGCACTTACATTTCAGCCGCCATTACTAAACTCTCGGCGGCTTTTGCATTGAGCCGCACACTTATGGAGTCACGTGACCCGCTTTCTTCTTCTAAGCAGAGTGGAGTCCTCTCCGCTGCCGATATTTTCTCTGTGTGCAATAGCAATATGTTCGGCAGGGGAGTCCTATGCTGCTTTTGCTCCCTTGTTTGTTATTACTGTAGCGCTAACATTTGTGCTAATCAGTGCTTCTTGTCTGGTTTTGTTCTCCCGGGCTAAGCTTAAAGGGCCATTATACACTCATTTTTTCTTTGCATAAATGTTTTGTAGATGATCTATTTATAAAGCCCATAACATTTGTTTTTTAAAAAAATGTATAATTTTGCTTATTTTTAAATAACATTGCTCTGATTTTCAGACTCCTAACCAAGCCCCAAAGTTTTATTTGAATACCGTCAGCTACCTTCTCCAGCTTGCTCCTGTTTGTGTAAAGAGTCTTTTCATATGCAAAAGAAGGGGGAGGGGGGGAGTGTCTTATTTCCCACTTGCAGTGGGCTTTCCAGCTGCCTTTTCAACAGAGCTAAACTGAAAGCTTCTAAGTAAGTTTTTAAACAGTTTTATACTGGATTTTTAGATCAGTATCTGTGCATCTTATTCTTTATAGTAGTGTCTATTGCATGCAGTTATATGAAAATGAGTGTATACTGTCCCTTTAAGTTAAGGTCTATGGGATTCTTTGTGCAATAGATATGTTTTTTTGAACACATGTTTTTAAAGTACCAGTTTCTGTTTACATTCACTAAAGTGAATTTCCTAACATTTCTAAATTTTTCATAAAGGCAAGTAGACATATAGTACAGTTTGCAAAGCTATGGTTTTGCAAGTTCTGCCCTCTAAGGTTTGCAAAAATTATTTGTCATAGGCAATTCTGTGCTGTATATTTTGATACATTATTGCCCACTGAGCCCTATGTCTCTTAGGATGGTGCTGTTCAGGCAATGCCACAGCTTTCTCCTCTAACATCCCAAGCCTCAGTGGTGTCACACGCGGTTCCTCTAAATCTCATGGAGGAGTATATTTGCATATAGATTTCGCTTTACAGTTACCTTCTGTGGTTTCTGTGGCTTTATCTGTTTTCCTATGTTAAAGGGAAAGTGCATGAGGAAATTTAAGTTTCAGATAGTAAGGTTTCTGTTCCGCCCACTGCTACACATGTTGCCCTCCCTCATAAGTTGATGAGGAGGATATGTCGGTAGCCTCTGAGGGTGAAATCTCAGATTTCGACAGTATAATCCCTTCATCTGATGTTGAAGTAGTATCCTTCAGATTTAAGCCTGAACACCTTCGTGTATTGTTAAAGGAGGTTTTGGCTACTTTGGAGCGACTCCAATACGCCTGTCATTGTCAATCCTAAAGAATCTAGTAAACTTTATAAATACTAAGATTCCTCTGTGGAAGCTTTTCCTGTTCCAGACCGTGCTAGGAGATTTTGCACAGGAATGGAAGAAGTCAGGGATTCCTTTTCCCCCATTCCCTGTCTTTAAAAAGATGTTTCCTTTCATTGTCTCCATTAAATATCATGGCGCTTAGTGCCTAAAGTAGTAGGGGCCATTTCTACTCTGGCTAAGTGAACTACGATCCCTACAAAGGATAGCTACTCTTTTTCAGGATTAATGGACTAAGCTGAAGGCTTACATGGATCAAGTGCGGCATCTTATTGGTGCAATGCCTTGTCTGATTTCATTTTGGTAGGGACTCCTTTGGAGGAGACCCAGAACAGAATTAAGGCCTTTTAGCTAGCCAATTCTTCTACTTCTGATGTTACCATGACAGTTTTCAGTTGGGTGCCAAAATATCTGGCTTCGCTGTGCTAGCTGCGGGGCATTGTGGCTATATTCTTGGTCAGTGGGGTTTTCCCTGAGTCCAAGCTCTGACGTTTCCTTACAAGTGTATGACCTTGTTGGGTCCTGATCTGTCAGGGATATTTATGATATTTCGGGTGGAAAAGGGTCTTTTCTACCACAAGACAAGATGAATAGACCTAAAGGAGTTTGCCCCCAATCCGGGATTGATTAGACCAAGTGGATGTAATGGGATATTCCACTATCAGACCAAACTTGGCCAGTATTCTTCTTATCCCAGCGTTAAGTGGAATTATAGGAAATATCCCAGAGCAGAGAGACAGTTTGTAAAATGCGGTAAGCAGTACTCACAGCAGGCAGGGCATTACTCAGTGGCAACAAAAGGATATCCAGCAGTATAACAGTTCAGGGGTAAACCAATAGAATGGTCAGATAGGCAGAGTTCATCAACAGTTAAGCAATCCAGCAATGCAGAGGTTAAGGCAAGCAGAGTAGTCAAAACAGGCAGAGTTCATCAACAGTAAAGCAGTCCAGCAATTCAGGGGTTAAGGCAAGCAGAGTAGTCAAAACAGGCAGAGTTAATCAACGGTAAAGCAATCCAGCAATTCAGGGGTTAAGGCAAGCAGAGTAGTCAAAACAAGCAGAGTTCATCAACGGTAAAGCAATCCAGCAATTCAGGGGTTAAGGCAAGCAGCGTAGTCAAACAGGCAGAGTTCATCAACAGTAAAGCAAGCCAGCAATTCAGGGGTTAAGGCAAGCAGCGTAGTCAAACAGGCAGAGTTCATCAACAGCTAAGCAATGCAGAGTTTAAGGCAAGCAGCGTGGTCAAACAGGCAGAGTTCTTCAACAGTTAAGCAGTCCAGCAATTCAAGGGTTAAGGCAAGCAGAGTAGTCAAAACAGGCAGAGTTTAGCAACAGTGAATCAATTCAGCATACAGATATACAGCACCCAGGAGCACAAGAAGTAACACCTATACTTGGGCACAGTATGTGGTCAACGTCACCAGATTCTTGCTGACCCACAATTATTTCGAATTTGGGGGTTAGTTCTACCTCCAGAGACGTGAGGCGGCAATGGGGGCTAAATTTGCCCTCTCTTATGTCAACCTTTTTATGGGTTGGTGGGAGCTCTCCCACGTCTTTGGAGGAGGAGACCCCCACAGAAGCTAGTTATTGTGGTATAAGTGGTTCATTGACGATCTTCTCTTCATATGGAGAGGTACAGAAAGTGCAATGGAAGATTTTGTCCTTTTCGTAAACACTAATGAAGTGGGCATCAGCTTCACTTCAGAATCTCTTAAATCTGAGATCAACTTTCTGGATCTATCGTTAACAGGGATTGCAGGTAAACACATAGAGACTAGGGTCTTCCGCAAACCTATTTCAGGTAACTCCCTTGTCAGTATATTTATGAAAATCTTAGCAGTGCTATCCAAATAATATATATAAGTTTATGGCAGGGTTATAAACACAATACAAAGAAATAGAAACCCTTATCAACCATGCACCTACTAGACCATACAATTAATATAAATATCTGAATTCTTTTATTTAGTTAATATCCATAAACATATTGAACTATATTTGCAATAAAAGGAAACTAAATAAAAGTTTATATGCGTTAGAACCAACTCTTAAGATATGCTATTCTTCTTACAAAACCCAGAACAATATACCTTCACAATTCAGCCTTATTTATTTAACACAATGGGACTAAAAACCTTTAACATCCAAGCAATACAATTCTAAACAGTGTTTATAAAACAATAGGATAAAATATATATTCTGCTATTTAACTGCAATTTATCCTAATACAAAATTAACCGACAATATCAGAACTTGTATAGATGAGTTACTTAGCCAATTCAGACACAGATTTGAACAATACCTAGGCTTATAACTACCAATTTAAAATACAATATACTTCACCAATTTTGAACCAATTCGTAGCGGTCTTTAGGTCATCTCATTTGAAAGAAGGTTTTTGCACAAATCAAGGATAAGTTTTAAGCTCCTTGCTGAAGTGAACTTTTTTTTTTTTTTTTCAGGTATATCGCAGCCAAAATCAGATCACTAATTTTCAACAAGTTACAGACAACTCTCTCTTGTGCATTCAACACTCCCATTATATAATCATTGACGACATCATGTGGGTGGCACTACGGGAGCTGACCTTCCCATTGGTTATCTGGGAAGTCTAAATCGGATTGGCCCTTGGAAATTTCATTTTTAACAGCCAGAAAGAACCTTCTGGCTGTAGTTCTCGCAACATAACACCAGGTGGCAGCATACAGTACAACATAGCAATACAATACAGCATTTCTGACATTTTTAAGCAAGTTAATTTTTTTTTTTATAAAATGGTTATTTAATCAGATCACACTCTCTGCATTAATCATATATAACCCCAATTACAGATGGTTAATATTAGGTTATTTTTTTTCTGATTATTCTGATACCAAATATGTTATATTATTAACATTTTATTATATTAAGGTAATTTAACACTGCTAATTATTAGCTTAAAATGCATTATAATTTTATCAGTATTCTGGCATTTCTTTGCAAATAACAGCTTATTTTTATATCTCCAGATTGGTAGTATTTAAAACTCCTGATATTTGCATCCACCCAGATATAGTATGTGACATTTCTGTGTATTTCTTCCTGAATACATAAATCCTGTTTATGTCGATCTGAAATAAAAATAAATGTTAATAATCACTTCTCTTCAGGTCCATAAACATCTATTCATGTTCTTAAACACACAGAGGCTAAGATATTCATGCCTTCAAAATATATATATATATATATATATATATATATATATATATATATATATATATACATATATATATCATTCAATCTTTTACTTTCCATATATATATATATTTAGATGTTAATGTTTGATATCACATAAATATACATCTCATATCCATTAAAATATATATATAGTTGTTTTGAAATCATAATGTAAGTCATGGGCCTTCACTGTATTATCCTAACATTCTAACTTTTCAGTAACTTCAGTTGCCAGACTTTTTGTCTCATACTCACCACATGGGGTCAATCCATGAGGAGTTGTAAGAGTCTTTAAAACAGCATATTTCCTGTTTAGCCAGCAGTGCAGATGTGTATTTGATTTTATTTGTGTCACCTTCCCCCAAGAGGGGTTTTTGCAGTAAGTCTTCAAATAGAGATTCAGTGAGATAGAACTGTTGTATCACACGTGTCAAATTCCAAAGGGGTCCTTGAACACATTCTTTTCTCACCTCACCAAATGTTCTGAGGTTATAAAAATCTGCATATATAGTCAAATGAATATGGTCACTGAGCTATTTCCTTTAGAAAAGAAATGTTTGTGTTTCAAAAAGGCTCTACTGATCGTCAATCCTGATAGACGTGTATTAGAAGCTGTGTTCAACAAACTCATGTTCAATTAATCCTGAGGTCTCATCTAACATATACAGTGTATAAAATATACATATATATATATATATATATATACACATATGTAATATTCATCATAATATTTATATACTCTGACATAAATCCCCCTTCCAACTTCAAATAGATGTAGGACACATGTATTTGAATTGGCTTAAAGTCAGTGGTATTTGATGAGGATCAACCGTATACCTCATAGACAGTCTCTTATGAAGAAAGTTTGTTATTTTGAGCTTTCATGTTTATCAGTTAGGCATCTTTAAATTACAGTATGTCTTTAGTGCATTTGGGGATATGACACTTCATTCTCCCTCTATGACTTGTAGTTGGGACCTGGGATGACATGCCCGCAGTTGATTTATATGTACCCATTTATCTATGAAACCTTCATTTTTGGGGATCCGTATTTTATAGGCCACTGGAGATATTTTGTCAGTAATGACAAAAGGACCTTTCCATGAGGGAAGAAATTTCTTCTCCCTAACCTGATCTCTTCCAAAGTTATAAAGATAAACTTTATCATTTATTTCATATTCCTTTTTGGATGTTTTGAGATCATAATAGGTTTTAGTGGCAGTTGCGGCTCTTTCTAAATTCCTTTGAGCAAATGCAAAGGCATGTTGCAGGTGTCTCCTTAGGTTTTCCACATATTGATGTGTATTGGCAGCGTTTATCAAATTTTGGTCTGATGTACGGTACAGCAGATGCTGAGGTAGAACCATTCTTCTACCAGTCATCAGCTCAAAAGGTGACATCTTGGTAGCACTACTTGGAGTTGCTCTTAATGCCATTAAGACTAGAGGTAGTTTTATATCCCAGTCTTTACCTGTTTCACTCACAAACTTTTTGAGGATTTTAACAATGGATTGGTTGTAACGCTCTACACCACCACTTGAGGCAGCTCTATAAGCAATATGGAGCTTTCTTTTAACCCCTAGTATTTTCCACATTTTTGTCATCACTTCGCTAGTGAAGTGGGTCCCCCGATCTGACTCGATTCTTTGGGGCAGACCAAATCTGGAAAATACATGGTTGATGAGCAATGCTGCACATGTTTCAGCACTATTGTTAGGTGCACTAATGCACTCTACCCATTTAGTGAACAGGCATGTCACGGTTAACATGTATTTGTTACCTCTTGATGATCTTGTTACCGGACCAATAAAATCAATTTGTATATCTGACCATGGCATTACCATCCCCCTTTTCTGCAATGGCGCTCTATGCGTTGGTGCAGTGGGTTGGAACTGTGGACAGATTAAACACCCTTGACAGTAGGTTTGAACATCTTTCAACATGTGTGGCCAAAAAGCGTAGTCACGCAATATTTCGTACGTGAGTTTGGCACCGCGATGACCAGATGTGGGAGCATCATGGGCATGTTGAAGCATTAGACCTCTGAACTTGGTGGGTACTACCCACTGTTGGATGCCAGTTTTGGAGGTTCTAATTAACAAACCATCCTGTAATTTGAATTGTGATTTAGATTTTATTAAGATTCTCAGATCTTCTTTGCCAATACAATCATCTTTTGAGATGGGGTTGCTTTCAGGATCTTCTATGTGTTTATAGAAGATGCCTACAATGGGGTCTTCTTTTTGACTAGTGATCAGGTCCTCACTAGGAGAATCCTGACTCCATTGTACCAAGTTAGGCTCACTCTGTTGTTTTGCCTGGTTTCTGGTAATGGCTTCTACCTGAATTGCACCCATTAAGTGTTCAATATTAAGGAGTTCTCCAGTTATGGCTCCTTGTTTGGCTAATGAGTCCGCAAGGTCATTGCCTTCCTTATCAGGACCTAAAACTCTGGAATGACCCTTGGTCTTTTTCCAGTGTATGGTTAAATCATTGGATACTACCAGATTATCAATCTCGCAGAACAATTTGCCATGCTTGACTGGTTTGTGATTGCTTTTCTGCATGCCATTTCTTTTCCAAGTTGGCAGGTATTCAACAAAGCTGTCACGCACATAATTTGAGTCAGTTATGATCACAAATTCATTAATACTATGTTCAATAGCCATTTCAATGGTTTTGAAAACAGCAGTTAGTTCTGCAACCTGACTTGATCTTGGTCCAATGTTGAAACCTATAGATATATTTGGGAATCCATTTGCCCCAGTTATACCAATGCCAGCGACTAATCTGCGCTCATTATCAATAGTGGCATGGTAAGAACAACCATCAACATATACCCAAGGTAATGTTTGACAATGGTCCTCATTGTACATTTTATATGGGGAAAGCAATTGTTCTTCCAGAAAATCATCTTCTGATAATTCTTCCCCAGGATCTCTAGCAGTACAGTCGTGGAGCTCAGCAAGCCCTTGTGCGACTGGATTCTTTTTATTCTGCTTGTAGCGAATTTCTAAGGGCCAGCCTTGTAAGGAAAGAGTCCACGCTGTTATGCGGCTGTTAGACAAATTCCCATCTCTTATTCTCTCACTTTGCAAATATAGCAAAGGCTGGTGGGCCGTTTCTACAATAATTTTCTCGCCCTGTATATAGCTGCGGAAATTTTGTAGAGCCCATACAGTAGATAAGAGGGCTTTTTCGCAATCGTTAAACTTTATTTCTACTGGGGATAGATTTTTGCTCGCATAAGCAATGGCTTTGTTCAAATTATCATGCTTTTGGTATAACACAGCACTCATGCTTACATCTGTGTACCCTGTTTCTAAGTAGAAAGGTTTACCACCTTCAGGGTACGCTAAGCAAGGTGCTTGAGTGAGTTTTCTCTTCAGCTCTCTGATGGCTGTCTCTTGAGACTCACTCCAGTGCCATTTCACATCCTTCTTTAGAAGAAGTAGTAGTGGTTTAGCTAATTCCGCATAATTATCAATGAATTTGCGAGAATAATTCGTCATACCCAGGAATGATCTCAATTCCTTTAAGTTAGTCGGGTTTTTAGAATTCACTATAGCTTCCACCTTTTTCTTCTGGGGATTTAATCCGTCAGAGGTAACTTCATGTCCCAAGAAGTTTACACGAGTGCGGCACCATTGAGCTTTTTGCAGGGATAATTTGACACCTGCCCTTTTAAGTTGGCTGAGGACGTGTTTAAGCTCTGCAATGTGTTTTTCAAAGTCTGTGCTTTTGATTAAAACATCATCCACATAAGATAAGGTCCCCCTTTCCAGTGCGTCAGGCATAGCCTTATGCATGAATACAGAAAATTCATGTCCAGAATTTATGTATCCAAATGGAAGTCTCTGGAATGCATACTGAATCTTTTGGAAGGAGAATGCTAGCTTATATTGGTCCTCTTCATGTACCTTTATGGTCCAATATCCCTGTGCACAATCAATGGCAGTGAATATTTTGGATCCCTGCATTTGTGCTAGGCACTGGTCAATGTATGGTACAGGCCAGCCAGACATGTATACTCGTTTGTTTAGCTGTCTTAAGTCAGCACACAAACGCCATTGTCCATTGGGCTTAAGGACACCTAGAATAGGATTATTATAAGAGCTGTGCACCTGTCTGATAATACCTCTTTCTTCCAAATTCCTTATGATCTCTGCAAGAGAATCATATGAGGCTAAGGGAAGTCTGTATTGTTTGACAAATACAGGTGGCGCATTAGGATCTGTTTGTATTCTTGCAATGTGTAAGTCTGTGGTACCACAGTCATAAGAATCCTTAGCGAAAATATCCTTGTACTCCATCAGGAGTTCTCGCAGCTGTTGGCGTTCATCATCGCTAGAACAGCCATTAGCTAAGGATATTTGCTCTTCGACTATTTGCTGAAATCCTGGAAAGATTTCAGGCTGTCCTATTTCATAGGCTTCTTCCAGTCTAGAGGTGAGATCCCCTTGATTATAATTTACATTGCTCCCATGACTCTGGGTATTGGGGTAATCTTGCTGTTTGATTGGCTGATCAAACACCAGAGAGGCTTCTTCAATTTTACAGATGCCTTCCTCTGAGCTGAAGGGATAAATAGACTGAATATTAAATAGACCCTCTGGCATAGATGCAAAGGATTGTTCTATTAATTGTTCTTCAGTTAGGTATCCTTCAGGTATTAGCCCAATTACATTATTCTGGAATCCAAAAGTGTAATAACTTGATTCCAGTGCATATCCTATGGTAGTTCCCTTGGATAATGTTATATCCTGTGGGGTCATGTTATGCACAATAATATTTATTGGAACAGTTCCAATATTCACCATAGGAGTGTAGGTTACTGAGACACCCAGATTTTGTATTCTATGGGAGAGGCAAATCAGTGTTTCAGAAGTTTTTAATTTCTGACCTCTCTTTACCTGTAAGGGTAAAAGAAATTTATCAGCCCCAGCAGGAATTATAACATCGCTAGATACCTGCATATTCACAGCATATGGCAATTGCTGGTTTGATTTCAGGGCTGCATTTTCATCCTGAAATACTTCAGGGTCCCCCTTTAACCTGCTCCAGAGGCAAGAATTAATCAAATCTATTTGTATGGCATATCTATGTAAGACATCATTGCCAATGTATATTTGATTATGGGGAGTATTTAAAACTAAAAACAGGTGCTTCACTGACTTATTACCAATAGAGATAGATAATAAGCACTTAGCTGTGATGTTATAGCTTTCAGACCTGTCATCCAGGCCGTTGACACAGTGGTCTTGGGGAGAAAGATATTTAATCACTTTAGGTTCAGCTATTTGCGCTAATAAACCTTCGCTTATATAGCTAGCTTCCTGTTTTAAGTTTATTTTAGCATACTTGGTTTTACCAAGGTCATGTACTTGTATAGGGATAAATAGATCCTCTTTAACTCTCTCAATCCCTGTGAGGTATTGAGCATGGTCTCCCCCTTTAGGGATTTTAGGATCCCCCTTGTGGAGTGATATGGTTAATATATCGCCATCTAGGGAGATATTCGCTATCTTTCCGGGCGAAATTTTAAAAGTATTACCATCAGAGCCACTAAAAGGAGTCTGATCATCTATTTGTAGAATAGTGATTTCAGGTGTAGAGTTATTCCTGAAATGAATCTCCACAGCATCTGGTTTCTCTTCCACCACGTGACAGCTGTGTCGGGTGCGAGATATACCAGATTTTTCATAATTGATAGGCCGTTTAACTTGCGACCAAATTACATTATTTATGCAATCAATTATGGTGCTTAATCGTTTCAGGAGATCACTACCAATAATTAAACGATCAGTTGGCAGATCCACTATAATGACAGGGTGTCTTATGACCCTGTTCCCCAATTTAAATTTTAACCAGGCAATACCGTAGACTTTTAGGGAATCACCCCCAACACCTATCAGAGAACCGTCAAATTCTTTTATTTTAGGTTTGTGGGGTGTTAGCTCATTTAGCTGTGTGTAGTATCTGTGGGATAAGATAGTTGCCTGTGACCCAGTGTCAATTAATCCCCTGATAGGGTTGGAGACTGAATCTTGCAGCTCAACTAGTACATAATATCTTCCTGCAGTTTCTATCATTTCACACATAAAATTTGCATTCTCATACATTTGTGGGCTTCGCCACGTATTACCTGAGTTTGCCATGCTTTCCGATGCAGAAGAAGCTTCATACCTACCTGTTTCCTCTATGACAGGGTCGGCTGGATTCTTCTGTACTGCATCTGTGGAAACAAGGTTAAGAGAGAGCTGCAAAGGAAGAGATTTGTTAACTTTTTCCGGCTGATGTCGCTCATTGTCACAGCTAATTTGTCCGTTTCCGGTCTGTGGGGAGATAACATGATTAGTATCATTGATATTTATTACTACATTTTGTATATCTCTCCCCTCCCCTTCAGGTGATACTGCAGTATTTATGACTGTGCCTGTGGTCCACTGCTGACCACTGGCTGTACCCCTAAAAAAGTATTGTTCGGTTGCTGAGCCGTAGATTTTTGACTCATATTAGCGATTTGTTCGCTCAACCGATTTAATTGGGTAAACAGCATATCTACCTGATTGTACAAGTTACCTCTACCCCTGGGCCTATCTCTTGGTGCCCCATTGTACTGATTCCTGGACCATTGGGTTCCCTCAGAATCAGGGCCACTATTTCTATTCTGGCGTGGTTGCCCCTGGGGTTCAGCTTGTTCAGCATTAGTACTTTGGGGAGCATTATATACCTGGGGTGTCTGGTTACCCTGAGAATATCTTCGCCGTCTATTGTATCTACCCTTGCGCGGATACCAATTATTTGGTGAGTATTCTCTTTGTGAGTAATTATTCACCTGATTATGTCCCCCACTTTGGTTATAGTCTCCCTGCGCCTCAACCTGTGTAGGGGGAGGGGCAGAATTAAACCTCTGTGGAGATGGCCTGTTTTGACTGGCCACCTCTGCATAAGTCCTCTTGTTAGACTCCAAATTGAGGGGGCTAGGTGACACCCTAGTTTCTGCCACAATTTTGGGTTTTGACTCCTTTTTAACCCCCTGCTCACTGGACTGCTGAATAGAGTATAACTTCGTACTCTCTTTGATCAGCCATTCCAATGAGCAGTCCTCATCAAAATCTCTAGCTAAGTTGATTTTGATGGGTGTAGGCAATGCTTCAAAAAATAAATTTACAAATTCTGAGCCATCAAATCTGGGATTATCTTCAGCCATACTGTACGCATTTTTCAATACAGAAAGGAATTCGACTGGACTCTGATTTGCACGACACTTTAAACCATATACCGCTATTTTCGCGGCAGTTTTAGTGCGATATTGCCCGAATTCTTTTCTACATTGTTGTTTTACCCCATTCCAGGAATGAATATTCATATCCTTTAGTGAAGCAAAGAATTTGTGATGCTTACTGTCAAATACCCAAGGCAGAAATTCAATTTTCAATTTCTCACTTGTAACATTCATTATAGCTAACGCATTTTCAAAAGCCTGTAAATGATCAATTACAGATGTTGTTCCCTTATTGGAGAATATAGGTACTGCGCGTTGTACGAAGGTGATTATTTTATGGGAATCATAGACTTTATCAGACTTATTTTGGGATTCTCTGTTAGAGTTTCCCTCCCCCACATCAGCTGCGCTACAGCTGTCCTCTGGATTTACATCCTGAGGGGATTGTCTATTTGGGAAATCTACTTCTGACCCGTTAGGGGTCATTTGTCTATGTTGTTCTATATATTTTCGTACCTCGTCCCTGACGCGTTCGCTAAAGGAGTTAGCATTATCTGTATTATTCTCATTGCTAATATAGGGGTTTTCATTATGGCGATATGACCTTTTTAAATCGCTTAATTCTCTCTGGCTTTGCGCAAGCTGTTTATTTAAATCTTGTATCTGCGCGATTAAGTCCATATTGTGCTTATCTAAGGTGGCTAGGTTTTGGGCAAATTCATCCATTTTATTTTTGGCTATTTTTAAACCCTCTTCGCGTCTGCGCAAGGAACGAATACTATTTTCTAGCTCCTGTATTTGCAATCGTTTGTCTGTGACACAAAACGACATTTCGTCAATTATGCATATTAAAAGGGGCCAAGATTTTAGTATTAGTTTTTCTCGCTTTTTGGGATCTTTGCATTGATTAATCATTAATAATTCCTGGAAGAATTCATTCTCTTCATTCCACATATTATTATTAACGGTAATATTTTTAGCCCTAGTTTCAAGCATATCCACAAAATCATTTAATTCACCAGCAATATTTAACTTCCCTTTAATGTAACTTAAGATATCTTTCTTAAGGACCTGACCTTTAGTAATAGGTATGGTTATGGGACCAATTTCATTGCTATGTATAGAATTAAATGAGTCACTTCTGGCTACAGACATTATTATATTGGTTTAGTACTTAGTTAAACTAAAACGCTAATACAATTTTTGCCAATAAAAAGAGAGAAGGAAAATTTTTATATTTCAAAAAAATATTATTAATTTTGAAATATGAAAAATTAATATTCCAAAATATGAGAAATTAATATTTTTGATTAACTTTGAAAATATGAAAAATCAATATTTTTGATTAATTTTGAAATATGAAAAATTAATATTTTTATTAATTTTTCAAAATTAATCTTTAATAATATTTCAAGATATTAATGTCAATCTCGAAATATGAAAATTAATATTTCAACTTTTCAAAAAAAATTATATCTTCAAAATATTAATATCGAAATATGAATTTATTTTTTTTTCTCCTTTATAATAATTTCTATTTACTTACAAATATATTATATCAATTATGATGGAATATTAATAAATCTCAGAAAAAGTGCCTCCAATTATTATGTCAGTATATTTATGAAAATCTTAGCAGTGCTATCCAAATAATATATATAAGTTTATGGCAGGGTTATAAACACAATACAAAGAAATAGAAACCCTTATCAACCATGCACCTACTAGACCATACAATTAATATAAATATCTGAATTCTTTTATTTAGTTAATATCCATAAACATATTGAACTATATTTGCAATAAAAGGAAACTAAATAAAAGTTTATATGCGTTAGAACCAACTCTTAAGATATGCTATTCTTCTTACAAAACCCAGAACAATATACCTTCACAATTCAGCCTTATTTATTTAACACAATGGGACTAAAAACCTTTAACATCCAAGCAATACAATTCTAAACAGTGTTTATAAAACAATAGGATAAAATATATATTCTGCTATTTAACTGCAATTTATCCTAATACAAAATTAACCGACAATATCAGAACTTGTATAGATGAGTTACTTAGCCAATTCAGACACAGATTTGAACAATACCTAGGCTTATAACTACCAATTTAAAATACAATATACTTCACCAATTTTGAACCAATTCGTAGCGGTCTTTAGGTCATCTCATTTGAAAGAAGGTTTTTGCACAAATCAAGGATAAGTTTTAAGCTCCTTGCTGAAGTGAACTTTTTTTTTTTTTTTTCAGGTATATCGCAGCCAAAATCAGATCACTAATTTTCAACAAGTTACAGACAACTCTCTCTTGTGCATTCAACACTCCCATTATATAATCATTGACGACATCATGTGGGTGGCACTACGGGAGCTGACCTTCCCATTGGTTATCTGGGAAGTCTAAATCGGATTGGCCCTTGGAAATTTCATTTTTAACAGCCAGAAAGAACCTTCTGGCTGTAGTTCTCGCAACATAACACCAGGTGGCAGCATACAGTACAACATAGCAATACAATACAGCATTTCTGACATTTTTAAGCAAGTTAATTTTTTTTTTTATAAAATGGTTATTTAATCAGATCACACTCTCTGCATTAATCATATATAACCCCAATTACAGATGGTTAATATTAGGTTATTTTTTTTCTGATTATTCTGATACCAAATATGTTATATTATTAACATTTTATTATATTAAGGTAATTTAACACTGCTAATTATTAGCTTAAAATGCATTATAATTTTATCAGTATTCTGGCATTTCTTTGCAAATAACAGCTTATTTTTATATCTCCAGATTGGTAGTATTTAAAACTCCTGATATTTGCATCCACCCAGATATAGTATGTGACATTTCTGTGTATTTCTTCCTGAATACATAAATCCTGTTTATGTCGATCTGAAATAAAAATAAATGTTAATAATCACTTCTCTTCAGGTCCATAAACATCTATTCATGTTCTTAAACACACAGAGGCTAAGATATTCATGCCTTCAAAATATATATATATATATATATATATATATATATACATATATATATCATTCAATCTTTTACTTTCCATATATATATATATTTAGATGTTAATGTTTGATATCACATAAATATACATCTCATATCCATTAAAATATATATATAGTTGTTTTGAAATCATAATGTAAGTCATGGGCCTTCACTGTATTATCCTAACATTCTAACTTTTCAGTAACTTCAGTTGCCAGACTTTTTGTCTCATACTCACCACATGGGGTCAATCCATGAGGAGTTGTAAGAGTCTTTAAAACAGCATATTTCCTGTTTAGCCAGCAGTGCAGATGTGTATTTGATTTTATTTGTGTCACCTTCCCCCAAGAGGGGTTTTTGCAGTAAGTCTTCAAATAGAGATTCAGTGAGATAGAACTGTTGTATCACACGTGTCAAATTCCAAAGGGGTCCTTGAACACATTCTTTTCTCACCTCACCAAATGTTCTGAGGTTATAAAAATCTGCATATATAGTCAAATGAATATGGTCACTGAGCTATTTCCTTTAGAAAAGAAATGTTTGTGTTTCAAAAAGGCTCTACTGATCGTCAATCCTGATAGACGTGTATTAGAAGCTGTGTTCAACAAACTCATGTTCAATTAATCCTGAGGTCTCATCTAACATATACAGTGTATAAAATATACATATATATATATATATATATATATATATATACACATATGTAATATTCATCATAATATTTATATACTCTGACACCCTCCTTCATGCCTCCAGTTGCCTCCCACAGAGAGTCTTTAAGGGTGTGGCAAAAGGCCAGTTCATACATCTCAAAAGAAACTGTACAGTCGAGGGGAGTATGAAAGACAGGCCAATGACCTAACTGAGAGGCTGAAGGAAAGGGGTTACAAACTACAGACCATACTTAGAGCCAGACGAGCGGTCAAATCACTTGATAGGAACAAACTTCTAAGTAGTAATGAACATAAGAAGTCTGAAAGCAGTGAAAACAACAAGGTTGTATTTATTACTGAGTACTCCCAACAAGTTGCATATACAAATATGCAATTTAGTGAGGAGACATTTCCCACTTCTGTTAACCGATGATGGGCTACAGAGTACAGTGAGGAATGGAATAAAATTTGCTTATAAAAGGGGTAGAAACAGTGGGTAACATGGTAGCTCCCACAAGATTGAAAACCAAGGCCGGGGACAATACCTCTTCTTGGCTTAGGTTTAATGGGATGTACCGTTGTAATTACGTGATGTGTGTAGCATGCACCAAGGCACAACTAGGTGATGGTTTTGTTTCTCTAGCTACAGGGGAAAGGTTTCAACAGGTGCAGTTCAACATACATTGTCTATGTGATCTCTTGTACCCAGTGCAGACTTCAGTATGTAGGTCTTAGCACAAGGGAAGCACGTGTCAGAATTAAAGAACATCTCGCTGATATCAGGTCAGGCACCCTTACCACACCATTAATCAAGCATTTCTCTGAGTTCCACAACAAAGATGTAAGTAGTTTCAAGTGGAATATTATTGAGAGGATTCTCCCTGTGAAACAGGGGGAAAACAGAGCCAGAAAATTGGCAGAAAGAGAGGCCATCTGGATATTCAAGCTTAAAACCAGAATACCAGGAGGCCTCAACTCCGAATGGGATCTAATTAATTTCTGGTGATAGCATTCTTTGCTATTTACAAATTCTAATATTTTGTGATTTTTATCTTTATGATTACTATCATTATTATCATGCCTTACCTTTGTTCAAGGTGGAAATTTAGGTATTTTTATTGTGGCAGTACAAAGGGGTATATTCCCCATGTTTTGTAAATTTACATTTATAATCTTTGTGCAAGGGGGCAATAATTGTTTAATATATAACCACCAATAATGTAAATAAGATGATTTAAATAAAATTATGTACATATGTATGCCCCACAGTAGGGGATAATTTATAATTTACTATTTACAATATAGGTGCTGATCACTTTGGTGAAAATTGTAACCCTATTGAAACATATTAATTTCCATCTCTCCACAACATTAATCTACCTTTATTGTCCACCTTTAGTTTAGTTTAGATTAGTTTAGCTAAGCTTAGTTAGTTTAGTTTAGCTTACTTCCTTTTCAATCCTGAATACACCCAGTCCACAGAGATACCCTTTTGTCTATGTTCATTTCTCTGCGTAATGGGTCTTTAGTACACAACATAGCAGCTCAATTGAGGAGACGTAGAAGTTAGCACATAATGTTATATTATTATTATTATATATTAGGCACATAGAGAAATATATGAATTGGGTTCACATATTAAAGTAAACCCTCCCTGTGCACAGTAGGTTGCTTTTATTATTAATAATGTGTAGTAAAGTGAGGTCTTAAATGGTTAATATTACACCCAGTGATACCCTTGATATTATGAATTGAACAGCGCATAGAGGGAGAGACAGCAAATACCACTTGTCTCACGATTGGTCTAACAAATAGGTGTGTACCTCGTGACCAATGGGAGCATGGGGATTTTTTTTTACATGTGGCTAAGAGTACGGCGTTTCAGCCGAAATATGTCAGCAAGCATTTCTTTTTCCTAAGTTTACCCCTGTTTTACCCCGGGGGTCACTGGACCCTGTGTAAATAAATATTTTTCAATAAAGTATTTTTAAAACTTGTTTCAGACTCGGTGCTCCTATATTCCTTTTTTAACTATACTTGGGCACAGGTGAGAGAGACTGAGGCCTTTACATAGATAAGACAGGGCGGGTGGTGATGATGTCATCACCATGCTGCAGTTACACTGCCATATCCCTAGCAACAGAAGGAGTGCCTGTGTTCATGGCAACGGCCACAGCAGAGCAGAGGGGCAGCGTGACAGTGGGGGGCTGAATCTCTCTGTCTTCAAACATGGATACGAAATGTCCCAGATAAACTACGGACATAGTATCTCAGGTTTTCTTACTAGAATTCATACCTTCTTCCTAGAGGCAGGTTCCTCCTCTCAAATTTATCTGCAAGCCAGATAACAGTGAGGCATTTTTGAAGTACGTTTGGGACCTCTTTTCTCTGTTTGTGATAGCTCCAGTCCCTGTAAAGGAATTTTTCGTTCTAATCTAGACCTAAAGTGTCTCAACTAATTTTCTCAGGGTACCGTCGTTCAAATGGAAACCATTGATTCTATTTTTCCTTTGATCCAAGAGTGTCAGTCATGATGACCATAGACCTGGAGGACGTGTATTTTCAAGTTCTTGAGATTTGCCTTTCTGTCAAACTTTTTCACTATGTTGCTCTTCTCTATGGTTTCAGGGAATTGCTGTGGTGCCCTTCCTGGATGACATAATGGTTCCGACACCATCTTTTGAACAAGCAAACTCTCATACATAGAATGTGTTGCCTTTTTTTCCTTCCTGTGGTTGGGAAGTGAATCTGGAAATGAGTTCCCTTGTTCCAGCTACCGGGGTAGTATTTCTTAGGGACCATAACAGTTTCCCTATCTCTGAGAATATTTCTGACAAGGTCAGAAAATCAAAGTCCTTTCTCTTGCCTCTCTCTGCAGTCTACTGTTCGGCCTTCAGTGGCTCAATGTATGGAGGTAATTGGTTTGATGGTAGTTTCATTGGACATCATTCCCTTTGTTCGTTTTCATCTGAGAGTTCTACTTTTATACATGCTCAGATAGTGAAACAGGGATCATGTGGATCAGTGTCGGAGGATAGATTTGATTCGACATGGGATTTTCTCCCGTGGTGGTTTTCTCAGTACCATCTATCTCAGGGCACAGGATTATGAAGCCCTTCCTGGTTAATAGTGACCACGGATGCCAGCCTGTTGGGCTAGAGACTAGGACTCGGGAGGGATCTGCTCTCCCCATAACCATCTTGGAATTGAGAGCAATATACAGTGCCCTGATGGTTTGGCCTCAGTTGTCCTTAGTCTGGTTTATCAGGTTTCTGTTGGACATTTCTCCTCAGTAGCTTACATCAACCACTAGGGAGGAACTCTAAGTTCTTTTAGCCATGAAGGAGGTGACTCGGATTGTCAGTGAGCGGAAGCTCATAATTACTGTCTCTCTGCCAGAACAGATTTCCTGAGCAGACAGACATGTTATCCTGGGGAGTGGTCTCTCTATCCAGAGGTGTTCTCCAGGCTAACCCTTTAAATGCGAGGTGCCGGAGTTGGATCTGATGGAGTCTCAGCAGAACGCCAAGCTTCCAAGGTACGGGTCAAGGTCCAGAGATCCACAGGCGGCCCTGATAGATGCTCTGGTGGTTCCTTGGGATTTCAGTCTAGCATATCTGTTTCCTTCGTTTGCTCTCCTTCCACGAGTCATTGCTCGTATCAAACAGGAAAGAGCATCTGTAATTCTAAGCTCTTGCATAGCCTCACATATGGTATGCAGACCTAGTGAAGAGGTCATCTCTTCCAACTATGAGGTTGCCTCTGAGGATGGACCTTCTTACTCAAGGTCCATTCCTTCATCCAAATCTCGTTTCTCTGAAGCTGACTGCTTGGAGATTAAACGCTTAGTTCTGTCTAAGCGTGGTTTTCTGAGTAGGTCAGTGACACTACATTTCAGGCTTGCAGCCTGTTACTAGGAAGATTTACCATAAGGTATGGTGTAAATACCTTTATTGGTCTGAATTCAAGGACTACTCTTGGAGTAGGGTCAGGATTCTTAAGATTTTGTCCTTTTTCCCCGGAAGGTCTGGAGAAGGGTTTGTCAGTCGGTACTCTGAAGGGTCAGATTTCTGCATTATCTATTTTGTTACACAAGTGTCTGGCGGATGTACCAGATGTGCAATCTTTTTGTCAGGCCCTGGTTAGAGTCAGGCCTGTGTTTAAGTCTGTGGCTCCTCCTTGGAGCCTTAACCTTGTTCTTAAGGTTTTGCAGCAGGCTCAGTTCGAGCCATTGCATTCCATAGATATAAGTTGTTATCTTGGATGGTTTTGTTTCCCTTTGCTTCTCTTCTGCTCGGAACTCTCGGCCTTGCAGTGTGATTCGCCTTATTTTTTCTTTTATGCTGGTAAGGCGGTTCTTCGTATCTAAGTTGGGATTTCTTCCTAAGGTGGTTTCAGATAGAAATATTAATCAGGAAATTGTTGTTCCTTCTCTATGTCCTAATCCGTCTTCTCATAAGAAATGTTTGATGCACAACCTGGATGTTGTGTGTGCTCTAAAAATCTTCCTATAGGCATCTAAGGATTTTCGCCAGTCTTCTGCCCTGTTTGTTTGTTTTTCAGGAAAACATATGGATCAGAAAGCTACTGCTTCTTCTCTTTCTTTATGGTTGAGAAGTATAATTTGTTTTGTTTATGAGTCTTGAGAGAATTACAACTCATTCCGTGAGCTGTTTCCTTTTCTTGGGCCTTCAACAATAAAACCTTTTGTGGTCCAGTTTTGCAGGGCTGCAACTTGGTCTTCTTTGCTTACTTTTTCTAAATTTTCTAAATTTGTTACTTTTGCCTCGGCTAAGGCTTCTTTTGGGAGAAAGGTGTCAGGGTGCCAGGAATCAGACTGAGACAAGAAGTGCAAAAATAATTACACCGTTATTAAAAAGTCCACAAGTCAAATAACAAGCCAGGAGTCAAATCCAGAGCTGGTAGTCAGACGAGCTGAGTCAGGAGCTAAAGCGAATAGTCAGACGAGCCGGAATCAGGAACAAGGAAAACAGCAGAGTCAGGAACAAGCCAGGGATCAGGAACCAGGAAGGACGTCAGGCAGCCAGGTAATACAAAGGAACTCTCACAAACAGGTCTGAGACAACGCAAAGGCAAAGCATACTGAACAGAGGTCCTTTAAATAATAAGTGATGACATCACAATTCTGAGACTGCATCCTGTCTCACATGGATGATGCACACCAGTCTGGCCATAAAAGGAAGTGCAGGAAATGAGCAGCATCCCCCACAATGCACCATAGTCAGGAAGAGAGGTGAGCAAAATGGCTGCCAGCAGCACATGGCAAACACAACAAGGGAAAAACCCTGACAGTACCCTCCCCTCAACGACCCCTCCCCGCGGGAGGACAAAAGGCTTCTTGGGAAAACGGGAATGGAAGGCACGGAGGGTAGGAGCATGAAAATCAGAGGAGGGAACCCAAGAACACTCCTCCGGACCGTAGCCCCTCCAGTGAACCAAATACTGTACACGGCCCTTGGACATACGAGAGTCAATAATGCTGCTGACCTCATACTCCTCATGGTTGTCAAAAAAGATTGGACGGGGACGAGGCAACACAGTGATAAACCAATTACAAACCAATGTTTTCAAGAGGGAGACATGAAAAACATTGGAGATGCGCATAGCAGGAGGAAGGTCAAGAGCGTAGGCCACAGGATTAACCCGTCGGAGTATTCGAAAAGGACCAACATATCGGGGAGCCAATTTATTGAAAGGCATACGAAGGTTCAAGTTGCGGGAGGACAGTCAAACTCTCTCACCAACCTGGTAGGAAGGTGCAGGCAGACGCCTACGATCAACCTGGAACTTTTGGCGCTGCATAGAACGATGAAAGCAAACCTGAATCTGCACCCACATGGAATGGAGATGCCGTAGATGCTCCTCCAAAGCCGGAATACCCCGAGACATGAATAAATAGGGCAACAAGGATGGTTGAAACCCATAATTCGCCATGAACGGGGATAACTTGGAGGAAGCATTAATAGCACTATTACGAGCAAACTCTGCCCAAGGTAACAGTTCAGACCAATTATTGTGGTGATCTGAGACATAGCAACGGAGGAACTGTTCCAGAGCTTTATTGGACCGTTCCGCAGCCCCATTGGATTGAGAGTGATATGCCGAGGAGAAGGAAAGCTGGATCCCCATTTGAGCACAAAAGGAACGCCAAAATCTGGAGACAAACTGGATACCCCGGTCCGACACTATCTCCTTGGGTAACCCATGTAAACGGAAGACCTCCCGGGCAAAAATTGAAGCAAACTCCGGAGCGGTAGGCAGCTTCATCAAGGGAGTGCAATGTGACATTTTAGAAAAACGCTCAACCACCATAAGGATTACAGTATTGCCATTGGAAACAGGGAACTTGACAATGAAGTCCATGGAGAGATGTGTCCAAGGATGCTCACCATTAGCAATAGGTTGAAGAAGACCCACAGAAAGACGTTGAGGAGTCTTATTCTGTGCACAAACTGAGCAGGAGGCAACATACGCAGCAACATCGGAACGAAGACCTTGCCACCAGAATTGTCGAGTGACAGACCAAATCATTTGATTCTTGCCTGGATGACCTGCGGCTTTAGGATAGCGGTAAGTGTGCAAAAGTTTAGTTTGAAGATTCTCAGGAACAAAACACTTACCACTAGGTTTCTCAGGAGGTGCATTGGTTTGTGCAGCCAGGATCTCCTCCCCCAAGGGAGAAGTCAAATTAGTATGTATGGTAGCCAAAATATGGTCAGGAGGTATAACAGGAGTAGGTACAGACTCCTCCTTAGAAAGAGCCGAAAATTGTCGAGAGAGGGTATAAGCCCTAACATTCTTACTACCAGGCAGGTAGGATACCACATAATTAAACCGAGACAAAAATAGTGCCCATCTGGCCTGTCGGGGCGACAAACGTTTTGCTTCAGATAGATAAGTTAAATTCTTGTGGTCAGTAAGAATGAGCACTGGCACGCTAGTACCCTTGAGAAGATGCTTCCATTCCTTAAGTGCCAAAATTATGGCCAGTAATTCCCTGTCGCCAATTTCATAACTGCACTCTGCTGGAGACAATTTCTAAGAGAAGAAACCACACGGATGCAAGGGACTGTCAGGCGTAGGACGTTGAGACAAGAGGGCACCTACTCCAGTCTCAGACGCATCGACCTCAAGAACGAAAGGCAGAACAGGGTTAGGATGAGCCAGAACTGGAGCGGCAGCAAAGGCAGTCTTAAGACTATCAAAGGACTTAATGGCAGTAGGTGACCAATGGAGTGGATCATTCTCTTAACGGGTCATGTCTGTGATAGGTTTAACCATTGAAGAAAAGTTTTTAATAAACTTTCTATAGTAATTGGCAAACCCCATAAAGCGTTGAATAGACTGAAGACCAACTGGGCGAGGCCACTGAAGAACTGCAGATAACTTGTCAGGATCCATGGAGAACCCTGCAACGGAGATAATATAACCTAGGAAGGTTACTTGAGTCTGATGGAACTCACATTTCTCGAGTTTACAAAACAGGCCGTTCTCACGTAGTCTCTGAAGAACCCGTGTAACATCAGAACGATGAGCCTCAAGTGTGGGTGAGTGTATGAGGATGTCGTCTAAGTACACCACAACACACTGTTGCAATATATCTCGTAGGACATCATTAATAAATTCCTGAAAAACAGCAGGAGCATTACATAGGCCAAAGGGCATTAAAAGATACTCATAATGCCCACTCCTGGTGTTAAATGCTGTTTTCCATTTGTGACCCTCCTTGATCCTAACGAGATTGTACACTCCTCTCAAATCAAGTTTAGTAAAGACTGTAGCTCCCTTGAGGCGGTCATAGAGTTCCGTAATTAGCAGAATAGGGTAAGCATTCTTAATGGTAAGACGATTAAGACCTCTATAATCAATACATGGTCTTAACTCGCCACCCTTTTTCTTCACAAAGAAGAAGCCAGCCCCTGCAGGAGAGCAGGATTTGCCGATGATCCCCGCGACAGAGCATTGGCAACATACTCCTCCATAGCACAATTCTCTGCAACAGACAGAGGGTACACCCGGCCCCGAGGAGGAATGGCTCCGGGTTGCAGGTCTATGGCACAATCGTAAGACCGGTGAGGAGGCAACGTACTTGTCAAACACGTCTAGGAACTCTCGGTACTCCTCTGGCAATTGAGATACCGAAGAAGTGCACAAGACTTTAACTGGTTTCCGAAGACAAGTGGAAATACATTGCGGGGACCACAACAAGAGACTGGGATTGTGCTTTTGGAGCCAGGGATAACCCAGAGCAACCGGAAAATGCAGAGAGTTTATCACCTGGAACTGGAGGGTTTCAAAATGGAGAGCCCAACAGCCATGGACAACGGAGCAGTTTCGTGAGTAACAATTGCGGGCTGAAGGGCCCTGCCATCAATGGCCTCAATAGCAAGCGGAATGGACCAAGGCAACACAGGAATGGAGTCCTTTGATACAAAAGCACTGTCAATGAAATAGCCCGCAGCACCGGAGTCAACAAGAGCCTGGGTGACTATGGAGGAGTCCACCCAGGAAAGGACAACCATGACTAAAGGTTTCTCCTTAAGCGGTTACGGGGACAAGGATAAACCACCCAACAGGACCTTAGGTGTGAGCGTTTCCCGGCCGTGTAGGACAAGACTTCAAAAGGTGGCCCTGTAACCCACAATAGAGGCAGAGCCCCTCCCTCCTCCTAAAGGCCCTCTCTGCCGTGGAGAGATGCGTGAATCCCAACTGCATCGGCTCAGCAGTACCTGGTGACTCGGGACCAGGAGGCATGGGAGGAGAGGGAGGCATGGGTGGGAACGAACACGTAGAAGACAACGGAACAGGAGGCTTCCGCAAGCGCTCCTTGAAAGAGGACCTCTCTCTGAGTCTGATGTCAATTAGGATCAAAAAAGACACCAATGCCTCGAGATCCTCTGGTAAATCTCTGGCAGCAACTTCATCTTTAACCGCATCAGAGAGCCCATGAAAGAAGGCGGCAACAAGGGCTTCATTGTTCCAACCTCTGCGGCAAGCGTACGGAACTCAATAGCATACTGAGCAACAGATCTTGTACCTTGCTGAATGGACATGAGTCGTTTAACAGCAGAGGAGGAGTGAGCCGGAACATCAAATACCCTTCGAAAGGAGGCCACAAATTCAGGGTAATTTGAAATTCCAGGTTTATTAGTCTCCCGCAAGGGATTAGCCCAGGCAAGAGCTGTGTCAGAGAGTAACGAGATGAAAAAATCCCACCTTAGATCTGTCAGAGGGAAACGCCTGAGGTAACATCTCAAAGTAAATGCCCACCTGGTTCAAAAACCCTCTGCACTGAATAGGATCGCCTCTGTATCGCTGAGGTAGAGGTGCAGAACTGGACATGCTCTTGGTAGGACTAGGTGCAGCAGCGGAAACAGGAGCAGTCTAAACTTGCGGGACACTTTGGTCCAAATGTGCAGTGCGAGTCAGCAGGGTTTGCAGGGCTAGTGCAAATTGATCCAAGCGGTGATCCTGTACATCCATCCTGGAAATGATGGCAGGTAAAGGTGGATAATTAGCAGCATCAGGATTCATGGCCTTTGCGTAATGTCAGAGTGCCAGGAATCAGACTGAGACGAGAAGTGCAAAAATAATCACACCTTTATTAATAGCAAAAAATAATAAAAAGTCCACAAGTCAAATAACAAGCCAGGCGTCAAAACCAGAGCTGGTAGTCAGACGAGCCGAGTCAGGAGCCAAAGCAAATAGTCAGACGAGCCGGAATCAGGAACAAGGAAAACAGCAGAGCCAGGAACAAGCCAGGGATCAGGAACCAGGAAGGACGTCAGGCAGCCAGGTAATACACATGAACTCTCACAAACAGGTCTGAGACAACGCAAAGGCAAAGCATACTGAACATACGTAATGATGACATCACAATTCTGAGACTGCATCCTGTCTCACATGGATGATGCACACCAGTCTGGCCATAAAAGGAAGTGCAGGAAATGAGCAGCATCCCCCACAATGCACCATAGTCAGGAAGAGAGGTGAGTAAAATGGCTGCCAGCAGCACATGGCAAACACAACAGGGGAAAAACCCTGACCAAAGGTTCTTCGAGCGGTGGTGCCTTCTGTTTAGGTCTGCCTGTCTTGTTCTCCCTCCCTAGTCTTCTGTGTCCTCTAGCTTGGGTATTGGTTCCCAACAGTAATTGAGGACGTTGTCGACCTACCATATCTTAGGAAAAAAACTAAATTTATCCTTACCTGATAAATGTAATTTTTTTCCGGATATGATGAGTCCACGACCCCACCCTTTTTTTGCTAAGACAGTTTTTTTTACTAAACGTCAGGCATCTTTACACCTTTGTATTATTCCTTATTCCATTTTCCTTCGGTCGAATGACTGGGGTTTATGGGAGGGGAAGTGATACTTAACAGCTTTGCAATGTGGTGCTCTTTACCTCCTCCTGCTGGCCAGGAGTGATATTCCCAACAGTAATTGAGGACGTCGTGGACCATATCCGGAAATAAATTTATCAGGTAAGCATAAATTTCTTTCATGTAATTAACAAGAGTCCATGAGCTAGTGACGTATGGGATATACATTCCTACCAGGAGGGGCAAAGTTTCCCAAACCTTAAAATGCCTATAAATACACCCCTCACCACACCCACAAATCAGTTTTACAAACTTTGCCTCCAAGGGAGGTGGTGAAGTAAGTTTGTGCTAGATTCTACGTTGATATGCGCTCCGCAGCAAGTTGGAGCCCGGTTTTCCTCTCAGCGTGCAGTGAATGTCAGAGGGATGTGTGGAGAGTATTGCCTATTGAATGCAGTGATCTCCTTCTACGGGGTCTATTTCATAAGGTTCTCTGTTATCGGTCGTAGAGATTCATCTCTTACCTCCCTTTTCAGATCGACGATATACTCTTATATTTACCATTTCCTCTACTGATTCTCGTTTCAGTACTGGTTTGGCTTTCTACAAACATGTAGATGAGTGTCCTGGGGTAAGTAAGTCTTATTTTCTGTGACACTCTAAGCTATGGTTGGGCACTTTATTTATAAAGTTCTAAATATATGTATTCAAACATTTATTTGCCTTGACTCAGAATGTTCAACTTTCCTTATTTCCAGACAGTCAGTTTCATATTTGGGATTACGCTTTAAATTATCATATTTTTCTTACCTCAAAAATTTGACTTTTTTCCCTGTGGGCTGTTAGGCTCGCGGGGGCTGAAAATGCTTCATTTTATTGCGTCATTCTTGGCGCGGACTTTTTTGGCGCAAAAAATTCTTTTCCGTTTCCGGCGTCATACGTGTCGCCGGAAGTTGCGTCATTTTTGACGTTATTTTGCGCCAAAAATGTCGGCGTTCCGGATGTGGCGTCATTTTTGGCGCCAAAAGCATTTAGGCGCCAAATAATGTGGGCGTCTTATTTGGCGCCAAAAAATATGGGCGTCGCTTTTGTCTCCACATTATTTCAGTCTCATTTTTCATTTGCTTCTGGTTGCTAGAAGCTTGATGTTTGGCATTTTTTTCCCATTCCTGAAACTGTCTTATAAGGAATTTGATCTATTTTGCTTTATATGTTGTTTTTTCTCTTACATATTGCAAGATGTCTCACGTTGCATCTGAGCCAGAAGATACTACAGGAAAACCTCTGCCTGCTGGATCTACCAAAGCTAAGTGTATCTGCTGTAAACTTTTGGTAGCTATTCCTCCAGCTGTTGTTTGTAATAATTGTCATGACAAACTTGTTAAAGCAGATAATATTTCCTTTAGTGATGTACCATTGCCTGTTGCAGTTCCCTCAACATCTAAGGTGCAGAATGTTCCTGATAACATAAGAGATTTTGTTTCTGAATCCATAAAGAAGGCTTTGTCTGTTATTTCTCCTTCTAGTAAACGTAAAAAGTCTTTTAAATCTTCTCTCTCTACAGATGAATTTTTAAATGAACACCATCATTCTGATTCTTTGGACTCTTCTGGTTCAGAGGATTCTGTCTCAGAGATTGATGCTGATAAATCTTCATATTTATTTAAGATGGAATTTATTCGCTCTTTACTTAAAGAAGTACTAATTGCTTTAGAAATAGAGGATTCTAGTCCTCTTGATACTAATTCTATACGTTTGGATAAGGTTTTTAAAGCTCCTGCGGTTATTCCAGAAGTCTTTCCTGTTCCTAATGCTATTTCTGCAGTAATTGCTAAGGAATGGGATAAATTGGGTAATTCATTTACTCCTTCTAAACGTTTTAAGCAATTATATCCTGTTCCGCCTGACAGGTTAGAATTTTGGGACAAAATCCCTAAAGTTGATGGGGCTATTTCTACCCTTGCTAAACGTACTACCATTCCTACGTCAGATGGTACCTCGTTTAAGGATCCTTTAGATAGAAAAATTGAATCTTTTCTAAGGAAAGCTTATCTATGTTCAGGTAATCTTCTTAGACCTGCTATATCATTGGCTGATGTTGCTGCAGCTTCAACTTTTTGGTTGGAAACTCTAGCGCAACAAGTAACAAATCGTGATTCTCATGATATTATTATTCTTCTCCAGCATGCTAATAATTTCATCTGTGATGCCATTTTTGATATTATTAGAGTTGATGTTAGATTTATGTCTCTGGCTATCTTAGCCAGAAGAGCTTTATGGCTTAAGACTTGGAATGCTGATATGGCTTCTAAATCAACTCTACTTTCCATTTCTTTCCAGGGAAACAAATTATTTGGTTCTCAGTTGGATTCTATTATTTCAACTGTTACTGGTGGGAAAGGAACTTTTTTACCACAGGATAAAAAGTCTAAAGGTAAAAACAGGGCTAACAATCGTTTTCGTTCCTTTCGTTTCAACAAAGAACAAAAGCCTGATCCTTCGTCCTCAGGAGCAGTTTCAGTTTGGAAACCATCTCCAGTCTGGAATAAATCCAAACCTGCCAGAAAGGCAAAGCCTGCTTCTAAGTTCACATGAAGGTACGGCCCTCATTCCAGTTCAGCTGGTAGGGGGCAGGTTACGTTTTTTCAAAGAAATTTGGATCAATTCTGTTCACAATCTTTGGATTCAGAACATTGTTTCAGAAGGGTACAGAATTGGTTTCAAGATGAGACCTCCTGCAAAGAGATTTTTTCTTTCCCATGTCCCAGTAAATCCAGTGAAAGCTCAAGCATTTCTGAATTGTGTTTCAGATCTAGAGTTGGCTGGAGTAATTATGCCAGTTCCAGTTCCGGAACAGGGGATGGGGTTTTATTCAAATCTCTTCATTGTACCAAAGAAGGAGAATTCCTTCAGACCAGTTCTGGATCTAAAATTATTGAATCGTTATGTAAGGATACCAACGTTCAAGATGGTAACTGTAAGGACTATATTGCCTTTTGTTCAGCAAGGGAATTATATGTCCACAATAGATTTACAGGATGCATATCTGCATATTCCGATTCATCCAGATCATTATCAGTTCCTGAGATTCTCTTTTCTAGACAAGCATTACCAATTTGTGGCTCTACCGTTTGGCCTTGCTACAGCTCCAAGAATTTTCACAAAGATTCTCGGTGCCCTTCTGTCTGTAATCAGAGAACAGGGTATTGTGGTATTTCCTTATTTGGACGATATCTTGGTACTTGCTCCGTCTTTACATTTAGCAGAGTCTCATACGAATCGACTTGTGTTGTTTCTTCAAGATCATGGTTGGAGGATCAATTTACCAAAAAGTTCTTTGATTCCTCAAACAAGGGTAACCTTTCTGGGTTTCCAGATAGATTCAGTGTCCATGACTTTGTCTTTAACAGACAAGAGACGTCTAAAATTGATTACAGCCTGTCGAAACCTTCAGTCTCAATCATTCCCTTCGGTAGCCTTATGCATGGAAATTCTAGGTCTTATGACTGCTGCATCGGACGCGATCCCCTTTGCTCGTTTTCACATGCGACCTCTTCAGCTCTGTATGCTGAACCAATGGTGCAGGGATTACACGAAGATATATCAATTAATATCTTTAAAACCGATTGTTCGGCACTCTCTAACATGGTGGACAGATCACCATCGTTTAATTCAGGGGGCTTCTTTTGTTCTTCCGACCTGGACTGTAATTTCAACAGATGCAAGTCTCACAGGTTGGGGAGCTGTGTGGGGATCTCTGACGGCACAAGGAGTTTGGGAATCTCAGGAGGTGAGATTACCGATCAATATCTTGGAACTCCGTGCAGTTTTCAGAGCTCTTCAGTTTTGGCCTCTTCTGAAGAGAGAATCGTTCATTTGTTTTCAGACAGACAATGTCACAACTGTGGCATACATCAATCATCAAGGAGGGACTCACAGTCCTCTGGCTATGAAAGAAGTATCTCGAATTTTGGTTTGGGCGGAATCCAGCTCCTGTCTAATCTCTGCGGTTCATATCCCAGGTGTAGACAATTGGGAAGCGGATTATCTCAGTCGCCAAACGTTGCATCCGGGCGAATGGTCTCTTCACCCAGAGGTATTTCTTCAGATTGTTCAATTGTGGGGGCTCCCAGAGATAGATCTGATGGCCTCTCATCTAAACAAGAAACTTCCCAGGTATCTGTCCAGATCCCGGGATCCTCAGGCGGAGGCAGTGGATGCATTATCACTTCCTTGGAAGTATCATCCTGCCTATATCTTTCCGCCTCTAGTTCTTCTTCCAAGAGTAATCTCCAAGATTCTGAGGGAATGCTCGTTTATTCTGCTAATAGCTCCGGCATGGCCTCACAGGTTTTGGTATGCGGATCTTGTCCGGATGGCATCTTGCCAGCCATGGACTCTTCCGTTAAGACCAGACCTTCTGTCACAAGGTCCTTTTTTCCATCCGGATCTGAAATCCTTAAATTTAAAGGTATGGAGATTGAACGCTTGATTCTTGGTCATAGAGGTTTCTCTGACTCCGTGATTAATACTATGTTACAGGCTCGTAAATCTGTATCTCGAGAGATATATTATAGAGTCTGGAAGACTTATATTTCTTGGTGTCTTTCTCATCATTTTTCTTGGCATTCTTTTAGAATACCGAGAATTTTACAGTTTCTTCAGGATGGTTTAGATAAGGGTTTGTCCGCAAGTTCTTTGAAAGGACAAATCTCCGCTCTTTCTGTTCTTTTTCACAGAAAGATTGCTATTCTTCCTGATATTCATTGTTTTGTACAAGCTTTGGTTCGTATAAAACCTGTCATTAAGTCAATTTCTCCTCCTTGGAGTTTGAATTTGGTTCTGGGAGCTCTTCAAGCTCCTCCGTTTGAACCTATGCATTCTTTGGACATTAAATTACTTTCTTGGAAAGTTTTGTTCCTTTTGGCCATCTCTTCTGCTAGAAGAGTTTCTGAATTATCTGCTCTTTCGTGTGAGTCTCCTTTTCTGATTTTTCATCAGGATAAGGCGGTGTTGCGAACTTCTTTTGAATTTTTACCTAAAGTTGGGAATTCCAACAACATTAGTAGAGAAATTGTGGTTCCTTCATTATGTCCTAATCCTAAGAATTCTAAGGAGAAATCATTGCATTCTTTGGATGTTGTTAGAGCTTTGAAATATTATGTTGAAGCTACGAAATCTTTCCATAAGACTTCTAGTCTATTTGTTATCTTTTCCGGTTCTAGAAAAGGCCAGAAAGCTTCTGCCATTTCTTTGGCATCTTGGTTGAAATCTTTAATTCATCTTGCCTATGTTGAGTCGGGTAAAATTCCGCCTCAAAGAATTACAGCTCATTCTACTAGGTCAGTATCTACTTCCTGGGCGTTTAGGAATGAAGCTTCGGTTGACCAGATCTGCAAAGCAGCAACTTGGTCCTCTTTGCATACTTTTACTAAATTCTACCATTTTGATGTATTTTCTTCTTCTGAAGCAGTTTTTGGTAGAAAAGTTCTTCAGGCAGCGGTTTCAGTTTGAATCTTCTGCTTATGTTTTTTGTTAAACTTTATTTTGGGTGTGGATTATTTTCAGCAGGAATTGGCTGTCTTTATTTTATCCCTCCCTCTCTAGTGACTCTTGTGTGGAAAGATCCACATCTTGGGTAGTCATTATCCCATACGTCACTAGCTCATGGACTCTTGTTAATTACATGAAAGAAAACATAATTTATGTAAGAACTTACCTGATAAATTCATTTCTTTCATATTAACAAGAGTCCATGAGGCCCACCCTTTTTTGTGGTGGTTTTGATTTTTTTGTATAAAGCACAATTATTCCAATTCCTTATTTTATATGCTTCGCACTTTTTTTCTTATCACCCCACTTCTTGGCTATTCGTTAAACTGATTTGTGGGTGTGGTGAGGGGTGTATTTATAGGCATTTTAAGGTTTGGGAAACTTTGCCCCTCCTGGTAGGAATGTATATCCCATACGTCACTAGCTCATGGACTCTTGTTAATATGAAAGAAATGAATTTATCAGGTAAGTTCTTACATAAATTATGTTTTTGGGGGGTTTTAGTAGACAACCCAAAGTATTGATCTAGGCCCATTTTGGTATATTTCAACGCCAAATGCGATCAAATAAAATTGTTAACTTTTTCAATAACTTTAGGGTTAATTTTAGCTTTAGTGTAGAGATCAGCCTCCCACCTGACACATCCCACACTCTGATCCCTCCCTGACCCCTCTCAAACAGCTCTCTTCCCTCCCCACCTCACAATTGTCATTACCATCTTGGGTACTGGCAGCTGTCTGCCAGTACCCAATTTCAGTAAAAAGTGTGGTTTTATTTTTTTTTTTTTATCTGAAAAATAATTTTTCTGTAGTGTAGCTGCCGCCCCCCTCAATTCCCTACCCCCTCCCAGATCCCTTTCAACGCTTATTCCCCCTCCCTCTCCCTCCTTCCCATACATTTGTTCTAATATAAATGTAGCGTGCGCGCACGCCCCGAACCCATTGCCCGCTCCTGCACAATTGCGTGCACTTGAGGGACACAGGAACCTGCCTCCCTGCTATGGCTCCCACCCACCAACGATCGGCACCATCGCTGGCCGATGCAGAGAGTGCCACAGAGTGGCTCTCTTTGCATCGGTGGGTAAAAAAAGGTATTGCAGTGATGACTCAATATCGAGGAATTACTGCAATACCTTGAAAGCGGCTAGAAGCGATCAGGATCGCTTCCACCGCTTGAAACCCCAGAGGACGTGTCATTAACTGACACATTTTGTAGGATGTGCCAGAGACATCCTTGGTTGTTAAGGGGTTAAACAACTTTCCAACTTCCAGGGATAGGCAAGGTGTCTGTATACGGACACTTGTGTCTGTGACTAGAACTTGCAGTGTCTGCCACAACCTTAGTATATCTTTTCTTTCTGATTAAATAATCGGAATAAAAAAAAAATATGTAGTGTGAATAAAGTTAGTGGCTTGTCAAGAGACTGCTAGCGATATTGGCTGATAAGGTATGGAATAAATAACCCAGCCCCAGCGTACGCCAACCTTTTTATGGGTTGGTGGGAGCGGTCCCACGTCTATGCGGAGAGAAACCCCTACAGGAAGCACATCAAAGTGTATAAAAGATACATAGATGACTTGCTGCTGATCTGGACGGGTACACAGGCGGAAGCACAGGAATTTGTGAACTTCTTGAATGACAACAGAGTAAATCTGGAATTCACTTTTGAATACCATGGTTCTCAAATTCCTTATCTTGATATTATCCTTATGGGAGATGTGTCCAGTGGTCAAATTGATACAACTCTGTATCGCAAACCAATTGCATCTAATGCATTCTTGCATGCCCGTAGCAACCATCCCTCACATACGGGTTTTGGTATTGCCAAGGGTCAGTTTATCCGTATTAAACGGAACTGCTCGAGGGATCTTGACTTTGAAAATGAGAGTATTATCCTAAAAAACCAACTAAGAGAAAGAGGGTACAAAAACAAAGTAATTGATAGAGCTTACCTTGAAGTAAGCAGGATGCTCAGAAGTGACTTGATACATGGAAATTGCCATGGACAAGTTACTAATAAGTTTGATAAGGATAAACCTACTTTTGTTACCACATTTAGCCCTCAGTTTGGGACTATATGTGAAATAATAAACAAACATCTTCCCATACTGTCGGCAGAAGACAGCTTGAGGAATTATACCTCAGAAGGATGTAAATTTGTTGCCAAAAGGGGTTGTACCCTAGGGAATATACTCTCACCGAGTATGTTAAAGATTGATAATACATCTACAAGTAGTTGGCTTCAAGTTAAAGGTCATTATAAGTGTCACTATAGCAAGTGCATAGCATGCAGCTATGCAAAGACTACACGCACCTTTCAGTCCAAAATGACTCAGAGAGTGTATAATATTCTTGATCTGACCAACTGTAGAACGACACATATTGTGTATCTTGTAGAATGCTCTTTATGTGACAAGCAATACGTGGGGTGCTCAACGAGAGAAGCACGAACACGTATACGTGAGCACCTAAGAAATATTGAACTATCAATTGAATGCTCAGGCTTGACACAGCATTTTATACAGGTGCACAATCGAGATGTGAGTAGTTTAAAATGGCAGATCATTGAGTATGTAAGACCCTCTTCTAGGGGGGGTGACAGAGCACAGAGAGTTTTGTTTAGAGAAGCTTACTGGATTTTCCAGTTAAAAACTCGCAGACCAGGTGGTCTGAATATAGATCACGATGTCATTAACTTTTGGCATAGAAGATGATTTATGTATTTAATTTAAAGACATTATGTTCCTCACGTTTAGCTTAGGGTCTACTTATTGATTATAGCTAGGAGACATGTGTATATAATAATAAACAAAGCACTATAGAGTAGTTTGGTTGCGAATTATTAAGTTGTGCACAAACATTTGCATATTGATGGTACATTTTGGTGGACTCTTTATAATATTTAGGTAAAGTAATATGTAGGTAAAATTAACAGGGCTAACAGTTGAGTATATATTTGATTATTTGGGAAGGAAAGGGTGGAATTAATTTGAAATAGTAGCATTTTTATATAATGTTTTTTGAAAACACCCCCAAAACATTCAGAGTATAATTATAAAGAATCCAACGTGACCCTAATATACCTTTATTCCAAGTATAGAATTAATATAGTTATGTTTAGAGATAAGATATACTTTTTCACGTAACTATTATGTTTTATATAAACTTATAACCCTATATGTACTTTTCCTTTTTGTAAATATGCAGCATTGTGATTAGTGTCATAAGGGTATTTGCCTCTCGATGTATTATGGTGTGGTCCCTTTAAATATAACCATGACCACAGCAGGACCGGTATTTTCAATCAACTTAGGGCTATTTAAGCCCTGAATGGTTGAGAATAATTATGTCTATGAGTAAGGCTGGTTGGAAGCCGAAACGCGTGAGACCTTGTAACTAGTCCTGCTGTGACCCCCTCACTTTTTTGTTTTATATATGTTTTAGACATATTTTAAGCCTGTATCTTTTTCCCTGCAATAAAAAAGAGACTTTCTTTCAAAAAATGCCTTGAGGTTTGCCGGATCTTTTTGTTTTCAAATGGAATAAATAAAGCCTGAGGGAAATACTGGATGTGTATCTGCATCTCTATAATAACACCCAGCTCTATACAAAGACACAGTAGTGACACTGGCTCATGGGTATAGCCAGAGGAGGGCTGGTTATAGAATCGGTGGTATCTGCATCTCTATAATAATACCCAGCTCTATACAAAGACACAGTAGTGACACTGGCACATGCGTATATCTAGACAAGGGCTGATTATAGGATCAGTGGTATCTGCATCAGTATAATAACACCCAGCACTATATGACACATTAGTGGCACTGGCTCATGCGTATAGCCAGTGGAGGGCTGGTTATAGAATCAGTGGTATCTGCATTAGTATAATAACACCAAGCACTACATGACACAGTAGTGACACTGGCACATGGCTATAGCCAGAGTAGGGCTGGTTATAGGATCAGTAGTATCTGCATCAGTATAATAACACCAAGCACTATACAAAGACACATTAGTGGCACTGGCACATGGGTATAGCCAGAGGAGGGCTGGTTATAGAATCAGTGGTGTCTGCATTAGTATAACAACACCCAGCACTATATAATGACACAGTAGTGACACTGGCACATGGGTATAGCCAGAGGAGGGCTGGTTATAGGGTCAGTGGTGTCTGCATCAGTGTAATAACACCCAGCACTATATAATGACAGTAGTTACACTGGCACATGGCTATAGCCAGAGGAGGGCTGGTTATAGGATCAGTGGTATCTGCATCAGTATAATAACACCAAGCACTATACAAAGACACAGTAGTGACACTGGCTCATGGGTATAGCCAGAGGAGGGCTGGTTATAGAATCAGTGGTATCTGCATTAGTATAATAACATCAAGGACTATATAATGACACAGTAGTGACACTGGCTCATGGGTATAGCCAGAGGAGGGCTGGTTATAGGATCAGTGGTATCTGCATCAGTATAATAACACCCTGCACTATATAATGACACAGTAGTGACACTGGCACATGGGTATAGCCAGAGGAGGTCTGGTTATAGGATCAGTGGTGTCTGCATCAGTATAATAACACCCAGCACTATATAATAACAGTAGTTACACTGGCTCATGGGTATAGCCAGAGGAGGGCTGGTTATAGGATCAGTGGTATCTGCATCAGTATAATAACACCAATCACTAAATAATGACTCAGTAGTGACACTGGCTCATGGGTATAGCCAGAGGAGGGCTGGTTATAGGATCAGTAGTATCTGCATCAGTATAATAACACCAAGCACTATACAAAGACACATTAGTGACACTGGCACATTGGGTATAGCCAGAGGAAGGCTGGTTATAGGGTCAGTGGTATCTGCATCAGTATAATAACACCCAACACTAAATAATGACACAGTAGTGACACTGGCTCATGGGTATAGCCAGAGGAGGGCTGGTTATAGGATCAGTGGTATCTGCATCAGTATAATAACACCCTGCACTATATAATGACACAGTAGTGACACTGGCACATGGGTATAGCCAGAGGAGGTCTGGTTATAGGATCAGTGGTGTCTGCATCAGTATAATAACACCCAGCACTATATAATAACAGTAGTTACACTGGCTCATGGGTATAGCCAGAGGAGGGCTGGTTATAGGATCAGTGGTATCTGCATCAGTATAATAACACCAATCACTAAATAATGACTCAGTAGTGACACTGGCTCATGGGTATAGCCAGAGGAGGGCTGGTTATAGGATCAGTAGTATCTGCATCAGTATAATAACACCAAGCACTATACAAAGACACATTAGTGACACTGGCACATTGGGTATAGCCAGAGGAAGGCTGGTTATAGGGTCAGTGGTATCTGCATCAGTATAATAACACCCAACACTAAATAATGACACAGTAGTGACACTGGCTCATGGGTATAGCCAGAGGAGGGCTGGTTATAGAGTCAGTGGTATCTGCATTAGTATAATAACACCCAGCGCTATATAATGATACAGTAGTGACACTGGCTCATGGGTATAGCCAGAGGAGGGCTGGTTATAGGGTCAGTGGTATCTGCATTAGTATAATAACACCAAGGACTATATAATGACACAGTAGTGACACTGTCTCATGGGTATAACCAGAGGAGGGCTGGTTATAGGATCAGTGGTATCTGCATCAGTATAATAACACCCAGCACTATATAATGACACAGTAGTGACACTGGCACATGGGTATAGCCAGAGGAGGGCTGGTTATAGGATCAGTGGTATCTGCATCAGTATAATAACACCAAGCACTATATAATGACACAGTAGTGACACTGGCTCATGGGTATAGCCAGAGGAGGGCTGGTTATAGGATCAGTGGTATCTGCATCAGTATAATAACACCCAGCACTATATAATGACACAGTAGTGACACTGGCACATGGGTATAGCCAGAGGAGGGCTGGTTATAGAATCAGTGGTATCTGCATCAGTATAATAACACCCAGCACTATATAATGACACAGTAGTGACACAGGCACATGGGTATAGCCAGAGGAGGGCTGGTTATAGAATCAGTGGTATCTGCATTAGTATAATAACACCCAGCACTATATAATGACACAGTAGTGACACTGGCACATGGGTATAGCCAGAGGAGGGCTGGTTAAATGATCAGTGGTATCTGCATCAGTATAATAACACCAAGCACTATATAATGACACAGTAGTGACACTGGAAAATGGGTATAGCCAGAGGAGGGCTGGCTATAGGATCAGTGGTATCTGCATTAGTATAATAACACCCAGCACTATAAAATAATGTACCTTGGTGTCCTTCACTAAGGTCTGTACTTTGGAAAATGTCCGTCACAGCCTTTGTCAGTGCCTATCCCTGCTTACTTCTATTATCTAATTTACTTTGTTTCCTTGGTAACCTTTGTTCAAAAGCATACCTAGGTAGGCTTAGGACCAACAATGCACTACCGGGCGCTAGATGCTTATTGGTGGATATACATTTACGTCTCTTGTTATTGACTCACCAAATGTATTCAGCTAGCTGCTGGTAGAGCACTGCTGCTCCTCCAATAAAAAATACCAAGAGAAGGAAGCAAATGTGATAATAGAAGTAAAATTGTGTGCTCTATCTCAATCCTGAAAGAAAAGTTTGAGTTTCACGTCCCTTTAAAGTAACCATGGCAATTTGCACCATGTTTAGCCTATAATCTGGGGAAGTAATGCTGTAAATCTCTGGTATGACTTTTTTTTGATAAATAGCCCAAAGTGTCTATTTCAAAGTCTAATATAATTATCCTAGACATGTAAAGACAAAAAGGAGACAGCGCAAACCCAATTCAAGGCGTTTTTATTTCAAAGAAGCAATAGCAAGTTAAAACCACACTTACTAGATGTAAGTTCTTTTTCGCATTAAATTATTCAATTGAAGTTCAGTCGAGGTCCCTCTCTCAGCTGTTTTAAAGAACCCAAAATTCTGGTCAGTGTGCAGTCAAATATACCGCTACTATACCAAAGGAACCCATGTTTCAGCAGTCAAATATACCGCTACTATACCAAAGGAACCCACTTTTCAGCGTGACTATGGATCCTCCTGACGGACAAAAAGCTCAACGCGTTTCCCCCCTGGTTGTTGCCGGTCAGGAGCTCTGCTTTTCCCTCCTGACCGGCAACAACCAGGGGGGAAATGTGTTGAGCTTTTTGTCCGTCAGGAGGATCCGTAGTCACGCTGAAACGTGGGTTCCTTTGGTATAGTAGCAGTATATTTGACTGCACAAATTTGGGAACTTTAAAACAGTTGACCGAGGGACCTCTACGAAACTTCAATTTAATCATTTAATGTGAAAAAGAACTTACATCTACTAAGTGTGGTTTTAACTTGCTATTGCCTCTTTGAAATAAAAATGCCTTGAATTGGGGTTGCGCTTTCTCCTTTTTGTCTTAAAATGTCTAGGATCTGCTTTTAAGTTTGTGGAGGAGAAACCCACACGTTTGGAAACAGCAGCACCCTGTCCTTGGAGGTGTAATTCACAGGAACTGTGTGACATCTTATATTGCTGGATCCTCACTGGGATTGACTTTATCTCACAGTGCTACCAAACTGTGAGATTTTATACAATTATTTTTTTTTAAAAAAAGGTTTCAATTGGACTGTGTTATTTATGCACCAAATGTTATAAGCTGATTAATAATTTTGTGCCTTTCTAATATTGTTCTGCTGCTAACATTTTGCTGCTATTATTATGCTGCTTATTGTTGCTAATATTAACATCTGGCTGCTAATATCACTAATTGGCTGCTAATATCACTGTGTAACTTCTGGTGTTATTCTGCTGCTTTGTTAACAAAATGGGGCCTATTTATCAAGCCGTCAACCACAAACACGCTGGAATTCCACAGCGTAATTGTGGCAAGCCTAATTCCCCTTATTTATCAAAGCCTACAGACCTGCAAAAGTAGGATTTTGTGATGTAACGTACGATATGCCTGTCTCAGTCCGACACAGATCGAGGGTTACGTCACTACAGATGTTCTGAATGCAAATTCGGCACTATCTGACTACTTTTGCTACTTATCAAATAACTACCAGGTACACTCACCACTATTCCGGCCCAGCGTACCTGGTTTTCAATCCGCCGCCCTGGAGGCGGCGGATGCCATAGGAATCAATGGGAGTCTGAAAGCAGCGAAAGCTTATGTTCGCTGCTGCCCGATATCCCATTGATTGCTATGGTATAATAAAAGTTACATTTACACCTAACACCCTAACATGTACCCCGAGTTTAAACACCCCTACACCGCCGCCACCTACATTATACTTATTAACCCCTAATCTGCCACCCCGCCACCGCCGCCACCTACATAAAAGTATTAACCCCTATCCCTCCGCTCCCAGAGCCCACCGAAACTAAATAAAGTTATTAACTCCTAAACCCCTGACCGCCCACATCAGTACCACTTACTAAACATATTAACCCCTAAACCGCCAGCCCCCCACAAACTAAATTAACCTATTAACCTTTAAACCTAGCAACTCCCTAACTTTACATTAAATATTAACTCATCCCTATCTTATAATAAATTTAAACTTATCTTTAGATTTAAATTAAACTATATTAAACTATTAATTAATCTACCCTAACTATTATAACAAAATTACATTAAACTATTAATTAAACTACCCTATTATAATAAAAATACATTAAACTATATTAAATTAACCCCTTAATGACCACAGCACTTTTCCATTTTCTGTCCGTTTGGGACCAAGGCTATTTTTACATTTTTGCGGTGTTTGTGTTTAGCTGTAATTTTCCTCTTACCCATTTACTGTACCCACACATATTATATACCGTTTTTCTCGCCATTAAATGGACTTTCAAAAGATACCATTATTTTCATCCTATCTTATAATTTGCTATAAAAAAATATAAAATATGATTAAAAAATGGAAAAAAACACACTTTTTCTAACTTTGACCCCCAAAATATGTTACACATCTACAACCACCAAAAAACACCCATGCTAAATAGTTTCTAAATTTTGTCCTGAGTTTAGAAATACCCAATGTTTACATGTTCTTTGCTTTTTTTGCAAGTTATAGGGCAATAAATACAAGTAGCACTTTGCTATTTCCAAACCACTTTTTTTTTCAAAATTAGCGCTAGTTACATTGGAACACTGATATCTGTCAGGAATCCCTGAATATCTCTTGAAATGTATATATTTTTTTTTAGAAGACATCCCAAAGTATTGATCTAGACCCATTTTGGTATATTTCATGCCACTCTTTCACCGCCAAATGCGATCAAATTAAAGAAAACGTTAAATTTTTCACAATTTTAGGTTTGTCACTGAAATTATATACAAACAGCTTGTGCAATTATGGCACAAATGGTTGTAAATGCTTCTCTGGGATCCCCTTTCTTCAGAAATAGCAGACATGGTAACAGGCAGACCGGCTGGCTACCTACACTGACTGTGAGCGGAGACAGTGAGTAGCGATCACGCCGGAACCGATTAAGGGACCTGGTCTTGCCTGCCAGCTGACCCCCGATCCTGTGGTGTGGGGATATTATATAACGACCGCACAGAGAAGGTGAGGCCTAGTGAAGGGGCCACGTGGGTGACCGGACTGTTAGAGCACCGTGAAATTTTACGCCCTGTATTGCGGCAGCTGAAAGAATCCCTCAGATCAGATAATACACATACAGACATTAAGCACAGCTGTATGATATCCTACTGCTGCACTGCCTAATTAGAAACTCTTGCTGAATACTGTGGATGTGTGCCCTGGCTCAGTATCTACAGCACAAGAGAGATAACAGCCTGCTATTATTTGATTGTGAGGAATTGGCATAGAGTGTTGTGAACTTTTTAATTTGCAAGTCTGATAACAGGGGAGTCCTTGGACACATACAGCGCCCACCTTATTCAAAATACACTCGCTCTCTGCATTGTTAACTTTATTGGGCACCCTGATGAGAGTGGATAAATACTTTTTCATACTGACTCCCCCCAGAGCGACAACATGAGCCAGAAGAATAAAAATAACGACAGAAAATCCAAATATCAAACGGAGACTCAGGCGGTGGTTGAGATAAACCCTGAGATCAGTTCCAAGAGTATTAGAGATCAGACCCAGCTTATGAAAGAGTTAAAATCTTTTTTTTTGCCCAAAATGGAGACCCTGCAGGCGGGCTTAGATACCCTGACTAGTGAAGTCAGACAATACTCTGCGCGCCTTTCTGACGCAGAGGGCCGTATCTCAGAAATAGAAGATAGGCAGGTGGAATCAGGCAATTCTATACAACAGCTCCGCCAAAACAAGTTACTGCAAGAGCGAGTAGACGATTTGGAGAATCGCAGCCGCCGCAATAACCTGAGAGTAGTGGGACTGCCTGAGAAGGTCAAGGGTAAGGATCTTTTAGCCTTTGTGGCACTTATTCTTCCAAAACTTCTGGGTATACCGCAAGATCTTTTGCCCTTGGATATCGAAAGAGCCCACAGAGTGGGCCCTGAGCGCGGTCTGGAGAATAGTAATGTGAAACCGAGGCAGCTGATCTTTAAGTGCCTTAATTTTCTGGAGAAGCTGAAAATTATAAGAGTTTATTGAATGCAGAAAGAAGTCCTGTATGAGGGCAGCCGGCTCTTGTTGTTCCAGGACTTCTCCACAGAGGTCACCAAGCAACGCAAAGATTTCTCACCAATCTGCTCACGCTTATACGAGCAGGGCCGACAAGTGGCATTGCTGTTCCCAGCCAAACTTCGCTTGCAAACTTCCTCTGTCCCTAAATTTTTCCACTCCCCCCAGGCAGTGGAGAGCTACCTGGAATCGGAGAGACGACAGAAAGAAGCTGGTTGAAGTCTAAGGACATTAGCTAATACGTAACTATATCTTGTTTATACTTCCTTATGGTTAAAATGACCCAAGTGTATTTCTCTTCGGACGCCCAAGGGTACTGTGCTTACATGGGCCCACTAATGTTGCACCTGTTGTGCCAGTTCTTGTTTTATAGTTGTTTAATTATTTTATTGAGGTTACTAGTACCTAGATTGAGAGCCCTATTTTATATGTTCACTAGTCTAAATGTAGATGGAGAGGTACTACACTACCGCACTATGCGGAAAAATGAACTAAATACCCTGGATATTGTTTTAGCTCTCAACTGTTCCTGTGACACCCTATGGCAACTGGATAGTTATTTGGCTCACCTGTGGCCTATCCCCCGAATTCAAACTGCACACAATCCGACCTTTCTTGCATGTCATGCCGGCCCTACCAATGAACAGAATGGTGCTGAGGGAATTTACTGTGTACCACCACATATGTCAATGCTCATTAATGTTCCACATGCATGTTAGAACTTTATCACTGCATTGTACCTGTATATACATAGTAACATAGTAGATAAGGTTGAAAAAAGTCCATCGAGTTCAACCTATACAAATCTAAAGTTAAGCTTAAATAACCCCATTAAAATGTGACCCATTTAATACTAGCAATCATATCCATGAATTTTGTTTATATACAGAAATTTATCCAGACTATTTTTAAATGTATCTATGGTATTGGCATTCACTACCTCCTTTGGTAATGAGTTCCACAATGTTATTGCTCTTACAGTGAAAAAACGTTTCCGTTGCAGGAGATTAAATTTCCTTTCCTCAAACCTTAAATTATGATCTCTTGTCAGAAACAATTTTCTTGGAATAAACAGAGCTTCTGCCATCTCTGTATATGGGCCTTGAATATATTTATATAAAGTAATCATGTCACCTCTCAAGCGCCTTTTTTCTAAAGAGAACAGACCCAGTTTGGCTAGCCTCTCCTCATAGGTTAATTTCTCCAATCCCCTTATTAGCTTTGTGGCCCTTCTCTGAACTTTTTCTAGTTCTGCAATATCTTTTTTAGCAATCGGTCCCCAGAACTGCACTCCAAACTCAAGATGAGGTCTTACCAGGGCTTTATATAATGACAGAATTATGCTTTCCTCCCTTGAATCAATGCCTCTTTTAATACATGCTAGTATCTTATTAGCCTTTGAATCTGCTGCCCTGCATTGTGCACTCATCTTTATCTTGTTATCTATTACTACTCCCAAATCCCTTTCCTCCTGTGTTTGGCTAAGTCTTGTCCCATTTAAAAAATATGTAGCCTGCTTATTTTTACTTCCAAAATGTAGAACCTTGCATTTTTCCGTATTAAATCTCATTTCCATTCACTTGCCCATAGTTCTAATTTTAGCAAATCCCTTTGTAAAGAGAGTTCGTCCTGCTCTGACCTAATGACCTTACTTAACTTAGTATCATCTGCAAAAATAGAGATGTTGCTATTTAATCCTTGCTCCAAGTCATTTATAAAAATATTAAAAAGAACAGGGCCCAGTACTGATCCCTGGGGGACGCCACTGATTACCTTTGTCCAATCTGAGTATGATCCATTTACTACTACTCGTTGCTCCCTATCTTTTATCCAGTTATTTATCCATGAGCTAACATTTTCAGCTATTCCCAGTCCCTTAATTTTGTGCATTAATCTCTCATGTGGCACTGTATCAAATGCCTTTGCAAAATCTAAGTATATCACATCAACTGATTCCCCTTTTTTTACTTACTTCCTCGTAGAATCTAATTAGATTAGTTTGACATGATCTATTTCTCCTAAAGCCATGCTGATTAGAACTCATAATCTTGTTTACACGAATATGCTCATCAATATAATCCCTTATAATCCCTTCAAATATCTTCCCCACTATTGATGTCAGACTAACTGGTCTATAGCTTCCTGGATCATCCCTGCTTCCCTTTTTGAAGAGTGGCACCACATCAGCTTTACGCCAATCCTGGGGTACCATGCCTGAGGATAATGAGTCTTGAAAAATTAAGAGTAAAGGTTTGTCTATAACAGTGCTAACTTCCCTTAACACCCTTGGGTGTATTCCATCTGGGCCTGGAGTTTTATTTACCTTAATATTTTCTAGTTTTTTCCTGATATCCTCTAAACAAAACCCAGTTAGTGGTATGGACTGGCATGTTATATTCTGTTCCAAAGTATCATTCAAGGGTTCCTCTCTTGTGTATACTGAAGAAAAAAACTGGTTTAGTACCTCAGCCTTCTCCCTGTCATTATTTATCATGCTACCCTCCACACATTTTAATGTACCTATATTATCCTTCTTAGATTTTTTGCTATTTATGTACTTAAAGAACCTTTTAGGGTTAGACTTAGAATCCTTGGCAATTAATTTTTCATTTTCAATTTTGGCTAATTTGATTGCTATTGTTTGCAGTTATATTTCTACCAGCTAAGTGCTTTCATTGCCGCATGTGGGGTGTGTATGTGCGGTTTAGGAGTCTGTTGCAGCTCAGTGGATATGTGATGAATGAATGTATGCTTAAACGTCAGCCAATACCTCATGTACCCATGATAGTTTTAATTCTCATGTTGTTGTTCCGCTGCTCCAGTGTATACTTTTTTGCCCTGGGGCGGCTGAACAATTATCTGGCTTACCTATGGCCTGCCTTGCGGGCACACCCCGCATATGACGCGGCCTCATTGCATGTTGTGTTTACTCTAATTATGGGCAGACTAATGCTTGGGGAGGTTGCTGGGTATCATCACTTGTGGGTGACTGTCCATTTGTTTCCTATAAGTATACTGGAATTTTATTGTCACAGGATGTATTGTGAATTTCCTTACATTGTTCATACTCATTTTTCTGCCAACTATGTGCTCCTAATGCTGCATGGGATGTTATGTTTGTTCTGTATATGGGTACTCTGGCTATATGCCTATGACAATTTTAATCTTCACTTTATTGCTATATTACACCAAGGTACACTTTTTTTTTTTTTTTTAGGTCAATTGGAGTTGCGGGGGATAGAGAGTGACACAGTTAATCTCTATGTAAATATGACCAATTTAGAAACCGGGGGAACCCTGTATGTGGGCATAGACGTATGTACACTTACATCTTTGAGTAAGACCACGCTAATGCTACCCAAATGCTCCACACACCAGTACATACCTACTTATAGAATGGCACCGTGTCTGTGGGGGTGGGGGGAGACCCACCTAGCCCAGTTGGTGGAAGGAATTTGTTGTTTTTTTGTGGGTTTTTTTTCTCTCTCTCTGTCCTTCTCCCCCTCTCTCTCTCTTCTTCTCCCCCCCCTCCTTCCTCCTTCTATTTCTCCCCATCTATATACCCTTCATGACGACTACTGGGAATGACGCTTAAACTGACATCCTGGAACGTGGGGGGTATTAACTCCCCGGTGAAGAGGAGATCGGTCCTGTCCCACTTGCAGAAACTAGACTCTGACATTGCGTTTCTTCAAGAGACCCATTTGACATGATAAACTACAACAGGCATGGGTGGGATCGGTCTCCTACCTTTCATATACTAGCTCTAGTAGAGGCTTGGCTGTCCTATTTGGCAAACGCCTGTCAGTAGAAATACTACGCACACACAAAGATGGAGAGGGTAGGTTTCTGATATTGGAAATCAAGCTCCAACATGACATATACACTTTTTGTAACATATATACCCCTAACTATAAGACAATAACTTTCTGGGATACACTAATTCAAGCACTGACCCCCTTTGTGGGGACCCCGCTTATAATTGGAGGAGATTTTAACCTTGCCCCAAGCCCTCAGATAGGTCTTGGCTTGGTTCCATAGATGCCAGGGCCAGACTTCCAAGACACAAAGGGAAATTCGAATCTAAAGTCTTTGCTAAATTGCAAACAGACTTGGCGGTGTGCGACATATGAAGAAGGAGACACCCCCTGGATAGGGGCTACACATGCTTATCTAAGGCAGCGTGCTCGATGTCTAGGATAGACATGTTTTGGATATCGGATTGTCTGATACCTAGAGTGGACCGGGAAAAAATATACTCGATCCTGCTCTCAGAACATGCCCCAGTGGGACTGATACTGAAGCTCAATAAACCTAGACCAAATAAAAATACGCTTAGATTCCCAACATATCTGATGACTTCAGAGGCTTTTCAAAAACATCTCATACATTGTTGGAATGATTACTATACGGACAACCAACAACACTTAAGTAGGCCACAGCTGTTCTGGGACACCGCCAAAGCGGTCCTTACGGGACACATCATTTCCTATGTAGCCAACTTGAGACATAGAGCACAGCAAAAATATAACGAGTTGCAGAAAATCTTAGAACACTCTTACCAGAGATACACTACAATTAAATCTAGGGAGGCGTACAATGCGTTTATATTGGCAAAAGAGGAGCTAGACACCTTCTTAAAGCAGAGAGCGGCGTCTGACCTGCTGAAAACGGCAGCCAGATTCCATAGATATGGCAGCAGGTCGGGCAAACTACTTGCCAACTTGGTAAACAAGAGGGAAGTGGGGCGGGAGGTTGTGGCCATACAGCTACAAGACAATATTTATACGACTCCAGCGGAGATTGCGGAGGGCTTTGCTCTATATTATAGACAACCTCCTCCTTCCACCACTTTCTCTTCTGCCCACATAACCCTAATTCCGAAGTCAGGCAGAAACCCCTTAGAGCCGAGTTCTTATCGTCCCATCTCGCTCCTAAATTCGGACTATAAGATATTTACCAAGCTTCTTGCAAATAGTTTAAAAACTATACTGCCCACCTTACTCAATCCTGACTAACCTGGCTTTGTATATCGGAGGACCCCGGTGACCAACCTAAGACGTGTGCTTCACGTCATCAATTATTACTGGGAGAGGGAACAGTCTCACCCAGGGAGGGGAAACTCGGAAGCCTTTCTCCTGTCTTTAGATGCGGAGAAGGCCTTCGATCGCGTCGAGTTGCCCTACCTCTTTGACACCCTAGACCGGTTCAACTTCAGAGGCGCCTATTTGGGGGGGGAAGCTCTATTCCACCCCAGATGCCCAAATCTTGGTCAACGGATGTTTCTCTTCGGGTTTTTCTCTGAGGAGAGGCACTAGACAGGGTTGCCCACTCTCTCCCCTAATTTTTGACCTGGCCTTGGAGCCTTTGGCGCTGAGACTACGACAAGTTTTTCCAGGAGTGTCAATGGGCAGTGTGACGTTGCATCTGGCGTTGTATGCCGACGACATGATGTTGTTTGTGGACTCCCCCACGGAATCCATCCCTACTATTTTAGACACGCTGGAATTGTTTGGACGATTTTCAGGCTATAAGATAAATACTGATAAGTCGGAGATGCTGTGGCTGCACAAGCAATCTTTAGAGCCTACTGTGTACCATTTTGAAGTGACAGATTTCCTTACATACCTAGGTATTAATTTGCACCGAAACCCACATAAAATATATGAACTCAATATTACAAGCCAGTGTGATCGGATTTGTTCCTGGTTGAATGGTTGGCAAAATCTCCCTTTAAGTCTTACTGGGCGCATAAATCTATTTAAAATGTCGCTCTTGCCTAAGATTTTGTATCCTATGTCAATGTTGCCTTTCATGATGTCTAGAGGTGATCTTACAAAACTAGACAGAACAATGAGACGATTCATATGGAGGGGGAGGAAACCCAGAATTGCAACCCATAGGTTGCATGCCTCCTTTTTAAATGGCGGTCTAGGTTTGCCATATATCCAGTATTATAACTGGGCATCTCTTATACGACTAGTATTGGACTGGCAGCTAAACACAGAGCATTTCTCTGATAGACAGCTGGAGGAAAACATGATTGGTGTGTGCAGTTTGACATACCTTCCTTACTGTCCCTGGGGAGACTTGCCCCAACATATTCGTAATAATCTTTTGTATAGAGACCCTCTTAGGATCTTGCTTCAGGCGCATAAAATGCTGGGACCCTCGCACCCTTCACCCAAATATATACCCATCAAAGGCAACGTTGACTTCCCGGGAGGGAGCGACCAGGCCCCCTTCAGTATATGGCATGCAAAGGGACTACAGAGAGTGGGGGACGTTCTGGATCTGTTGTCGCACACCGTCAGGTCATTCCAAGACTTGAAAACTGCCTATGAGCTTCCAAACCAACATTTTTACGCATACCTACAGCTTAGACACTATGTCAACACATTAATGGGTGCCAATTCAAAGTTCTGGAGTCAGGCTCCATTCACAATTCCCCAGCTTGCTTTTAGGATGGGGAGTTTTTCCATGTCAGGGATTTATCAAGAAATACTCCGACAACACACCACCAAAGCTCAGGGAGAGATACTGGAGAGACTGAACTCAGACACCATACATGAGATTTCAATCCAGGATATCCAAACCAGTCTCACAAAGGCCAAATCGGCGACTTTGGCACTGGCGTTGAGGGAAGCACAGATTAGAATGATCAATAGAGATTACATCACCCCTAGTAGAAGGGCTAGCTGGAACCTTGAATTCCCCAACAAATGTGTGAAATGTCAGATTCCCGATCCCTCCCTAGCACATTACTTTTTTGATTGCCCTTTGATCAAGCGATTTTGGGGTCGTCTACAATATTGGCTTAAAACCAACTTAGGTATTGAAATTTCTTTCGATCTCACGAATATATATTTTTTTACATGGCCTACTGTACCTAACAGAACACAGCCTCTGTTAACACTTTGTACACTACTAGCAAGACACTGCATACTGACTTTGTGGTGCTCTAATCGCGCCCCCCACTATACCGCAATTTAAGAAAACACTATTTAAGCACCTATTCATTGAGAGACAGGATGTATGTTGGGACACCAGACATAGACTACTACCCTTTTTAAAGAAATGGACATGCTTTTTGGAAAAGCTGCCCTCTGGACAGCAGAGCCAAATTCTCAAACCATTCGCACATCATGAGATAATGCTAGAGGCGACACTTAGGGGTGAATGGACAGCGGTGATAGGGGAGAGATCTCCCCAGAACAGAACTGGAGACGCGGAGACAATTCTCATTGAATCCTTATTCTGATCCTCTCTTTTCCTCTCCCCCCTTCCCCCCACCCCTTTATTTTTATTTTATTTTTTTCTCTCCTCTCTCCCCTCTCTACACCCCCGCAGATGTGATTGCTCATGTGCCTCCCTCAACAATGGGACATACCAGAGGCCATTGGGATGGGACTTCTCAACCTTAGTATAGTTAAGTTGTTTAGAGGTTAAGGTTTAGGATTTTGACTATATTAAATTACTAAATTTACTGAGGGATACGTGCAACCTGCCAGTTTAATGATACACATTTAGGATTCTACCTAACAGATCGACAATGCATCTCTAATGTGTAAACGTCTTAATGTACAGACTCAGATGATATATTATATGCTCCCTTTCTCTATTCTCTTCTTTTTTTGTAAATATCAAGATGACCTGAAACATGTATTCGTCTCTTTACTGTAAGACAAATGGATGTATTTGTGGATTATGTAACATTTTGTTGTATCCTCAGTATTAATAAAAATAATTAAAAAAAAAAAAAAAGAAATAGCAGACATGTATGACTTTGGCATTGCTTTTTGGTAATTAGAAGGCCTCTAAATGTCGCTGCGCACCACACATGTATTATGCCCAGCAGTGAAGGGGTTAATTAGGGAGCTTGTAGGGATTTTGTAGGGTTAATTTTAGCTTTAATGTAGTGTAATGTAGTGTAGTAGACAACCCAAAGTATTGATCTAGGCCCATTTTGGTATATTTCATGCCACCATTTCACCACCAAAAGCGATCAAATAAAAAAAAATTGTTCACTTTTTCACAAACTTTTTCACAAACTTTAGGTTTCTCACTAAAATTATTTACAAACAGCTTGTGCAATTATGGCACAAATGGTTGTAAATGCTTCTCTGGGGTGCCCTTTGTTCAGAAATAGAAGACATATATGGCTTTGGCGTTGCTTTTTGGTAATTAGAAGGCCGCTAAATGCTGCTGCGCATCACACGTGTATTATGGCTAGCAGTGAAGGGGTTAATAAGGTAGTTTGTAGGGAGCTTGCAGGGTTAATTTTAGCTTTAGTGTAGAGATCAGCCTCCCACCTGACACATCACACCCCCTGATCTCTCCCAAACAGCTGCCTTCTCTCCCCCACCCCACAATTGTCCTCGCCATCTTAAGTACAAGGAATTTTTTTTATATTTTAATTTTGTTTAGCATATTTACATATGCTGCTATGTAGGATCCCCCCTTAGCCCCTAACCTGCCTGATCCCCCCCAAAACAGCTCTCTAACCCTCCCCCTCTGCCTAATTGGGGGCCATCTTGGGTACTGGCAGCTGTCTGCCAGTACCCAATTTGCAAAAAAAATGTTTTTATTTTTTTCAGTAGTGTAGCTTCCCCCCCACAGACAAACACCCCACCAGCCAAATCGATCTTGTTAGATCAAAACTATTCCCCCCCTTTTGCACACTTCTAATAAACTTATTTCTGTAGTGTAGCAGTTCCCACCCGCTCCCTCCCCGTGCACGCGGCCGCCTCCCCGTGTGCGTGTCCGTGCACGCCCCCAGCCATACCCGCCCACGATCCCGCCCCCCTCCGCGTCACAAGGGTCTTCGATGGCGGCCACACCGGCTCCCACCCACCAACGAACTTAGCCGTAGATGCCCGGTGCAGAGAGGGCCACAGAGTGGCTCTCTCTGCATCGGATGGCTAAAAATGGTTATTGCAGGATGCCTCGATATTGAGGCATCACTGCAATAACCGGAAAGCAGCTGGAAGCGAGCAGGATCGCTTCAAGCTGCTTTCCACACCGAGGATGTACAGGGTACGTCCTCAGGCGTTAACTGCCTCTTTTTTTTTAGCACGTACCCTGCACGTCCTCGGTCGTTAAGGGGTTAATGATTAATCCAACCTATCTTTTAAACTAAAATTACATTAAACTATATTAAAATAAAAATTAATCTAACCTAACTTTTATACTAAAATTACATAAAACTACAAATTAAATTAAATATATTATATATTTAAACACCTAACCCTACTCAAATAATTTAAATCTACACTACAAAATTACAAAGTTACAAAAAACTAAGTTACAAAAAATAACAAACACTAAGTTACACAAAAAATAAACACTAAGTTACAAAATATAAAAAAGAAATTATCAAAGCTTTAAATTAATTACACCTAATCTAAAATAAAAAACCCCTAGCCTACAATAAACTACAAATAGCCCTTAAAATGGCCTTTTGCGGGACATTGCCCCAAAGTAATCAGCTCTTTTACCTGTAAAAAAAAATACAAATATCCCCCAAACAGTAAAACCCACCACCCACACAACCAACCCCCCAAATAAAATACTATCTAAAAAAAACTAAGCTCCCCATTGCCCTGAAAAGGGCATTTGGATGGGCATTGCCCTTAAAAGGGCATTTAGCTCTTTTGCAGCCCAAAAACCCTAATCTAAAAATAAAACCCACCCAATAAACCCTTAAAAAAATCCTAACACTAATCCCTGAAGATTGGGGGAACAGCCAATAGAATGCAAGCTCAATCCTATTGGCTGATTGGATCAGCCAATAGGGTTGAACTTCAATCCTATTGGCTGATTGCATCAGCCAATAGGATTTTTTCTACCTTAATTCCGATTGGCTGATAGAATTCTATCAGCCAATCGGAATCTGAGGGACGCCATCTTGGATGACGTCACTTAAAGGTACCTTCATTCAGCTTTAGTCGTCGGATGAAGAGGATGCTCCGCGTCGGATGTCTTGAAGATGGACCCGCGCCGGATGGATGAAGATAGAAGATGCCGTCTGGATGAAGACTTCTGCCCGTCTGGAGGACCACTTTGCCCGGGTTGGACGAAGACTTCTCCCGGCTTCGTTGAGGACTTCGGCCCGGCTTGGATAAAGACTTCTCCCGGCTTCGTTGAGGACTTCGGCCCGCCTTGGATGAAGACTTCTCCCGGTAAGTCGATCTTCAGGGGGTTAGTGTTAGGTTTTTTAAGGGTGTATTGGGTGGATTTTATTTTTAGGTTAGAGACTTTGGGCCTGCAAAAGAGCTAACTGCCCTTTTAAGGGCAATGCCCATCCAAATGCCCTTTTCAGGGCAATGGGGAGCTTAGTTTTTTTAGATAGTATTTTATTTGGGGGGTTGGTTGTGTGGGTGGTGGGTTTTACTGTTGGGGAGTTGTTTGTATTTTTTTTTTTACAGGTAAAAGAGCTGATTGCTTTGGGGCAATTCCCCCGTAAAAGGCTCTTTTAAGGGCTATTGGTAGTTTAATGTAGGCTAGGGTTTTTTTTTTATTTTGGGGGGGCTTTTTTATTTTAATTGGGCTATTAGATTAGGTGTAATTAGTTTAAATATCTGCAATTTGTTTATTATTTTCTGTACTTTAGTGTTTGTTTGTTTTTGTACTTTAGCTAATTTAATTTAGGTAATTGTATTTAATTTAGTTAATTTATTTAATTATAGTGTAGTGTTAGGTGTTATTGTAACTTAGGTTAGGTTTTATTTTACAGGTACTTTTGTATTTATTTTAGCTTGGTAGTTATTAAATAGTTAATAACTATTGTACCTTGTTAAAATAAATACAAACTTGCCTGTAAAATAAAAATAAACCATAAGATAGCTACAATGTAACAGTTATATTGTAGCTAGCTTAGGGTTTATTTTACAGGTATTTAGTTTTAAATAGGAATAATTTATTTAATGATAGGAATATTTATTTAGATTTATTGTAATTATATTTAAGTTAGGGGGTGTTAGGGTTTGGGTTAGACTTAGTTTTAGGGGTTAATAACTTTAATATAGTGGCAGCGACGATGAGGGTGGCAGATTAGGGGTTAATAAATGTAGGTAGGTTGCGGCGACATTGGGGACGGCAGATTAGGGGTTAATAAGTATAATGTAGGTGGCGGCGGTGTCCGGAGCGGCAGATTAGGGGTTAATAATATAATACAGATGTCGGGGTCGGCAGATTAGGGGTTAATAAGTGTAAGGTTAGGGGTGTTTAGACTCGGGGTTCATGTTAGGGTGTTAGGTGTAGAAATACATTTTATTTCCCCATAGGAATCAATGGGGCTGTGTTAAGCAGGCCCATTTATCAAGCTCCGTATGGAACTTGAAGGGCCGTGTTTCTGGCGAGTCTTCAGACTCGCCAGAAACACAAGTTATGAAGCAGCGGTCTAAAGACCGCTGCTTCATAACCCTGTCCGCCTGCTCTGAGCAGGCGGACAGGAACCGCCGGAAATCAACCCGATCGAATACGATCGGGTTGATTGACAGCTCCCTGCTGGCGGCCGATTGGCCGCGAGTCAGCAGGGGGCGGCGTTGCACCAGCAGCTCTTGTGAGCTGCTGGTGCAATGTTAAATGTGGAGAGCGTATTGCTCTCCGCATTTAGCGAGGTCTTGCGGACCTGATCCGCAGTGTCGGATCAGGTCCGCAAGCCCTTTGATAAATGGGCCCCAAAGAGTTTACGCTACTTTTTTGCAGGTTTTAGACTTTTTTTTTCAGCCGGCTCTCCCCGTTGATTCCTATGGTTAAATCGTGCACGAGCACGTTACACCAGCTCACCGCTGACTTAAGCAGCACTGGTACTGGAGTGCGGTAATGAGGAAAATTTTGCTCAACGCTCACTTCTTGTCTTTTAACGACGGGTTTCTAAAAACTCGTAATACCAGCGCTGCATGTAAATGAGCTGTGAGGGAAAACTGCTTGTTAGCACCGCACAGCCTCTAACGCAAAACTTGTAATCTGGGCCTAATATTTTTGGTTGTGGATTAATTTTTTCAGTGGAAAATGGCTGTTTTTTATTTTTATCCCTCCCTCTCTAGTGACTCTTCTGTGGAGTTTCGCATCTTGGGTATTACTATCCCATACGTCACTAGGTCATGGACTCTTGCCAATTACATGAAAGAAAACATAATTTATGTAAGAACTTACCTGATAAATTAATTTCTTTCATATTGGCAAGAGTCCATGAGGCCCACCCTTTTTTATGGTGGTTATGATTTTTTGTATAAAGCACAATTATATTTCCAGGAAATTTTTTGATGCTTTTTACTCCTTTCTTTATCACCCCATCACTTGGCTATTCATTTAACTGAATTGTGGGTGTGGTGAGGGGTGTATTTATAGGCATTTTGAGGTTTGGGAAACTTTGCCCCTCCTGGTACGATTGTGTATCCCATACGTCACTAGCTCATGGACTCTTGCCAATATGAAAGAAATTATTTTATCAGGTAAATTCTTACATAAATTATGTTTTTTATAACCCGGAATTACAAAAACAGTTACGTAATAGTGTTTTTTAATATATTTTTTATTGAGAATCAATATGAGGCACAAATACAGTATTATAGTGAAACCACATCAAATTCACAGTTTCCACATATACAATCTCAAATAGGCAACAAATAAGGAGGTGTACAAAATAAATTAGACATATTTGAGTAAAAAATGTATGTGAATAGATTTGAACAGTTATTGTGCCATGATACCTGCTACCCTCTGAATGATCTATGAGGCCACTCTTGGGTCTCCTAATACAACATTGAGGCGTTACAGAAGGTATTCACGGACCAAAGGAGGCCACTCTTGGGTCTCCTAGTACAACATTGAGACGTTACAGAGGGTATTCACGGACCAAAGGAGGCCACTCTTGGGTCTCCTAATACAACATTCAGGCGTTACAGAAGGTATTCACGGATCAAAGGAGGCCACTCTTGGGTCTCCTAGTACAACATTGAGGCGTTACAGAGGGTATTCATGGACGAAAGGAGGCCACTCTTGGGTCTCCTAGTACAACATTGAGGCGTTTCAAAAGGTATTCACAGACCAAAGGAGGCCACTCTTGGGTCTCCTAGTACAACATTGAGGCGTTACAGAGGGTATTCACGGACCAAAGGAGGCCACTCTTGGGTCTCCTAGTACAACATTGAGGCGTTACAGAGGGTATTCACGGACCAAAGGAGGCCACTCTTGGGTCTCCTAGTACAACATTGAGGCGTTACAGAGGGTATTCACGGACCAAAGGAGGCCACTCTTGGACCTCACCTGATACATCTCAGTTTTTATTTTTTTAACAAAGAACAGTATATCTGTCACACGAAATTTGAAGAGAAACTATAGCCACTTTTGGGCTTGGTAAGGTATAGAACATTAACTATATATATCAAGAACATATTGTGAAATAAGTTGCAACCATCATGAGTAACAGTTTATACTTCTGTGAACATGTGGATTATACTCATCAATAAACCATCATGAGTAACAGTTTATACTTCTGTGAACATGTGGATTATACTCATCAATAAACCATCATGAGTAACAGTTTATACTTCTGTGAACATGTGGATTATACTCATCAATAAACCATCATGAGTAACAGTTTATACTTCTGTGAACATGTGGATTATACTCATCAATAAACCATCATCTTCCACAAAATAGAATTTTTTTTAAAAAAACCCCCAGCAAATAAACCCATGTGCACACCTAATATAGAAATAATAGAAATGGTATAGTAGATCTTTTGTAGATCCGTCCGCTACACTTCAATATAGACAATGAGTTATCTACATTTCAAGGTCTGTCTATAACATGGATTTGTTTTGGTAATTGAACTGAAGTATCTATGATAAATAAATTGTGTGGTTGTCATGTAAAAGGAAAGTTAGTATTTCTACAGGATTCATTTTCCTTTGCTTAAGAAATAAGCACAATGGTGTCAGGAAGGGGGGGGGGACTAAGGGGAACAAAGGGGTTATGGGGGGAGAGGGAGATAAGGCGAAGGGGGGGTAGCGGGAGCTAGCATGGATTCAAAGATGTGAGGCTGGGAGCAAAAATAAGGAAATATTTTGTTGGAAGAAAGTATATACCTTATTGTGAGGAGACATAGGAGCTTTGCATCAAATTTTAACCATATAAAATGTTCAGTAGGCTATACTACCTTTCTGGGATCCTGTCACCTACTCAATCACTATGGTAAAAGGAGAAAAATTGGAAATCATTTGTATTTTATATATATATATATATATATATATATATATATATATATATATATATATATATATACACTGTGTGCAGAATTATTAGGCAAATGAGTATTTTGACCACATCATCTTCTTTATGCATGTTGTCTTACTCCAAGCTGTATAGGCTTGAAAGCCTGCTACCAATTAAGCATATTAAGTGATGTGCATCTCTGTAATGAGAAGGGGTGTGGTCTAATGACATCAACACCCTATATCAGGTGTGCATAATTATTAGGCAACTTCCTTTCCTTTGGCAAAATGGGTCAAAAGAAGGACTTGACAGGCTCAAAAAAGTCAAAAATAGTGAGATATCTTGCAGAGGGATGCAGCACTCTTAAAATTGCAAAGCTTCTGAAGCGTGATCATCGAACAATCAAGCGTTTCATTCAAAATAGTCAACAGGGTCGCAAGAAGCGTGTGGAAAAACCAAGGCGCAAAATAACTGCCCATGAACTGAGAAAAGTCAAGCGTGCAGCTGCCAAGATGCCACTTGCCACCAGTTTGGCCATATTTCAGAGCTGCAACATCACTGGAGTGCCCAAAAGCACAAGGTGTGCAATACTCAGAGACATGGCCAAGGTAAGAAAGGCTGAAAGACGACCACCACTGAACAAGACACACAAGCTGAAACATCAAGACTGGGCCAAGAAATATCTCAAGACTGATTTTTCTAAGGTTTTATGGACTGATGAAATGAGAGTGAGTCTTGATGGGCCAGATGGATGGGCCCGTGGCAGGATTGGTAAAGGGCAGAGAGCTCCAGTCCGACTCAGACGCCAGCAAGGTGGAGGTGGAGTACTGGTTTGGGCTGGTATCATCAAAGATGAGCTTGTGGGGCCTTGTTGGGTTGAGGATGGAGTCAAGCTCAACTCCCAGTCCTACTGCCAGTTTCTGGAAGACACCTTCTTCAAGCAATGGTACAGGAAGAAGTCTGCATCCTTCAAGAAAAACATGATTTTCATGCAGGACAATGCTCCATCACACGTGTCCAAGTACTCCACAGCGTGGCTCGCAAGAAAGGGTATAAAAGAAGAAAATCTAATGACATGGCCTCCTTGTTCACCTGATCTGAACCCCATTGAGAACCTGTGGTCCATCATCAAATGTGAGATTTACAAGGAAGGAAAACAGTACACCTCTCTGAACAGTGTCTGGGAGGCTGTGGTTGCTGCTGCACGCAATGTTGATGGTGAACAGATCAAAACACTGACAGAATCCATGGATGGCAGGCTTTTGAGTGTCCTTGCAAAGAAAGGTGGCTATATTGGTCACTGATTTGTTTTTGTTTTGTTTTTTAATGTCAGAAATGTATATTTGTGAATGTTGAGATGTTATATTGGTTTCACTGGTAAAAATAAATAATTGAAATGGGTATATATTTGTTTTTTGTTAAGTTGCCTAATAATTATGCACAGTAATAGTCACCTGCACACACAGATATCCCCCTAAAATAGCTATAACTAAAAACAAACTAAAAACTACTTCCAAAACTATTCAGCTTTGATATTAATGAGTTTTTTGGGTTCATTGAGAACATGGTTGTTATTCAATAATAAAATTAATCCTCAAAAATACAACTTGCCTAATAATTCTGCACTCCCTGTATATATATATATATATATATATATATATATATTTACCCTCATTGATAATTGTCACCACTGGACGGAGCCGGGAAAAGGTTATTGGATATGACCCACTCTAACATATAAAGTGGGAAAGGATGAGGGGAGATATTGTATATTTTAGAAGGAAGCACTAAAGACTTTACCATTATCCTAGCTAAGTAGAAGGGATATACTTAAGATTAGGAGAACTGTAAAGTATTATAACACTTGCAGAACCTACCACAATTACTCAGATTGTAGATAACATATGGGTCATAGGTGACAATAAAGTGGTAGTCCTAACTAGATAACAATCTGTTTCCCCTAAAACCCAGGCTTACCTATTATGGCCAGGAGATGGACAAAGCCTGGTAGGACTAATATAGGGAGATCAACATGGATTTTTAGGTTAGCAGAAACCGTTTTCTGACCTCAAAATCGGTGATGATGTCTTAGGCATATAAAATATATAAAGCTGCAATGTAATCTAAAACGTTTGGAAAAGTTTGTCTAAGGGATCGGTAGTAAGAGTAGAGATAAGTGAATCTAAGACAGCGGTATATGTTTAATAAATATTATTTAATAAATAAAAAAAATAAAAAAAAAACTGTCATGTGGGTATGGGCCCTATACCCCACAACTAGGGAAACATTTGTTGCTAGATATGTGACTTATTTGATTAAGCAAACCGCAGCCTCAAGACTACCCAAATCCTAAAAACCATTCCTCAGACAAAGGTAAAGGTATCACAGCATATTTTACGATCTCCTTTCTCAAGTTTAGTATTGTTGGTACATATGAAGGACAGTAGTAAAAAACATATATGTGCATAAAATTAAGAGTGAATGAGCATTATTAGTAGGGTTGCACCGATACCGATACTAAGTATTTGCAGGAGTACTTGTACAGGCACCCTACAACCCAATTGCATACAGTAATCACCCCTTAAAAATTGTAGCTTTCCAGCCCCAGCTGCTGCAGCTCTTATTTATTGTTATTATTAATATATTTTATTGTAATATTTGTATTTTTAAACATGTTCTGTGAACTTTGTGACAATAAGCACATAAAACTGTTTTATTATATGTCTTTTGAGATACTGTTCATAATTATAAAGAAGCGATCTTTAATCATTAGTCTGTATTGTGCTTGGTAAACTGCCATGACATAAAAAAAAAAAGTATCGGTAATTGGTATCGGTGAGTATTTAAAAGAAAGTATCGGGGGGTGTGGCCTAACTGAGCAAGGAGATGGTCGCATGAGCGTAGAGCTCCGCTCAGCACACTGGCTAATAAGTTGTTTAATTGACCTCAAGTGCTGTATATTGCAAGCTAAATTAATGGGGTACCTATACTAATCCCACCACTACTGGAGAATCCTGCAGCTAGCAACAGTGGAAGCGGTAAAGTCACGGAGACAGCCGTAGAAGTGCAGGGCTACACCGGACCCATTACAGACTCACCGGATGACAGAAGAAAGCAGAACCCGGTGAAATATACAGCAACAAGCAGCTGAGGATCAAGAGCTCCCTGTGAGGAGCAGCAAATGGTGAGAGGATCGGCAGCATTGTAGATGGAGGCCGCAAGGCTCAAACAGAGTTGCCAAGATGGCGCCGGCCATGCAGACGCTGCAGAGGTAACGACGCAGCATGGTGTCTGACAGAATAGAGGGAAAATCTTGGACACAGAAGCTAAGGTGAGACCATGCAGAAAGCATATTAACAATACATATATAAAATAATAACGGAGCTGTTCTTCAAATAAAATATCTCAGAGGGGAAGCAAGGGGACAAATTGAACTCAAATATCTGCCTATAACCGCAATTAGGAGCAGTCTGTGACTTCAATCACTTCCAACATAGACAATCAAAGAGGACAAGAGAAAACAAAATATACAGCCACTGGGAATAATTAGCATCTTAATGATAAGGGGTAGAAACACAGCTACGAAATCAGAAAAATAGAGACGTACTTGACCCCTTAATCTAAACTACCACGTGTAGAGACTGCAATACCAGGTGTTTACAAAGACACTACTATAATGTCTACTAGAAGATTGATTAAGGGAGACAAAACACCCAAAACAGTCACAGTAAACGCATTTTTCAAAACATCACAGAACATAAAACCGAACCTATTATCAGAGCCAGATCTAGAAATACAAGAGGACTCAAATATGGAACCTACAGTAACAGATGAAGATCTGACCCCAGTTACAAAAGGGGATCTGAGAGACTTGGTCTCTAAACAAGATATCACATCAAACTTCGAAAGATTATGGAATAAAATTGATAATATGCATACGGCAATGACTAACAGCCTAGCAGATATTAAAACAGAAATAACGGAACTAGGAGGCCGCATTGACTCCTTAGAGGAACACACTGACACGCTAGTGGAAGATATTACTAATGTCACTCAATCGGTTGCTGCCCACCATCAAGAACTAAATGAGATCCAGGAAAAAATAGAAGACCTGGAAAATAGGAGTAGGAGAAATAATATTAGACTGAAAGGAGTGCCAGAGACTATCCAAAACAAAGATCTCCTCACCTATATAGCCCAACTTTTTCATCAAGTGACGGCAGAGAAAGCAGAATTCAACATGGGCATTGAAAGAGCACACAGAGCTCTCAAACCTAGACCTAAAGAGGGCATGCCTCCCAGAGACATTATAATCAGGATGGCGCTATTTCAAGACAAAGATAAGGTTCTGCAAGCAACCCGGAAAAACCCCACGTTCAAGTTCCAAGGGAACATAATACAATTCTATCAAGACCTTAGCGTCAAGACTCTACAGCGCAGAGGCTCCATGAGACCACTAACACAACTCTTGCGGAAACATCAAATCCCCTATAAATGGGGCTTCCCCTTTGCACTCTATATCACCAAAGACTCCAAAACGATAACCATCAAAGAACCAATGGACATACCTGAAGTCTGCACCATTCTAGGATTAGAGGCTCCCCAGATCCCATCCTCTACACAGTCAAATCATCCACAGACAGTAGTGGAACAGCTGTCAAAAACGCAATGGTCCAAGTCAAATAGGAAAAAACAGAAGACATGAAACCCCGGCTGCAATCCAACAAAAAAATAACTTTGGAGGTCCCTCTCCTACAGGGAAAACAAACCTCATTGAAGACATAAACGTTTTCTAAACAGCAGATCAATATATTCTCAGACCTACTTGATAAGGACTTGGAAAACAGAGATGGACTGACGAAATTTAACTCAAGATGTAATCCCTAGGGATAATTCCCTCCTCTCCCACTTTTTGTAGTGGGAAGAAGCTAATGGATTACAGTGAATGGGAACAACTTAGCTTAAATATCATGTATCAGCACTTGAGAACCTTTCAGGCCAGTGTAGCTGGAGCAACACCTCCAGTAACCTTTTCCTTTCTGAATTTCATTCATTTTCCTCTTCTTCATTCCTTTTATTACTCTATCACCTCCCCCCCTCCTCTTACTACCTAACCTTTTTCCTCCCTTCTCTTCCAATCTCAGCCATCTTTCTTTTGGCCTCTGTTTATATCTTGCTGGGTAGGAAGAGATTTATGGGACCCACTCCTTGGGTTACAAGTTATGATGTTTTGTTTGAATGTTATTTATTTTATTATGTGTTTAAGGATGCCGGGAGTGGAAAACTCCCAATGTTAGACTCCCAAGAATATATCGAGGAAAAATGCAGCTTAGAAAACAGTAGAGCCAAGAAGGGCGATGTAGGTGTTGAGGCTGTATCGATGCGAGGTAAGTTAGACAATTTAAACCAGATGGAATATGGCAGGTGAGCTGAGGATTATCTCCCATAATGTAAGGGGTTTAAATACAGATGTCAAGAGACGACTGGCCTTTAAACAGTACAATACACTTAGAGCCAACATACTATTTTTACAGGAGACACACTTGGTTGAACCACTCCTCCCTTATTATTGGACCAAAAAATACTCAACACATTACCATGCCACAGTAGGAACAAAAAAAGAGGGGTATCGATATTAATTCAATCCACAATAAACTTTGTGCACGAATCCACCATCACCGATGTAGAAGGCAGATATATAATCTTAAAGGGTCAACTAGACAATGTAGACACTGTCTTGTGCAATGTTTATGCACCCAATGAAAACCAACACTTATTTTTTGAAAGTCTCTCACACCTCCTGACACAATGGTCACAGACCAGAATAATTCTAGCAGGAGATTTCAATATCCCCATGACATCTCAGGGTAACTCAAATAAGACACTTGGGTCAAATAAACTCCAGAGACGTAGCAGTATCATTAAATCTATCCATAACTCGCTGGGCTCCCACTCCCTACTCGACACATGGACTACCTTAAATGGCGACACAAATGATACCACATTTTATTCAGCGGCACACAATACCTACTCTCGTTTAGATTATATATACACTAGTCAAATATTGCAGCCATTGTTAATTTCCACTTCTATCTCCCCATGTGTGTGGTCGGATCATTCTATAGTGGAGCTTAGCTTGAAAGGTTTGAGTGACCCTTGTAGAATTAGGTTGTGGACCTATGACCCCATATTACATAAAAACCCAGAAATACATTCCAAAACCTTGCAACACCTCACTGACTACTGGGAAATCAACTCAGGGACGACAGACAACCCAATTCAGGTGTGGGCGGCCCACAAGGCAGTAATTAGGGGGGCACTTATCCAGGGAAAGGCAATACATAATAGAAAAACAAGAAAAGACCTAACACAAGCACTAAGTGAAATAACACGTATGGAAAGACAACACAAGCTGACAGGCAGCCATTCTATACTAAGGGCACTACAAACTAAAAGAGAACTAGTAGCAAAACACATGACGTCCCAAGCCACAAGAGCCATAATGAGACTGAAATCTCAATACTTTATATATGCCAACAAGCCAGATAAGTATTTAGCCCATAAGATCAGAGAGAGATTTCGAGCAGCCAATATAGCATTAATCGAAAAAAAAGACGGCACTAACACCACCCATCCCCAAGAGATAGTTAATACGTTTGGAGAATTTTATGCAGAACTTTATAACGGCCAAAAAGTTAAACATTCTCCGGAAGTAGAGAAACTCACACAAGACTTTTTGGGATCTACTCCCCTAGAAAAATTGACGGAGGAAGATAGAGATGATTTAAATAAACCCATAACAAAATTAGAGGTGGTTCTTGCAATCAGAGCCTTAAAACCGGGAAAGGCGGCAGGACCAGATGGCTTTCCCGGTGAATACTACAAGCTATTCAGAGAATGCCTAGTTCCCCATCTCACAAAATTTTGCAATTACATACTGGAGGGTAACCCAGTTCCCCCAGAACTGCTCCAAGCAAAAATAATAGTCATACCTAAACCAGGCAAAGACCCAAAGAAATGCGCCAGCTACCGACCCATATCTTTAATAAATCAAGATTTGAAGATCTTCACTAAACTTTTGGCTAATAGACTCGCACATATACTGCCCAAATTAATACACAAAGACCAGGTAGGCTTTATAAAAGATAGGGAAGCCCCAGACAACATTAGACGCTTGATAAACACTATACATTACTTAAATGAGACAAAAACGCCTTCTCTGCTCCTGTCTCTGGATGCGGAGAAGGCGTTTGACAGGGTGGACTGGGGCTATATGAAGAAAACTTTAGCCAGAATGAACTTTGGGGGTCCCTTTGTTGAGGCGATAGAAGCAATATATACTGGCCCGACTGCACAGGTTTCCTCAAATGGATATAGATCTGATACTTTCCCTATTTTAAATGGCACAAGGCAGGGGTGCCCACTGTCACCCTTGCTGTTTGCGCTATGCATAGAACCATTAGCAGCGAAGATTAGGGCTACGCCTAGTATATCGGGAGTCAAAATAGGAGACACTGAATATAAATTAAATTTGTTTGCAGACGATGTGTTGGTCACCTTGACCAAACCTCTTCACTCTCTGCCCAACCTCTATTCGATAATTGCTGACTTTTCAACACTCTCAGGATATCGAATCAATTTAGATAAATGTGAAATCATGCCAATAGAGATCCCCCAACATACAAAGAAGTTACTAGACATCAACTTTGAATTAAAACAGACAAAACAGACACTAACATACTTAGGGGTAAAATTAACTCCACAGATACACCAACTATACAAAGCCAATTATCTTCCGCTATATAAGTCCATAAGACAAGACATGCAGAAGTGGAAAAGATGTAATTTCTCCTGGATGGGAAGGATGTCAGCGGTAAAGATGACGATACTGCCCTGCCTGCTTTATCTATTCAGGGCCCTCCCCATAAAAATTATATATTCTGATATAGAGAAGCTACAGTTAGACATTTTGACATTCATTAGAGGTAAAAAGAATGCCAGAATAGCCAGCAAAACTATGACAAAACATAGGAGCCTGGGAGGGCTGGGTGTGCCGAACTTGATCGACTACTTTAAGGCCTCTAGATTGGCCCAAGACACACTAACACTCAGATCTAAACATGAGGCTCTTTGGACACAGCTAGAATCCGACATGGGAACGTGGAGTAAAGCTGACGCTATATTATGGGAATGTAAAACTACCACTCCCAGAACAGATGCCTGCCTTTCACTAGCCAGTCAATGCACACAATACATCTGGCTAGAATTGGCCCACAAAAAGGGACTATGCCCAGTGGGGTCAACATTACAACCTATTAGATATCTACTACACGGGGAGTCACAGAGAGAAGTAGCTAAATGGGAAAACAAAGGATTATACCGTGTGGCGGATTTGCTGGTTCAAAATAAGATAATGACTTTCACCCAAATTCAGGAGAAACTGGCCCCTATAAAAATCCATTGGTACTTGTATTTGCAGGTAACTTCATCCCTACGGGCATACCTCAGAAAAACAAACGACAAAAATAAATCAATATTAGAGGGTCTTTGTAATTCACAGGGGAGACAGAAACATGCTATCTCTATAATATACCTAAGTATTCAGAAAGCAAGATCTAAGACTAAAACCACACTAATGCTCAAATGGGAGGCAGACATAGAGAAGACAGTAAACTTAGACACATGGTATGAGATATTTCATACAGCTACAAAGGGATTGCTAAGTGCAGACTTGAGAGAAAATAATCTGAAGACAATATTCAGATGGTACCTAACACCAACTAGAACCTCATATATGTCACAAAACAATTCTAGACAATGCTATAGAGGGTGTGGGGAATTGGGAACTTATAGACACATGTTATGGGACTGCACAGAGGTCCAAACCATGTGGAAAACGCTCTCTTCCATGTTAAGCTACCTATTAGATGAACAAATTCACCTCAACATCACACAGGCACTGCTACATGAAAGAATTAAAAAATACAATAAGCCAATAAATACCTTTATTAGAATCATATGCACGATAGTACGAACCTGTATAGCCAAATATTGGAAGGTGGGTACACCCACCTGGCCAGAAATCAAAAATAAAATTCAACACACATATAACATGTATGAATGTGCAGCTTGGTCGTTAAACACAAAAGAAAAAAACGATGAAGTATGGTATTATTGGATACTTAGAGATGGCTTTAACTGGTCTACTTAGAAGGCTAGATAGGATTAAAAGGAGCAACACCTAGGGAATTGTGAAGCGCTATAGGAATCTAGGACAGGTAAGCCACTTCCTGGCATCCGAACACTTATTTTATAACTGTTTAAGTTTGTTTTGGTTATTAGTAGAGAAAAGAAAATCATAAAAAATTGATGTGAGTTATCTTACGCTTTATTATGCAACAACAGAGACTACCCACTCAAATATGGACTTTCAGGAATTAATCAACACGGCAATGTAAAAGGGTGAAGAATACATAAGACGGAATATAGAGAGTTTATAGATGTATTAGCTGATGGCAATTGATAGTGACAATTATGTATGTTGTATTTGATAATGCCTGTAAACATATAACACTTGCTCTGTTGTTGCACAAATTAAAATTTTTCAATAAAAATGGTTTAAACATAAAAGAAAGTATCGGTACTTGTACTCGGTCTTAAAAAAATGGTATCGGTGCAACCCTAATTATTAGGCTTATATTTAGCTTCATAAACCTAAGGATAGGGTGTAACCAGGACCGGGAGTAAAAGAGTGACCATCATGAGGGCTCATACCAACAGTGCATTGCTCAAAATATAACCCCACCATAACAGAATAGGTGCATATATAGAATATTCCACAGCTAAATAGTATTTCAACGTGCGTAGCTGTGTTAAAGGCTAGAACCAAACCTTCCAATCCATTTATGAAAAATAAAACTATGCATGTCATGTAACAAAAACCAACACTATCAGACAAGGTTATCTCAACAGTCTCTATAAACTATTGCTAAGTAGATGAGGTATGAAATTAATCCGTGAAGCAATCTAATGCCTGAATGTCTTTCCGTCTGTCATATGAATTTTTTCAAAAGTCTCAGTGCCTGTAGCGTGATCTGAAGGTATGAATCATGTCCCAAGATGATGCAGCATAGTCTCTCAGCGTGACTATCGGAGCAAGTTTAGGTCGGTAGGTAATCAACCTATTCCCACTTTAAGATATGTGTCCTCATACCAGAGAGCATAAGGATTGCGGTGCACAGCCTGCGATGTATGAAGCTCCAATAATGACCACCACCCCGCAACAGCTTCCAAACTCTGGTACAATGATACCTCACATGTTCCGAGTCCATCTAGCCCTTTATCGACATCGCTAGTAAGCCTATAGGTCTCAAAGGAACTTCGACAAAGTAGCGGGCGATCCGGAGTCACACGTGGTCTCCGCGCCCATATCCACCCTTTAGTGTGCTGAGGCATATCTGTCTGTGGCGCTGTTCTCAGATTAGTATAAAGCGTTTCCCCTTGCAAGGCATATACCTCGCTAACGGTTTCCAACTCCTTACCGGCATCCTGAGTGTTGATCTGCCTGACCGCCTCTGTGTCGCCTTGTAATAAAATATACACTGGTCTGGACATTAAAGATGGCGGCTGTCGGAGCTCCGTTGCAGCTTCTGTGTTGTCACACTCCTTGTCCGAAGCGGTTAGGGTAATTGAAGAGATAGCATGAATAATGGGGGAATTGAAAGCTTTAACCACTGCATCCAGGAGAACTTCACTATGGTGATCTAGCAATTCGTTTATCTGACTCAAAATGGACGCGGCCATCTTTTTCAGACCTTCACTTTAGGCCAAACAAAGCTGGAGATCGTGAATTATAAAAGTTAGAGCAGCGATCCCTGCAAAGTTCCCCCAAAAGCAGTATAAAGATAACTCTCAATGTACACCTGCAAAATAGGGTTAAAAGAGGGAAAAGCGGGTAGTAAAGCCTTTAAAATTGTTGTATATATCAGGAGCTCTTGAAATGTGCGTCTTGCCTCAATGATAGCTAGCTCCGCCCCCTGTAATAGTGGTTTTGAGTATGGTACAAACATGTCAAACAGAATGTTTATTATATTTCTATCATATTCTATATAGTAAGTAAATAAGTACTACATAGTGTTACTATCCAGATAGTAGACTTTACAATAAAGTTGATAAAAGAAGACAAGAAGAGCCATATGTTTTACAGGTTAGGACTGAATGAGAGCAGATGTGTTAGAGTTGCTTGTCTCACCTTTGGAAAATTGTTAATAACTGCAGCAAAACTAAGAGGCAGTTGTAAATGGTATGAGGAAACTTTAGGACAGTAAGTGGTACATCCCTGTACTACTGAGTTTTCAAAATATGCTTAAAGTTTTGAAAGGTGGGACACAGACTGAAAGTGAGGAACATAGAGCCATAGTGTAGATCGGCACAGAAGATGTCTTTTAGATGAGAAAGGAAGATGGTAATGATGGAGGAGGATACATGTAGATGTAGACGAGGAGGTAGATTAAATGTGCTGGTTTATGGAGTATCTGATGATAAACGTGATATATAGTTTATTGCAAGGCTTCATTTAGAGCTTTGAGGGTAGGGTAAGTGTTTTTAACCTAATTTGGTAGGATATTTGGTGCCATTATAGTGACTGTCATAGATGTTTGGCTAAACTTCAAATAAAAGGATTTATTAAGGGAGAGGTCTCCACCTTTTAAGACTGAAGATGGTTAAAGATTGAATGTACAAGGTGAGAGTGCTGAGTCAAGTGTGACACTAAGATGGTGTATCTGGGCTTTAATACAAGTTAGATTTCAGTTAAACAACTTTTAGTAGGGTAGATATAAGTAGAATATAAGGAGATTTCAGATGTGACATGTAGTAGAGTGGATGTATCTTAAGAGATTGTGAGACTTATTTCATTTTTATTGAGGTTTGAGAGAAAACCAATACAAATGGAACAGTTATCTCTAGATTATACATTTGTACATACATACAGAGATATGTAGAACGTTAACATCATTATAAAGTACTCATTCAAGTACAATTCTACCAATCTCTACTTTTCAACTTCCTGATTATAGCCATTTGTAGACCTCATCACTTAGCATAAATACAAGGTGTCAGGAGATTATGTACATGTTGGAATTTAGACTTTTGATATCCCCTACACATACCAATGCGTAATAGTCTGGGATTTCCCTCAGTTAGTAAGGTGGAGGACACTCTTGGGCCAATTACACATAAAAATAAAAAAATGGGAAATATTAGGCGGAAAATATGTAAGAAAAAAATAAGAAAGGGACACACTTAGACCCATTATCTATAAAAACATTGTCATATCAACAACAAAGTGGTATTTCAATTATATAACTATGGCAATGTTCTTACTGATCTGGTCCTATAGCTCAAACATCTACTTTAAATATGCAGAAAAGATATGATCACAATCATATCAAACGACTGATATTACACAATTGCAAGCAGTGCCCTCTATTTAAAAAAGTAGATTGGTCAAATTTGGGGAGAACTGAGAGAGCTTTGGAGTAATACAATTTTTTTCCACTGGGAGCCATGTCGCAAATTGATGAGTTAAATAGTTGTTTTAGTATATCAGGAAGTATACTCATTGTTTCTGAGGCTAGAATATAGTTTGGCTAAAAATCAAACTAATATTATCATATGTGGAGAATAAAGTGCATCTCCTCTGCCAAAAGGGTTCACTCTTCAATATATCTACAACATTTATCATACTAAACTTAACCCTGGTGAATATTTTCTGAATGAAACTGAAATACTGAAGCAGATCAGTAAGTCTACAGGTAAAATAAGCAATTTAGACATTTGAGTATTGGTTTAATTAGTGCAGGCTCGTTAAGTCATGACCAGAGAAAAGAAACAGCAAATCATTCAAAATAGAACTCTTATAGATGAGAACTAGAAAACTGCATAAATAAGAAATGCTAGATTGTGAGATGTTTAGATAGATAGTAGATTTCCCATGTGACATGTAGTTAGGTGGGTGTAAGTGGAAGATAATGAGATTTCAGATGTGACGTAGTAGGGTAGGAATATGTAAAAGATGCATGACATAGATTTCAGACTTGTGACATGTATTGTGGTGGGAATATGTAGAAGATCATGAATTAATGATTATAAAAATTTTTTTAAATCAGATCCTTAATGAAATGTCACTGCACATGCCAGATTAACAATTTAGGCCCAGATAAAAAGTGGAGCTATATTGATAGCACAGGGTGTGAATTCAAGAAATTTAGTGCGCAAATTGAAATATAAATCCATACTAATACAAAATAACCAGAGAATTTCTAGCTTGGCCAACATCCCGTTAGTGTGCCCTATACAATACGAACAAGCACCAAGGTAACCCCCACCTCTGGGGTTGCAAATCTTTGCAGGTGTGCAAGCTAACAGACCAGCACCTTGGTCTGAAAACATATGTCAAAAAAATTAGTATAGCACCACCACTAATTAATATAAAAAGATTATTTTATTAAGCCATCATAAAACAGACAACGTTTCAGACTTTCATCCTTAATCGTGTCTAACATAATACATTTAAAATCAACCTTAAATAGGCTAAAGCCACACCTCAACATATACCTCCACCTGTTTTAACCCTTACTAATCCAAAATCACATAATTTTCCAAAAATAGTGCCATCTAGTGGCCAAGGCATATATTATTTAAACACATAGTCAAAGGTACACTTTAGATCAAATTTTTTAGAATCATTTAATAAATAGTTACCATAATTCAAGTTTATATACGTTTTATATTCTGCATATTACAACCTAAAGAAGTGATTACCTATCCATTACAAGCATATTCCCCTATCCATTTCCCTATTCATTCCATTTGGGGTCATAGTCCCTAACATGAATCCAGTAAAGTTCCCTATTTTTTTAAAATTTTTGTTCTATTCCCCCCTCTCCTGGGTATCCTTACATGTTCTAGTACCTGAAACCTAAGTTGATTAATTTGATGCCCAGTCATAATAAAATGGTTGGACACTGGGGCCTCTAGATTGCCTGTCCTGATATTACTTTTGTGTTAGTTGATGCGCTCACGCACCTTACGGGTAGTCTCGCCAACGTACCCCAACCCACAAGGACCCTTATTTTGATATACCACATACTTTGTATTACAGGTATAATGATCTCTTAATCTATATTTTTTACCCGTACGGGGGTGGGTGCAAATTGGGCCTTTTATAATACTGTTACAATTTTGGTAACCAAGGCAGGGAAAACATCCCAGATTTTTCTCACCAATATAACTTTGTTAACATTCTTTTTTGGACCAACATCTGCCTTGACCAATGTATCTTTAAGGTTTTTACCCATTATAAATGCAGTCATAGGGGGGTTTGTAAACTCCTTCACATGTGGATTTGAAATCTGTAAAATACGCCAATGTTTTCTCAACACTTTCTGTATTTGACTACTCCAGGGAGAATATTCATTTACAAAAATCATTTTTGGATTATTCTTACCCTTTGTTTTATCTTTAAGAAGGGTAGTCCTAGGAATTTGCAATACATCCTTCATTCCCTGTTCAATTAGATCTGCAGGGTATCCCCTCTGTTTGAAGCGTTCACCCATTTCCAAAAGTCTTTGTTCAACTAAATTTTCATCAGAGACAATCAGTCTCACACGCAAGAATCGGCTTCTGGGTAAACTCCTCACCAGAGCAGGAGGATGTGCACTTTCAAAGTGCAACAAATTATTGCAGTCTGTTTGTTACTTAAAATTGTCTACAGCCAACACCCCATCTTTCTTGTACACAGTAGTGTCCAAAAAAATCTATTTTTTCTTCACTCACATTTAATTTAAATTTGATATGTTGTGTGGCACAATTCAGATCCTTTACAAAATGCTCAAGGGTTCCAATGTCGCCCAACCAGATGCCAAAAATATCATCTATATAGCGCCACCATGTGGCGCCATATAGATGAAACAACTGATGACTGTAAACAAAATATTCCTCAAATGTGTTCATAAAGATATTGGCATAGGTTGGGGCGACATTGGAACCCATAGCTGTACCCTGCAATTGCAAATAAAAGTGGTCTTGGAACAGGAAAAAATTGCACCTAAGAACAATATTTAAGAGATCTAAAACAAATGCTCTCTGTCTTTCATTAATGTTCAATTCTTGTACTAAACACCTATTCACAGCACCCATGCCTGCCTCATGAGTAATCTAGGTGTATAGACTTGTTTGCTCCACCTCTTATATTAAAGATACAGGAGACTATCGGCTAGATTACGAGTTTTGCATTAGAAGCTATGCAGTGCTAACGAGCAGTTTTTTCTCACCGCTCACTTACCTACAGCGCTGGTATCATGGGTTTTTACAAACCCAGCGTTAAAAGGCAAGAAGTGAGCATAGAGCAAAATTGTGCTCCTTACCACACATAGGAATCAATGGGGAGAGTCGGCTGAGAAAAAGTCTAACACCTGCCAAAAAGCAGCGTAAAACTCAGTAACGCAGCCCTATTGATTCCTATGGGGAAATAAAAGTTATGTTTACACCTAACACCCTAACATGAACCCTGAGTCTAAACACCCCATATCTTACACTTATTAACCCCTAATCTGCCGCCCCCGACATCATCGCCATCTACATTATACTTATTAACCCCTAATCTGCTGCTCCCTACACCGCCACCACCTACTTTATATTTATCAACCCCTAATCTGCTGCCCCCAACATCGCCGACACCTACATTATATTTATTAACCCCTAATCTCCCTCCCCCAATGTTGCTGCAACCTAACTACACTTATTAACCCCTAATCTGCCGCCCCCAACGTCGCCGCCACTATAATAAACATATTAACCCCTAAACCGCCGCACTTCAGCCTTGCAAACATTAATTAAATATTATTAACCCTTAATCTGCCATCCCTAACATCGCCGCCACCTACCTACATTTATTAACCCCTAATCTGCTGCCCCCAACGTTGCCGCCACTATACTAAATGTATTAACCCCTTAACCTAAGTCTAACCCTAACACCCCCTAACTTAAATATAATTACAATAAATCTAAATAAAAATTAATATTATTGGGGGCGGAGCCGGCCGAGGACGAACATGGTCGCATTCTAGTGAAGCTCAGGAACAGCCAGCCTTGGCGGACGTACTAACAGGGGTGATTCCCTAACACCCCACCACATAACGGCATGATTTAATACCACGTGGGAGGAGAGGTACTGGATTACAGCTCAGATACACGCTGCAGTACAATTAGAGGTGCACTGCCCCTCGGGCCTAGGCCGCATTATCTACACCAGTTTATAGGCACAAGACTGCGCATTATAGCACCTGCCCAAATCACAAATATAACAAACTCTCCCTTGAAATAGAGTCCTCTCCCTGTAAATACATCAGTCATTTTATTAACGCTTAATACTAATAAGGGACACTAATAGAGCTTGGCACTGCTGTCAGGGAATTACAAGGCAAGCAACCATTGACAGAGACCACGTTGTAGAATTGGCAAGAAACAGTCTGCTAGATTTAGAGTTCTGCGGCCAAAGGGGTGCGTTAGCTACGCATGTTTTTTTTCCCCCGCACCTTTTAAATACCGCTGGTATTTAGAGTTCACAGAAGGGCTGCGTTAGGCTCCAAAAAGGGAGCGTAGAGCATAATTTACCGCCACTGCAACTCTCAATACCAGCGGTGCTTACAGATGCGGCCAGCTTCAAAAACGTGCTCGTGCACGATTCCCCCATAGGAAACAATGGGGCCGTTTGAGCTGAAAAAAAAACCTAACACCTGCAAAAAAGCAGCGTTCAGCTCCTAACGCAGCCCCATTGTTTCCTATGGGGAAACACTTCCTAAGTCTGCACCTAACACCCTAACATGTACCCCGAGTCTAAACACCCCTAACCTTACACTTATTAACCCCTAATCTGCTGACCCCTGCATATTTTTTTTTAACCCCTAATCTGCCGCTCCGTACACCGCCGCCACCTACGTTATCCCTATGTACCCCTAATCTGCTGCCCCTAACACCGCCGACCCCTATATTATATTTATTAACCCCTAATCTGCCGCCCCCAACGTCGCCGCCACCTACCTACACTTATTAACCCCTAATCTGCTGACCGGACCTCCCCGCTACTATAATAAAGTTATTAACCCCTAATCCGCCTCACTAACCCTATAATAAATAGTATTAACCCCTAATCTGCCCTCCCTAACATCACTGACACCTAACTTCAAGTATTAACCCCTAATCTGCCGACCGGACCTCACCGCTACTCTATTAAATTTATTAACCCCTAAAGCTAAGTCTAACCCTAACACTAACACCCCCCTAAGTTAAATATAATTTCTCTTGTTAAGTGTATCCAGTCCACAGATCATCCATTACTTGTGGGATATTCTCCTTCCCAACAGGAAATTGCAAGAGGATCACCCACAGCAGAGCTGCTATATAGCTCCTCCCCTAACTGTCATATCCAGTCATTCTCTTGCAAGCCTCAACCAAGATGAAGGTCGTAAGAGGAGTGTGGTGTTTTATACTTAGTTTATTCTTCAATCAAAAGTTTGTTATTTTTAAATGGTGCCGGAGTGTACTGTTTATCTCAGGCAGTATTTAGAAGAAGAATCTGCCTGCGTTTTCTATGATCTTAGCAGAAGTAACTAAGATCCATGGCTGTTCTCACATATTCTGAGGAGTGAGGTAACTTCAGAGAGGGAATGGCGTGCAGGTTTTCCTGCAATAAGGTATGTGCAGTTAATATTTTTCTAGGGATGGAATTTGCTAGAAAATGCTGCTGATACCGAACTAATGTAAGGAAAGCCTTAAATGCAGTGATAGCGACTGGTATCAGGCTTATTAATAGAGATACATACTCTTATAAAAATGTAATATAAAATGTTTTCTGGCATGTTTAATCGTTTTTATATGTATTTGGTGATAAAACTTATTGGGGCCTAGTTTTTTTCCACATGGCTGGCTTGAATTTTGCCTAGAAACAGTTTCCTTAGGCTTTCCACTGTTGCAATATGAGTGGGAAGGGCCTATTTTAGTGCTTTTCTGTGCAGATAAAATTACTGACACAGACATCCAGCTTCTTCCTGCATGATCCAGGACATCTCTGGAGGGCTCAAAAGGCTTCAAAGTCGTTTTTGAGGGAGGTAAAAAGCCACAGTAGAGCTGTGGCAGTTGTTGTGACTGTTTGAATAATAAAAGACAAAAACGTTTTTTTTTTTTTTTTTTCAGTTTTGGGTATTAAGGGGTTAATCACCCATTTGCAAGTGGGTGCAATGCTCTGCTAACTTGTTACATACACTGTAAACATTTCGTTAGTGTAACTGCCTTTTTTCACTGTTATTTCAAATTTTGACAAAATTTGTGTTTCTTAAAGGTGCAGTAACGTTTTTTTATATTGCTTGTAAACTTGTTTAAAGTGTTTTCCAAGCTTGCTAGTCTCATTGCTAGTCTGTTTAAACATGTCTGACACAGAGGAAACTACTTGTTCATTATGTTTGAAAGCCATGGTGGAGCCCCATAGGAGAATGTGTAATAAATGTATTGATTTCACCTTAAACAGTAAAGATCAGTCTTTAACTATAAAAGAAATATCACCAGAAGATTCTGACGAGGGGGAAGTTAACTCTCCCACGTGTCAGACCCTTCGCCTCCCGCTCAGGGGATGCACGCTAATATGGCGCCAATTACATCAGGGACGCCCATAGCGATTACCTTGCAGGACATGGCTGCAATCATGAATAATACCCTGTCAGAGGTATTATCCAGGTTGCCTGAATTAAGAGGCAAGCGCGATTGCTCTGGGGTTAGGAGAAATACAGAGCGCGCAGATGCTGTAAGGGCCATGTCTGATACTGCGTCACAATATGCAGATCATGAGGACGGAGAGCTTCAGTCTGTGGGTGACATCTCTGATTCGGGGAAACCTGATTCAGAGATTTCTAATTTTAAATTTAAGCTTGAGAACCTCCGTGTGTTGCTTGGGGAGATATTAGCTGCTCTGAATGACTGTAACACAGTTGCAGTACCAGAGAAATTGTGCAGGCTGGATAAATACTATGCGGTACCGGTGTGTACTGATGTTTTTCCTATACCTAAAAGGCTTACAGAAATTATTAGCAAGGAGTGGGATAGACCGGGTGTGCCTTTTTCCCCACCTCCTATATTTAGAAAAATGTTTCCAATAGACGCCACTACTTGGGACTTATGGCAGACGGTCCCTAAGGTGGAGGGAGCAGTTTCTACTTTAGCAAAGCGTACTACTATCCCGGTTGAGGACAGTTGTGCTTTTTCAGATCCAATGGATAAAAAATTGGAGGGTTACCTTAAGAAAATGTTTATTCAACAAGGTTTTATTTTACAGCCCCTTGCATGCATTGCGCCTGTCACGGCCGCGGCGGCATTCTGGTTTGAGGCCCTGGAAGAGGCCATCCATACAGCTCCATTGACTGAAATTATTGACAAGCTTAGAACACTTAAGCTAGCTAACTCATTTGTTTCTGATGCCATTGTTCATTTGACTAAACTAACGGCTAAGAATTCCGGATTCGCCATCCAAGCGCGTAGGGCGCTATGGCTTAAATCTTGGTCAGCTGACGTGACTTCGAAGTCTAACTTACTCAACATTCCTTTCAAGGGGCAGACCTTATTCGGGCCTGGTTTAAAGGAAATTATTGCTGACATTACTGGAGGTAAGGGTCACACCCTTCCTCAGGACAGGGCCAAAGCAAAGGCCAAACAGTCTAATTTTCGTGCCTTTCGAAATTTCAAGGCAGGTGCAGCATCAACTTCCTCCGCTTCAAAACAAGAGGGAACTTTTGCTCAATCTAAGCAGGCCTGGAAACCTAACTAGTCCTGGAACAAAGGCAAGCAGGCCAGAAAGCCTGCTGCTGCCTCGAAGACAGCATGAAGGAACGGCCCCCCTATCCGGCGACGGATCTAGTAGGGGACAGACTTTCTCTCTTCGCCCAGGCGTGGGCAAGAGATGTTCAGGATCCCTGGGCGTTGGAGATCATATCTCAGGGATATCTTCTGGACTTCAAAGCTTCCCCTCCACAAGGGAGATTTCATCTTTCAAGGCTATCTGGAAATCAGATAAAGAAAGAGGCATTCATACGCTGTGTGCAAGACCTCCTAGTTATGGGAGTGATCCATCCAGTTCCGCGGATGGAACAAGGACAGGGTTTTTATTCAAATCTGTTTGTGGTTCCCAAAAAAGAGGGAACCTTCAGACCAATTTTGGATCTAAAGATCTTAAACAAATTCCTCAGAGTTCCATCTTTCAAAATGGAAACTATTCGGACCATCCTACCCATGATCCAAGAAGGTCAGTACATGACCACAGTGGACTTAAAGTATGCCTACCTTCACATACCGATTCACAAAGATCATCATTGGTTTCTAAGGTTTGCCTTTCTAGACAGGCATTACCAATTTGTAGCTCTTCCCTTCGGGTTGGCTACAGCCCCGAGAATCTTTACAAAGGTTCTGGGCTCACTTCTGGCGGTTCTAAGACCGCGAGGCATAGCGGTGGCTCCGTATCTAGACGACATCCTGATAAAGGCGTCAAGCTTTCAAGTTGCCAAGTCTCATACAGAGATAGTTCTGGCATTTCTGAGGTCGCACGTGTGGAAAGTGAACGAGGAAAAGAGTTCTCTATCCCCACTCACAAGAGTCTCCTTCTTAGGGACTCTTATAGATTCTGTAGAAATGAAAATTTACCTGACAGAGTCCAGGTTATCAAAACTTCTAAATGCTTGCCGTGTTCTTCACTCCATTCCGCGCCCTTCGGTAGCTCAGTGTATGGAGGTAATCAGCTTAATGGTAGCGGCAATGGACATAGTGCCATTTGCGCGCCTTCATCTCAGACCGCTGCAATTATGCATGCTGAGTCAGTGGAATGGGGATTACACAGATTTGTCCCCTCTGCTAAATCTGGATCAAGAGACCAGAGATTCTCTTCTCTGGTGGTTGTCTCGGGTACACCTGTCCAAGGGTATGACCTTTCGCAGGCTAGATTGGACAATTGTAACAACAGATTCCAGCCTTCTAGGTTGGGGTGCAGTCTGGAATTCCCTGAAGGCACAGGGATCGTGGACTCAGGAGGAGAAACTCCTTCCAATAAATATTCTGGAGTTAAAAGCGATATTCAATGCTCTTCTGGCTTGGCCTCAGTTAGCAACACTGAGGTTCATCCGATTTCAGTCGGACAACATCACGACTGTGGCTTACATCAACCATCAAGGGGGAACCAGGAGTTTCCTAGCGATGTTAGAAGTCTCAAAAATAATTCGCTGGGCAGAGTAACACTCTTGCCACCTGTCAGAAATCCTTATCCCAGGCGTGGAGAACTGGGAGGCGGACTTTCTAAGTCGTCAGACTTTCCATCCGGGGGAGTGGGAACTCCATCCGGAGGTGTTTGCTCAGTTGATTCATCGTTGTGGCAAACCAGAGTTGGATCTCATGGCGTCTCGCCAGAACGCCAAGCTTCCTTGTTACGGATCCAGGTCCAGGGACCCAGAAGCGACGCTGATAGATGCTCTAGCAGTGCCTTGGTTCTTCAACCTGGCTTATGTGTTTCCACCGTTTCCTCTGCTCCTTCGACTGATAGCCAAAATCAAACAGGAGAGAGCATCTGTGATTCTGATAGCACCTGCGTGGCCACGCAGGACTTGGTATGCCGACCTAGTGGACATGTCATCCTTTCCACCATGGACTCTGCCTCTAAGACAGGACCTTCTGATACATGGTCCTTTCAATCATCCAAATCTAATTTCTCTGAGACTGACTGCATGGAGATTGAACACTTGATTCTATCAAAGCGTGGCTTCTCCGAGTCAGTCATTGATACTTTAATACAGGCACGAAAGCCTGTTACCAGGAAAATCTACCACAAGATATGGAGTAAATATCTTTATTGGTGTGAATCCAAGAATTACTCATAGAGTAAGGTTAGGATTCCTAGAATATTGTCTTTTCTCCAAGAGGGCTTGGACAAAGGATTATCAGCTAGTTCCTTAAAGGGACAGATTTCTGCTCTGTCTATTCTTTTGCACAAGCGTCTGGCAGAGGTTCCAGACGTCCAGGCATTTTGCCAGGCTTTGGTTAGAATTAAGCCTGTGTTTAAACCTGTTGCTCCCCCGTGGAGCTTAAACTTGGTTCTTAAGGTTCTTCAAGGAGTTCCGTTTGAACCCCTTCATTCCATTGATATTAAACTTTTATCTTGGAAAGTTCTGTTTCTGATGGCTATTTCCTCGGCTCGGAGAGTCTCTGAGCTATCTGCCTTACAATGTGATTCTCCTTATCTGATTTTTCATGCAGATAAGGTAGTTCTGCGTACCAAACCTGGGTTTTTACCTAAGGTGGTTTCTAACAAGAATATCAATCAAGAGATTGTTGTTCCATCGTTGTGCCCTAATCCTTCTTCAAAGAAGGAACGTCTTTTACATAATCTGGACGTAGTCCGTGCCTTGAAGTTTTACTTACAAGCTACTAAGGATTTTCGTCAAACATCTTTCCTGTTTGTCGTTTACTCTGGACAGAGGAGAGGTCAAAAAGCTTCGGCAACCTCTCTTTCCTTTTGGCTTCGGAGCATAATACGCCTAGCCTATGAGACTGCTGGACAGCAGCCCCCTGAAAGGATTACAGCTCATTCTACTAGAGCTGTGGCTTCCACCTGGGCCTTCAAAAATGAGGCCTCTGTTGAACAGATTTGCAAGGCTGCGACTTGGTCTTCGCTTCACACTTTTTCAAAATTTTACAAATTTGATACTTTGCTTCTTCGGAGGCTGTGTTTGGGAGAAAGGTTCTTCAGGCAGTGGTTCCTTCCGCTTAATCCTGCCTTGTCCCTCCCATCATCTGTGTACTTTAGCTTTGGTATTGTTATCCCACAAGTAATGGATGATCCGTGGACTGGATACACTTAACAAGAGAAAACATAATTTATGCTTACCTGATAAATTTATTTCTCTTGTAGTGTATCCAGTCCACGGCCCGCCCTGTCCTTTTAAGGCAGGTCTAAATTTTAATTAAACTACAGTCACCACTGCACCCTATGGTTTCTCCTTTCTCTGTTTGTTTTCGGTCGAATGACTGGATATGACAGTTAGGGGAGGAGCTATATAGCAGCTCTGCTGTGGGTGATCCTCTTGCAACTTCCTGTTGGGAAGGAGAATATCCCACAAGTAATGGATGATAAAAGGACTGGATACACTACAAGAGAAATAAATTTATCAGGTAAGCATAAATTATGTTTTTTATCTAACGAAATAAATTAACTTTTATTAAATAAATTAATCCTAATTAAAGCTAAATACTTACCTGTAAAATAAACCCTAATATAGCTACAATATAAATTATAATTATATTGTAGCTATTTTAGGATTAATATTTATTTTACAGGCAACTTTGTATTTATTTTAACCAGGTACAATAGCTATTAAATAGTTATTAACTATTTAATAGCTACCTAGTTAAAATAATTACAAAATTACCTGTAAAATAAATCCTAACCTAAGTCACAATTAAACCTAACACTACACTATCAATAAATTAATGAAATAAAATACCTACAATTATCTACAATTAAACCTAACACTACACTATCAATAAATTAATGAAATAAAATACCTACAAATAAATACAATTAAATAAACTAACTAAAGTACACAAAATAAAAAAAGAACTAAGTTACAAAAAATAATTTACAAACATTAGAAAAAGATTACAACAATTTTAAGCTAATTACACCTACTCTAAGCCCCGTAATAAAATAACAAAGCCCCCCAAAATAAAAAAATGCCCTACCCTATTCTAAAATACAAATAGAAAAGCTCTTTTACCTTACCAGCCCTTAAAAGGGCCTTTTGTGGGGCATGCCCCAAAGAATTCAGCTCTTTTGTCTGTAAAAAAAAACATACAATACCCCCCCCAACATTACAACCCACCACCCACATACCCCTAATCTAACCCAAACCCTCCTATCAAGTGGCATCTTCAATCTTCTTTCTTCCGGATCCATCTTCATCCCGCCGACGCGGAACATCCATCCTGGCCAACGACTTCCCGACGAATGACGGTTCCTTCAAGGGACGTCATCCAAGATGGCATCCCTCGAATTCCGATTGGCTGATATGATTCTATCAGCCAATCGGAATTAAGGTAGGAAAATTCTGATTGGCGGATGGAATCAGCCAATCAGATTCAAGTTCAATCCGATTGGCTGATCCAATCAGCCAATCAGATTGAGCTCGCATTCTATTGGCTGATCGGAACAGCCAATAGAATGCGAGCTCAATCTGATTGGCTGATTGGATCAGACAATCGGATTGAACTTGAATCTGATTGGCTGATTCCATCAGCCAATCAGAATTTTCCTACCTTAATTCCGATTGGCTGATAGAATCCTATCAGCCAATCTGAATTCGAGGGATGGCATCTTGGATGACGTCCCTTAAAGGAACCGTCATTCGTCGGGAAGTCGTCGGCCAGGATGGATGTTCCGCGTTGGCGGGATGAAGATGGATCCGGAAGAAAGAAGATTGAAGATGCCGCTTGATAGAAGGCTTCAGCCCGATGATGGACCTCTTCAGCCCGATGATGGACCTCTTCAGCCCGATGATGGACTTCTTCAGCCCCCGCTTGGGCTTGGATGAAGACTTCGGAGGCTCCTCTGGACGGATCGGTGATACCCGGCGTGGTGAAGATAAGGTAGGGAGATCTTCAGGGGCTTAGTGTTAGGTTTATTTAAGGGGGGTTTGGGTTAGATTAGGGGTATGTGGGTGGTGGGTTGTAATGTTGGGGGGGGTATTGTATGTTTTGGTTTACAGGCAAAAGAGCTGAATTCTTTGGGGCATGCCCTGCAAAAGGCCCTTTTAAGGGCTGGTAAGGTAAAAGAGCTTTTCTATTTGTATTTTAGAATAGGATAGGGCATTTTTTTATTTTGGGGGGCTTTGTTATTTTATTAGGGGGCTTAGAGTAGGTGTAATTAGCTTAAAATTGTTGTAATCTTTTTCTAATGTTTGTAAATTATTTTTTTATTTTTTGTAACTTAGTTCTTTTTTTATTTTTTGTACTTTAGTTAGTTTATTTAATTGTATTTATTTGTAGGTATTTTATGTAATTAATTTATTGATAGTGTAGTGTTAGGTTTAATTGTAGATAATTGTAGGTATTTTATTTCATTAATTTATTGATAGTGTAGTGTTAGGTTTAATTGTAACTTAGGTTAGGATTTATTTTACAGGTAATTTTGTAATTATTTTAACTAGGTAGCTATTAAATAGTTATTAACTATTTAATAGCTATTGTACCTGGTTAAAATAAATACAAAGTTACCTGTAAAATAAATATTAATCCTAAAATAGCTACAATATAATTATAATATATATTGTAGCTATATTAGGGTTTATTTTACAGGTAAGTATTTAGCTTTAAATAGGAATAATTTATTTAATAAGAGTTAATTTATTTCGTTAGATAAAAATTATATTTAACTTAGGGGGGTGTTAGTGTTAGGGTTAGACTTAGCTTTAGGGGTTAATAAATTTATTAGAGTAGCGGTGAGGTCCGGTCGGCAGATTATGGGTTAATACTATTTATTATAGGGTTATTGAGGCGGGAGTGAGGCGGATTAGGGGTTAATAACTTTATTATAGTAGCGGTGAGGTCCGGTCGGCAGATTAGGGGTTAATAATTGTAGGTAGATGGCGGCGACGTTGGGGGGGGGCAGATTAGGGGTTAATAAATATAATATAGGGGTCGGCGATGTTAGGGGCAGCTGATTAGGGGTACATAGGGATAACGTAGGTTGCGGCGGTGTGCGGTTGGCAGATTAGGGGTTAAAAAAAATTAATAGAGTGGCGGCGATGTGGGTTGGCCTCGGTTTAGGGGTACCTAGGTAGTTTATGGGTGTTAGTGTACTTTAGAGCACAGTAGTTAAGAGCTTTATGAACCGGCGTTAGCCCAGAAAGCTCTTAACTCCTGGCTTTTTGCTGCGGCTGGAGTCTTGTCGTTAGATTTCTAACGCTCACTTCAGCCAAGACTCTAAATACCAGCGTTAGAAAGATCCCATTGAAAAGATAGGATACGCAAATGGCGTAGGGGGATCTGCGGTATGGAAAAGTCGCGGCTGCAAAGTGAGCGTTAGACCCTTTCCTGACTGACTCTAAATACCAGCGGGTGGCCAAATCCAGCGTTAGGAGCCCCTAACGCTGGTTTTGATGGCTAACGCAGAACTCTAAATCTAGCGGAGTATTTGCTTACAAGGCTTCCCATATCACCATTATGGCGGCAAGAAATAAATCAAAGGGGTACAAAGGCACAAAACTGCTGTTATCGCAGGGAAATAAATTCAACACATTCTTTAAGACCCTTGAAGGCTCCAGCGCCTGCACAGAGGATGTAACCATGATACTATTCACAGATTAGAGAGCCAATCTACAGCGGTCAATAAAGCAGACCTTAGTTCACTACCTACAAAAGATGACCTCTCCAACTTTATTGCTCAAATTAATAACACTATAAAAGAAGGGTTAGCAGGTGTGAAACGAGAGGTTAATGCCTTGGGTCATAGAGTACTACAATTAGAAGAACAATATGAAGAGACCTCTAAGACCACTGACGACATGGCAAATGCAATCGAGCAGCAGAATTCTACCATCTTGCAATTGCAGGCCCAAGTTGAAGACCTTGACAATAGAGGCAGACGCCAAAATTTACGGATTAGAGGCGTCCCTGAACAAATCTAACCTGCCCAAATACCATCATATCTTTTGGAACTGAAAGCAGATGAAAGTATCCCATTAGATAGGGCCCACAGGGCTCTAAGAGCTAAGCCGCCCTCATCAGCCCCACCTAGAGACATTGTATTATGTTGTCACAGATTTACAGACAAGGAGAAAATCTTACAGGCGGTGTATGCTGATCTAAGTACCCTAACATTGGCAAAACGTAAAGAAGGTTGATTCTTAACCTTACACCTATCAGATCTAAATATTCAATACAGATAGGGGTTCCCATTCGCCATTAAGGTGATGAAGGGGGACAAAACATACACGTATAGAGACTCTAAGGATCTAGAAGAGTTCTGCCATCAATTAGGTATACCCCAACCTTCTTTACCATCATTAAGGGACAGTAACAAAGATGGTAGACCACAAGCTAATCTCCCACCAAGGCCACAAAGATCAGAATGGGTAACAGTCCCGAAAGAAAAAGAGAAACACTACCTCTCAAAAGCAAAATCTGACAGAGAGAGAGACTGATTCATCTTGAGGTGCTCCAATGTGAAGGGATTCTTGTTGCTTAATGCGCAAAAGTGACTCCGATGATTTGGCAACAGCTTCGCAGACACCTAGTTGCTGGTCTCATCTTCATAGAACTTTTTCAAGACCACTGCACTGTTAAATTCTACACTAATTTAGCATTCCAGTTCTCCCCTCCCCATACCACCCTCAAATGTTAACAAACAATGAGGAGGAACAGCACTTATTGAAAAGTGGGTGCTCGTGAAGACTGGTGAACTGCCAATTCACCCCACAACTGTCCACAATAAAGGTTATGTCCACAGCACTCCAAGTACAGAAAAATCTTTATTTTGGACTTAAAATTACAGCGACATTTCGGGGTTAATACCCCTTAATCATGCATGATTAAAGGGACACTGTACCCAAAAATGTTCTTTCGTGATTCAGATGGAGCATGCAATTTTAAGCAACTTTCTAATTTACTCCTATTATCAAATTTTCTTCATTCTCTTGGTATCTTTATTTGAAATGCAAGAATGTAAGTTTAGATGCCGGCCCATTTTTGGTGAACAACCTGGGTTGTCCTTGCTGATAGGTGGATAAATTCATCCACCAATAAAAAAGTGCTTTCCAGAGTACTGAAACCAAAAAAAGCTTAGATGCCTTCTTTTTCAAATAATGATAGCAAGAGAACGAAGAAAAATTGATAATAGGAGTAAATTAGAAAGTTACTTAAAATTGCATGCTCTTTCTGAATTACAAAAGAAAAAATTTGGGTACAGTGTCCCTTTAAGGGGTATTAACCCTGAAACGTCGCTGTAATTTTAAGTCCTAAATAAAGATTTTTTGTACTTGGAGTGCTGTGGACATAACCTTTATTGTGGACCCTCAAATGTTAGCTTAATGTTAGTACTGTCCTCCGGGCCAGGCCCGGCTTAGTACCAGTTTACTAGCCCACTTCCCCTCCTCAGATAGCGGTAGAGCTATCATTTCCTAAGCCATTGAGTTTTCACATGTTCAGCAGAGTTTAATGAATACTGGCTTAATGCTGTTTGTTATAGAAATTGTATTTCTTGTTATGCATATGTTATGCCATGTTGTTAATTATGTCTTTTTCCTAGTTTTACTTTCATTTGTCAGCTCAGCTCCCACTGTGGGGGGTAGAACACACAATTTAACCGTTAGCGCCCATCTATGCATCTTTGCCCCTTCTCTGACTTCCATGAGAGAGCACACCCTATCCTTTATAGCAACCACATCAGGTAAGATTCCTAACACAAACGCACCCAGAAGACCAACTATGATTGACAAGACTCTTGTAGTAATATCGCAGAATACAAAAGGCCTCAACTCACCTACCAAACGTTCCATAGCAATAAAATGCTTCGCAAAACAATAAGATTCAATTGCTTTTGTCCAAGAAACCCATTTTTTAAAAGAAGCAGAGCCTAAATTCTCATCGAAACACCACCCGCAAAGTTTCCTTAATTCTCTTTCTAATAAAAAGAAAAATGGTGTAGGTATACTTATACACAAAAATCTACAGTTCAAGCTAACGAATAGAATAATGGATGAGGACGGTAGAACTCTAATCCTGATTGGAACCCTTTTTAACAACCCAGTGACTTTAGTGAACGTATATGCCCCCAACTCTAACAAATCCAAATTTTTTCAATATCTACTGAAATTGGTATCAGACAACAGGAAGGGGACTTTAATATTGGGGGGGGGGGACATAAACACAGCACTCGACCCGAAGTTAGACACATCTGCCAGCAATTTGCAGTCAAAGATTAGACCACCCAACGCAATATACAATTGCCTATCACAGTTAGGTCTAATAGATATTTGGAGAGTGCAACACCCCATCCAAAGAAATTACACTTTTTACTCTCATCCCTGGTCGGTTTACACAAGAATAGACTATATATTAATAGATAGAAATCACTTATCTTTGGTCAGGGACTCAAATATTCAAGCCACTCCCTGGTCAGATCACTCTCAAGTAGATATTGAACTGACATGGCCCAATCATCCTGTCACTCCATTTTTGTGGAGAATGGATGATTCTCTCCTTCACTCTCCACCCACCCGGGACTCCCTTGCAAAATCACTGCATGAATACTTTCGCTTCAATGCTACTCAAGATATAAGCACGAGCACAGTCTGGAATGCTCATAAAGCCGTAATAAGAGGAGAATGCATTAAACATTCAGCATTTAGGAAAAAAACATACAATAGTGAGATAGAGTCTCTAACTACACAACTTTCTAATCTAGAGCTAAGCAACAAAACACCCCATCAGACGCCACACTTAATAATCAGCTAGTTAAAGTTAGACAGGATCTCAATAAAACACTGACAAAAGAAGCACAGATAAAAGCCCTTAATATTAGAAAATTATACGCATATGAGGGCAACAGAGCAGGTCCACTCCTAGCCAAACTTCTAAAAGCTCAAACAAGCAGAAATCAAATACAAAAATTGGTGACCACGAATAACCACAGTAATTTTGATAGCAAACAGATAGTGGACTGCCTCAGCCAATTTTATTCAAAGCTTTTACAATCTTGATAATCAAAATACACCCGTTCATTTAGAACACATGCAAGACTATATAGATAAAGCAGAGGTGTCTAGATTAGAGGCCTTACAGAGGGACTCATTAGAGGTACCAATATCTTTAGTGGAAGTGATCAGGGCAATTCGCGATTTGCTCACTGGAAAAGCCCCCAGCCCGGACAGTTTTTCAAACGCATATTATAAATCCTTTGCAAGTATCCTGGCCCCACAATTAATCAAATTATTTAACACACTTGACGAGGGCCACTCACTTCCATCAGAAATGTTAAAAGCACACATTGCAGTGATTCCCAAACCCAATAAGGACCCCACAGATCCCAGTAGCTACAGACCCGTTTTCCTCCTCAACACAGACATTAAGATCCTGGGCAAGATCCTTGATAATCGAATTAACAAACTTTTACACACCCTAATCCATGCAGATCAGGTCGGTTTTGTCCCAGGAGAGAGGCAAGGGACAACACAATTAGAGCAGTCACTCTTGCATGCTTTGCTAAACACAACGAAATCCCATCAGTCTTAATAGCGACGGATGCAGAAAAAACATTCAATTGCATAAACTGGGAATTCCTGAGGAAGGCTCTAAGAGCACAGGGATTCGGCCCCAAAATGATAACCCGCATTTTTAGTTTATATACCTGCCCCACAGCGCAAGTAAGAGCAAATGGAATGTTGTCGGAACCCTTCCAAATCCACAATGGCACCAGACAGGGTTGCCCCTTATCACTCATCTTATTCATACTTTCCATTGAAGTGTTGGCTACCCTGGTAAGGCAGGACCCAGAAATAGTAGGAATCCAAATTGGACCATATAACTTCAAAATTGCTATGTATGCCGATGATATTCTGTTTACAATTTCAAACCCCTTATACTCTATCCCAAAACTGTTAGAACAACTAGACACATTTAGTAAATATTCCAACTTTTTGATCAACAAAAACAAATCAGAGAATTTAAATATATCCTTCTCAGCTAACGCATTAAGGTCAGTATCAGAAATATGCCCTTTGACTTTGCAAAAAAAATCCCTCAGATACTTGGGTAATCAACTATCACCCAATATTACACAACGTTTTGATGAAAACTACCTACCTCTCTCCCGACGGGTACAACAAGATCTTCAAGCATGGACAGCAAAACCGATCACATGGTGGGGGCGCACTCAAAACATCAAAATGACTATCTTGCCCAGGGTCTTATACATATTTCAGGCACTCCCAATACCCACACCCAAATGATTCACTTCCCAACTACAAAAACATATAAATTTATTCATCTGGGGGGAAATTAAACCTAGGATCCATAAAAACACCATGTGCAGGGCATACGAGAGTGGGGGACTAGGTCTACCCTGCACAGCTGACTATATAGATGCAATAACCCTACAAAGGCTGATAGACTGGCACAGATCTAAGGATACTAAGGCATGGGTTTCCATTGACTCACACATACTCAGGCTACCAGACGTGGGCGCTTTATGTTGGGTTACCAAAGATCTCAGGCCACCTCATTGCACAATACTAGAGATTCATCGCGGGGTATTCAAAACTTGGGACTCGATAGTGCAGAGGAGAAAACACATATCTAGTACTCGTTCACCATTTTTCGTTCCATTCTACCTTTAGTTAAGAAAGGTCAGTTCATGACTACCATAGATCTGAAGGATGCGTATCTTTATGTTCCCATTCACAGGGAAAATCACCAATTCCTACGGTTTTGCCTTTCTGGACAAACATTTCCAGTTTGTGGCTCTTCCCTTTGGCCTTGCCACAGCACCTCAAATCTTTACAAAGGTCCTAGGGGCTCTTTTGGCGGTGGTCAGATCTCAGGGAATCGTGTTGGCGCCTTATCTGGATGACATCTTGGTTCAAGCGCCATCTTTTCAGTTAGCAAGATCTCATACAGAGATGTTGTTGTCTATTCTACATTCCCACGGGTGGAAAGTGAATCTGTAGAAGAGTTCCCTGGTTCCAGACACCAGGGCGTGTTTCTTAGGAATGATTATAGATTCTCTGTCCATGAAGATTTTTCTGATGGAGGTCAGAAAATCCAAACTTCTGGCTTCTTGCCTTTCTTTTCAGTCCTCTTCCCGTCCAGTGTATAGAAGTAATTGGTCTGATGGTTGCTTCCATGGACATCATTCAGTTTGCTCGGTTCCAGCTGAGACCCCTACAGTTATGCATGCTCAGACAATGGAAAGGATACCACTCGGACCTATCACAGAGGATAGCTCTGGATCCCCTAACAAGACACTCTCTATCTTGGTGGATTTCGCAGGACCATCTATCTCAGGGTACATGCTTCCTGAGGCCATCCTGGGTGATTGTGGCTACAGATGCCAACTTTTCAGGCTGGGGAGCAGTTTGGGGTTCTTTAACGGCTCAGGGTCTTTGGACTTGAGAGGAGTATTCTCTTCCCATAAACATTCTAGAGTTGAGAGCAAATTACAATGCCTTAAAAGCCTGACTTCAACTAGCTTTAGTCCGGTTTATCAGATTTAAATCGGACAATATCACCTCAGTGGCATATATCAATCACCAGGGAGGAACTCTGAGTTCCTTAGCAATGAAGGAGGTGACTTGCATTTTGCAGTGGGCGGAGTCTCACGATTGCCTCCTCTCTGCCATTCAAATCCCAGGGGTGGACAACTGGGAAGCGAATTTTCTGAGCAGGTAGACTTTAATAACTTTCAGTGGGGGTTCCAGAGTTAGATCTGATGGCGTCACATCTAAATGCCAAGCTTCCAAAGTACGGTTCACGATCAAAAGATCCACAAGCTGCTCTGATATATGCACTGGTGGTGCCTTAGTAATTCAGTCTGGTGTACCTGTTCCCCCCGTTTGCTCTCCTTCCTTGAGTCATTGCTCATATCAAGCAGGAGAGGAAGTCTGTGTTTCTAATAGTTCCTGCCTGGCCTCGCAGGATCTGGTGAAGATGTCATCTCTTTCCCCTTGGAGGTTACCTCTGAGGAAGGACCTTCTACTTCAGGGTCCCTTCCTCCACCGAAATCTAGATTATCTGAAACTGACTGCTAGGAGATTGAACACCTAGTCTTGGCTAGGCGTGGTTTTTCTGAGAAGGTCATTGATTCTGTGCTTCTGTTACTGTAAGATTTACCATAAGGTATGGTGTAAATACCTGTATTGGTGCAAATCGAAGGGTTTCTCTTGGAGTCGGGTGAGGGTTCCTCGCATTCTGTCTTTTCTTCAGGAGGGCCTGGAGAAGGGTTTGTCAGTCAGTTCTCTAAAGGGTCAGATTTCTGCACTGTCCTTTTGCACAAACGTTTGGCAGATCTGCCAGATGTTCAATCTTTTGTTCAGGCTTTATTGGTCAGAATCAGGCCTGTGTTTAAATTAAACCTGTTGCTCCTCCCTGGAGCCTTAACCTTATTCTTAACGTTTTGCAGCAGGCTCCTTTTGAGCCTAGGCATTCAGTTGATATTAAGTTGTTATCGTGTAAAGTTTTGTTTCTACTTGCTATTTCATCTACTCGCAGAGTTTCTGAACTTTCGGCTCTGCAGTTTGATTCCCCTTACCTTATTTTTCATGCAGATAAGACGATCCTTTGTACTAAATTGGGATTTCTTCCCAAAGTGCTATCGGATCGCAACATCAATCAAGAAATTGTTGTTCCTTCCTTTTGTCCGAATCGGAACGTCTGTTACACCACCTGGATGTTGTGCATGCTCTAAAATTTTATCTACAAGCAACTAATGATTTTTAGCAGTCTACTGCCCTGTTTGTTGTTTTCACTGGTAAGCATAAGGGTCAGAAAGCCACTTCTACTGCTCTTTTTCTCTGGTTGAGAAGTGTTATCTGAATAGAATATGAGACAGCTGGACAACAGCCTCCTGAGAGAAGTACGGCTCAATCCACTAGGGCTGTCTCTTCTTCCTGGGCTTTCAAAAATTAAGCTTCTGTGGAGCAAATCTGCAAGGCGGCCACTTGGTCCTTATTGCATACTTTTTTCAAATTCTACAAATTTGATACTTTTGCTTTGGCTGAGGCTTCTTTTGGGAGAAAAGTTCTTCAAGTGGTGGTGCCTTCTGTTCAGGTCTACTGGAATTACTGGAATTAGCAATAAAAAAGGCAATAATAACAGAAAAATTCAAGGATGCTTTATATGTTACTGACCCTATTAAACCACTACTATATGTATTACCCAAAATACATAAAGCAGTAGAAAAAACACCTGGTAGGCACATTGTGGCAGGCATGGGGTCTATTTTTGCATCTATTTCTACTTTTTTATACAAAGTGTTACAACCATTTGTCAAAAAGACCACTTCTTATGTCAGAGATACCAATGACTAAATCTATCTAAATTGAAAGATTTAGGCTATATTGGGGAAAAGTGTATATTGTATTTTTTTTTTTTGTTTAAATAATTTTTATTGAGATTTTCAAATAATACAGAGTAATCATTTGACATGTGAATTGTGGCCTCAGAGAACACAAAGAATATAAAATGGAAATACATGCTGCTTGAGGTCATTCATTAACATGAAATAAGAGGAAATACACATCAACAGATATATATCTAGAAAGTAGGGTAGTTTCAATCTAAACAGTAGATAGTTCAAATTATATAACACAGTTATCCACAAATAAGACAGCTCAAATATGCAACAGGAGATAACAGAATATCAAGAAATATGAACTATTATACCAAACATTTTATATATCAATTCGCACAATATTTTAAGGATTTTTTTTTTAAAGCATATGCAATAGTGAAGTATACCTGATTGCTTCAGACTGAACAATACATATATCAAATTGTATAGCATATAAGGCGGCATTTAAGCAAATATTTTTAAAGCATATGCAGAAGTTGGGTATACCTGATTGTTTCAGACAAAACAATGTATAGTTCAAATAGTATAGCATATGTAGCAGCATATAAAAAACTGTAATGTGCGGCAATATATAGCAAAGTGTGGAGAAATATGCAAATACAGTAGTATCATCTACCATCAGGTTAAACATAATATATACCAATAAACGAAACAGCTTAAACAAGTAGTTTTAAAGCATATACAATAGTTGAGTGCATATGGGAGGAAAGGTGCGGTATGTTGTGAGGAAAACCGCTAAAGTGACAACTGGAAACCCCAGAGCACTTGGGGGGGGGGGGGGGGGGGGGAGACGGACAGCAGGAGGGAGGGCGGGGAGGGCAGGGGGGGGCGGAGAACAAGTAAATTACATCAGAATTCACCTAGGGAGACTAATAGTTGTATATAAAAATGATTAATATGGGATATAAAACCAATAACAGGTTAGAGGATACTTCGCACAGAGTCCACTTCCTATATAGGTGGGAGGTTATCATTGAAACTGGGTTTGGATTTCTACCAAGAGAAATAACAGTGAAAATACCCCTGAGAATAAATAAATATTAGTTTACCGCTGATTATAAATATAAAAAAAAACAGAAGTCAACCTGCAACACAAAACCGTTAGGAATCACAAAATGTCCACATTTCAAAGGCAATAAAGAAAACAGAATAACAATGAATTAAAGGACCACCTTAGGGCCTATGGCTGTCCATGCTGACTGACTCCAATCCCCCACTCAAACATAACTGACTGCATATGCTGATATTCCCTATAAAGTGATACTATTCAGGAGAACATTAATGGATATCTAAAACTATACTACAACAAGATAATAGCTAGGACTTGAAAGGTATATCCAAAAAGAAAGAATGTTGTCCTTAACCTGAAGCTAAACCTGCCTCTGTAGCTATGGAAGGCATTAATTGGCGTAAATCTAGGCATACACGTATTCATATTATCATAAAGTTAACCCATCGTCTGGACATGGGCCCTATGCCCAGAGACAGGTATATATAAATATATTAGGGACCAAATGCAATATATACCCCTGTTCAGGTTTATTACCTTGCCATCAAATAATGTAGCTTCAGAGAAATGAAAGATAATAATATAGGTGCCCTGCTTTCATGGTATAAAATAATAATACTGTATTTCTTAAAACATGGGCTGCTGAAAGCTTATAGTAATATATCACATTGAGGGACCATGATATTAGCATAGGAAATACCATCTAGGCGGAATATACATGCAGTGGATGTATGAGAGGAACAGCATAATAAAACTAACATCACAGCACAACTGTTATACAATACTCAGCTGTATTTGTAAGTAAATAACCATTCGCCACAAAAGGGAAAATATCCTATTGAGTGCTGCAGATGTAACTCGCAGCTTGAATTATAATTTCTAATGGAAGATATAATGATTAGAGAGTATCCACAAACCTAATTTTGTCTAGGGGGTTGACATATAGAGTTATTAGTTTATTAATACGATATTATCCTCTCTAGGCCTATTGGTGTATAAGATAATGGGCTACCAGGGGGACATCAAGCCACCCAACCAAAGGAAGTTAATGTGAGAGCTGGTCTGAGTTATATATAATGATATAGACAATACACTACAGCCATTAATGTTGCACAGGTAACCGATTGACTTCAATAATCATAATTAGCTTGGAATAGTGAACCAGGATATGAAATACCCCAAATATATGCAACAATAAATTGCAGTGTGAGCTATGTTACTAAGCAATACGCATCTATGAACCTACATCAATTGTTCCATTATGTATTTATAACTCCACAATCAAAATTCAGGAAGAGTGTCAGTGAGCATGGGACAGCATGTATAAGTGTCATAGAAAAACCAAACAAAAATTAGATAACATAAAGCCTTAAATGGAACAAGCAAAGACACATTCTTCCAACTAGCACATTGAGGGAAAAATAGATATCTTACATCAGACTGGCTAGTTGATAAGAAGTTAGTACCCCTTAAGACAATACCCTATGCGACAACCAAGTGTTTCAAATTGTGACTTATCATAAATTGGTTGCCATAGTATGAGAGAAAAAGTTACTATAAACGTCCCAAGCCAGCATTAGTCTACAAGGGAGCAGTATCTCTAGCTTAGCCAATTCCGCTCTTTTTTTGCAGACTGAAATTGTTAGTATACCAGGACTTCAATGTATCTGGACTTGCAAAACCTCCCCTTCCAGTGAAATAAACTGTGCCATAAATCCGGAATCCAATGGAGAACAAAAGCAGCTGAATTAATTTCACCCCACTCCTATGCGCCTGTTCCAAGGGCGCAAGTAGCTTGGCAGCGTTGTAAACTGACGGGGCAGACCTCTCTTCCATTACCCAGCTGGTATCGCTTGAGGCTTTGAACTGATCAGCATGACAGTTATTATTGTCCTTAGGGTCGAGAACCTGTAATGTTACCAAGCTCGATCTCACAAACAAGACCAGAGGTAAAGCTTGCTGGCCTTCCCATAAGAATCCACCTTCTCCGGCCAGTACACTTATGTCGGTAGAAACAACAGTAGGTAATGGCGGGAACCCTTCAGTCTCACTGCCTCCGCTTTTGTTGGTTCCTAGAGGTATAACCATGTTGCTCAATGCTTCCAATAAAGCAAAGTGGTGCCCCTGAAGCAGTAAACTAATCTCCTCTAGTATGTAAATTGGTGGTCTCCATTGGTTTCCTTTCTTGTCTCCTTTTTTTTCCCCTTATTTGTTTTATAGGTGCTATCAAAGTTGTGGAGAGGAATCACTGTATCCACTAATCAGGCCCCCTTAGGCATAAGACATTTCGACAGCATACACGGACAATCTGACCCATGTGGCTAGGGATAGTAATCCAAATTTCATACTCCGTATGTTACCAGATTTATGAGAGGGCTTCTGACAAAGAATAAATACATTTCCTCATGGCAACTTTCATTGAATTTTAAGGTTTTTTTAAGTATATTTGCAGGAGCCTCACAAAGCTGCGTCTTGTCTCCTTGGGTGTTAGCTCCGCCCCCACACTAGATGTTTCTAGTTTGTACACATCAATAAAGCATACAAGTGGGATTGCAGCAGTAGAGAATATACTTAAATCCATAAGTGATTATACTGAGGGGGAAATTAGCTTTTTGATTGAGTTGCTTTCTGTTATACTGTGTCAAAATTATTTTTTATTTGGAGATACATATTATTTGCAAAAATAAGGGACTGCAATGGGCTCCAACGTCGCCCCCACATACGCCAACATTTTCATGAATAGTTTTGAGGAATACTTTGTATATCCTCATGGCTTGTTTCAGCTCTGTGGCGCCTCCTGGTGGATACATTGATGATGTGTTATTTAAATAATTCAGTTACAGGATTAAAATTCACCCTTAATATGAGTGAAACTGGTATTGAATACCTAGATACATTTGTATACACAGAAGGAGGCTTTTTAAAAACAGACCTCCACACCAAGAGTACTGATAGAAACAATCTGTTGCAATATGGTAGCTATCACCCTGAAAGTATATTTAGGGCTATTCCAAAGAGCCAGTTTACCAGAGTAAAACGTATAGTATCAGATAAGGACAAATGTAAATATAGATTGGAACAAATGGCAAAAAAGTTTGTCAATAGAAAATATCCTACTACACTAATTGCTGAACAACTTAATGTAATTATGAATGATACAATAGAAATTTAAAAAAAACAAAGAACAAGAGACAAATCGTATGATTTTTGTAACACAATTTAATAGACTCAGCACTAAAATTACTGGCATCTTAAAGAAATATTGGTATATTTTGAAGGAGTGCAATCCTGAGGTTCCTGAATTTAAAATAAATCCCATGGTAGCGTATAAAAGGAATGGGAGCATCAAAGATATTTTGGTTCACTCAGACATAGGTGGCAGTAAACAAAGCCATTAAAAGACTATAGGTCCGAAAAAAGTGCGTGCTACCCCTGTTTGAGTTGCAACAATTGTAGCTCTATGATAAAAGGTGAGATTTTTTACCATCCTATCAATGGGAAAAAATTAAAATAAATAAATATTTAACCTATAGGGCAACTCACTGTGTTTATCTTATCAAATGTCCGTGTGGCCTAGTTTATATTGGCGAGACCTGTAGAGAGGTAAGGGAGAGGATAACTGAACATAAATCAAACATCAGATGTAAAAATAAAGATGCTCCAGTATCCTCTCACTTCCTCTCTATGGGTCATAATATCAGCCAACTTAGGTTTCAAATAATAGAACAGGTTGATAGACCTAGGAGAGGGGGCAATAGAGAACACCTGTTAAAAACTAGAGATGTTCTGGATATATAAGTTAGAGACCCTGAGGCCCAAAGGCATGAATAAGGATTTTGATTGGAATTTGTTTCTCTAAATCACTTTGATATTGGAAAGATAATATATAAAGGCAAAAAAATGTTCTCTTATAAAAATCTGCTAATAATGTGCAAAATACCTCTAATTTTAATGTGTATATGGGTTTTATGTTTTTACATTGTTTTTATATGTGCAACAATCATCTTCTTGTGATAAGGAATAAAAAATAACTTTGTGATGCATTATGTTTTGCATCCACAAGATGTCACTATCATGCAATTAGTCTTTTTCACATGAAGATGAATAACAGGTGAGGGTATATAAAGGCATTTACCTGTGTATTTGCAATTATACATGATTAAGAGCCTATAGCAGGCTTGAAACGTTGTATGTTTTTCTTCTGAGGACCCCATGTAAGAAAAATAAAGGTTCTTTTTAAATATTTTGGAGGCTGGAATACCTTTTGTTGTTTGTTCTGTTTAGGTCTGCCTGTCTTGTTTTCCCTCCCTTCCTGTGTCCTTTAGCTTGGGTATTGGTTCCCACTAGTAATTGGAATGAAATTGTGAACTCTCCATGCCATAGGAAAAAAAGCAAAATTTATGCTTACCTGATAAATTTCTTATTACATTTAAGACGGCAAATTTTTCGTATAAACCTCAGGCACATCTATACCTCTATACGTGTTATCTTCTTTTTCCATTTTCCTTCAGCCGAATCACTGGGGATTATGGGTAAGGGAAGTGACACTTAACAGCTCTGTTGGGGTACTCTTGCCTCCTCCTGCTGGTCCTGTAATTGGAATGAAATTGTGGACTCTCCTTGCCCGGAAAGAAAGAAATTTATAAGGTAAGCATGATTTTTGTTTTTTTCTGTAGACTACTGACAACTTTTCCCCCCAAATTCCAAAAAAAATATTGCCATTTAGAGCATTTATTTGCAGAAAATGACAACTGGTCAAAATAACAAAAAGATGCAGGGTTTTCAGACCTTGTATAATGCAAAGATAAGTTTATATTCATTTTTAATCAAAACAATACTAATGTTTTAACTTATGTTTCAGAAATCAGTATTTGGTGGAACAACCCTGCTTTTCAATCACAGTCTTGGCATGCTCTCCACCTATTTAAATTGCTGTTGGGTGACTTTATGCCACTCCTGGCACAAAAATTTAAGCAGTGTGGCTTTGTTTGATGGCTTGTGACTATCCATCTCCCTCTTGAACATACTAGAGATTTCAATGGGGCTCAGGTCTGGAGATTGGGCTGGACATCACAGGGTGGACCTTTATTCACACTGTGATTGACCTGGCTGTATGGCATGGAGCATTGATCTGCTGGAAAAAACAATCCTCCGAGTTGTCCGAGCAGAAGGAAGCAAGTTTTCTTCCAGGATAACCTTGTACGTGGCTTGATACATGCATCCTTCACAAAGATAAATCTGCCCACTTCCTGCCTTGCTGAAGCACCCCCAGATCATCACCAGTCCATCACCAAAATTCACAGTGAGTGTGAGACACTCTGGCTTGTAGGACCTCTCCAGGTCTCCTTCTAACCATTAGACAACCAGGTGTTGGATTCATCAGAGAAGATGACCTGGAATCAGACAGATTTATCTTTGTGAAGAACGCATGATATACATATCATCCAAAGCCAGCACTCGCGATAACCTATTAGAGAATAGCCTAGGGTGCTTCCAAATGTTTATACATAAATCCAAATAAAAGGTGATGTATTTGAGATCTGGCGAGTGCATCCCTGATTTGGATATACAGTATATATATATATATATATATATATATATATACACACAGTCATGGCCAAAAATATTGGCACCCCTGCATTTCTGTCTGATAATGTACCACTTTGCCCAGAAAATTGTTGCAATTACAAATGTTTAGGCATTCTAATGTTTATTTCTTTTGTTTGTATTGGTATGACACAAAAAAGTGGAGAACAAAAAGCCAAATCTGACACATTCCACGCAAAATTCATAAAATGGACTGGACAAAATTATTGGCACCCTCAATATAATATTTGGTAGCACACCCCTTGGAAAAAATAACTGAAATCAATTGTTTCCTGTAACCATCAATGAGTTTATTACACCTCTCTACTGGAATTGTGGACCATTCTTCTTTCGCCAACTGCTCCAGGTCTCTCAGATTGAAAGGGTTCCTTTTCCCAACTGCTGTTATGAGATCTCTCCACAGGTGCTCTATGAGATTGAGATCTGGACTCATTGCTGGCCAGTTCAGTACTCTCCAAAGCTTTGTCTTAAACCATTTCTGGGTGCTTTTTGACATGTGCTTGTTTTGGGTCATTGTCCTGCTCTAAGACCCATGACCTCTGACAGACACCCAACTTTCTGACACTGGGCCCTACATTGCACGACAGAATTCATTGGTAGTCTTCAGATTTCATTATGCCATGCACACAGTCAAGACATCCAGTGCCTGAAGCAGCAAAGCAACCTCAAAACATCAGTGAACCTCCACCATGCTTGACTGTAGGGACTGTATTCTTTTCTTTAAAAGCTGTAAGAATGTATACCCAAAGTACCTCCATTTTGTCACTTTTGCATTTTGCATCTATTCAGTGTTTCTAAGCTAACACTGAACTATTGTGTTTCTCAATATATTTGCTTTTGTTATTCTCAACCTTAGTCTACTGATATTTGTTTTTGTGCCTGCTAGTATCAACATGGACTCAATATATTTCTTGTTATCTTAAACCAAGGCCGAATGTCTACAGTTTTCTTGCCTTTTACATAAACAATTATCTGTCTCAAATGCTGGTATTTTCCAATGAGTATATTGTAATAAAGGGATGTGTATGATGGCCCTCTGTGTCAATTGACAATGTATGTGATGTAAACTATATAACCGCATTGTGGGCGGTAAAATAAATAGAACAATTGTTATACTTCATGTGTGTGGGCTGACAGTCTGTTCCCTAGATCTCGTATCAGGTGTGAAATTCTGCTACAGCTGAGCTTAGAATGCTTGTTGGTAATAACTTGTATCCAGCCTCACTAAGTTCCCCTAACAGTTCTCATGTCAGAAGCTGGTCTTCATACAGGGTGAGTAGAGCGTTTTTTCCTTCCGATATCCTACTTTCTCTGTGTGAATTTTCAGTAGTTGTTTAAAAGTAAAGATTTGAGTTATTTTGTGTAAGAGGTTTGAGTCCTTTGGGTTAAAGTCCTTTGTGTTTATATATAGTGTTTAATTAAATAATATATCACTGAAGCAGAGTTATCACTTGTCAATGTGTATTGCCTAAATTGTTTGCATTGCTTGAATTGTTTATCTGCTGTAATTTTCTTTTCTTTGTGCTGTGCTGTGTCTACAAGTATTAAGTGACTATGGGGGTCTGTTCAAAGTAAAGTGCTGCTTATTGTTTGCTGTGTGAGCTATTTTTTTTTTTTTTTTACTGTTTGAATGTTGAGTAATGTAAAACGAGAGATATTTTTTGGTAATGTTTTCAAGAGAAGCTGAAAGCAAACCAGAATCCCAGACCTTAATTTCCTGACTTTTATTCAGACAATGAATGATAAACTAGAATTGTTAACTCTCATGGAGATAATTAAATTCCTGACTTCGTGTACATAGAGGTTTTGTACTGTGATACGACAGGATTTTGTATGTGAAAACCCTTTCTTTTTGGTCCATGTTCATTGCAGTAAGGAAGCTTCTGTGTAATTTATGTGTAAGATGTGTAAATGTGCAACTAGAGTTTATTGATCTCCCAAAGTGATTGCATTATTAGCATGATCTCATAGTGTTGTGCATGGTAGTATTGGCAAAACCAGGGCATGAAAGGTTGTTATAAGATTTTAATTATTTGTAGTGTTTTGCTAGAATGTAGTATTTCTAAGTGATGTGTTTCAGTGAGTGTAGGTATATGTACTTGCTTTCAGGTTGATTGTGTTTGTTAAAAGTTTGTGCCGGCTGTTAATGTTTTGTTTCTTTCATGTAATTGGCAAGAGTCCATGATCTAGTGACGTATGGGATATACAATCCTACCAGGAGGGGCAATGTTTCCCAAACCTCAAAATACCTATAAATATACCCCTCACCACACCCACAATTCAGTTTTACAAACTTTGCCTCCTATGGAGGTGGTGAAGTAAGTTTGTTCTAAGATTTCTATGTTGATATGCGCTTCTCAGCATGTTGAAGCCCGGTTCCTCAGAGTACAGTGAACGTCATAGGGATGTGAAGGGAGTATCACCTATTGAATACAATGGTCTTCCTAACGGGGATCTATTTCATAGGTTCTCTGTTATTGGTCATAGAGATTCATCTCCTACCTCCCTTTTCAGATCGACGATATACTCTTATATACCATTACCTCTACTGATTCTCGTTTCAGTACTGGTTTGGCTATCTGCTATATGTGGATGGGTGTCTTTTGGTAAGTATGTTTTCATTACTTAAGACACTCTCAGCTATGGTTTGGCACTTTATATATAAAGTTCTAAATATATGTTTGTACTTATATTTGCCATGATTCAGGTTTATCAGTATATTTCCTTTTTGCAGACTGTCAGTTTCATATCTGGGGGGAAAAAAAAAATTTACCTGAGGTTTTCAAATTGACTCTTTCTAATTGCGGGCTGTATTAGGCTCGCAAGAGCGCAAAATGCTATAATTTATTGCATCATTCTTTGCGCTAGACTTTTTTGGCGTGAAAAATTACGTTTGACGCAAATTCGTCATTTCCGGCGTCTTAGTTGGCGCTGAGTCTTTTCACAAGGTTGCGTCATCCATGACTCTCGAGTTTCTTTCCGGACGTTTTTGGCGCCAAAAAATGTTTTTCAGTTTGTTGCGTCATTCCGGGAGTGCAGAATTATTAGGCAAACGAGTATTTTGACCACATCATCCTCTTTATGCATGTTGTCTTACTCCAAGCTGTATAGGCTCGAAAGCCTACTACCAATTAAGCATATTAGGTGATGTGCATTTCTGTAATGAGAAGGGGTGTGGTCTAATGACATCAACACCCTATATCAGGTGTGCATAATTATTAGGCAACTTCCTTTCCTTTGGCAAAATGGGTCAAAAGAAGGACTTGACAGGCTCAGAAAAGTCAAAAATAGTGAGATATCTTGCAGAGGGATGCAGCACTCTTAAAATTGCAAAGCTTCTGAAGCGTGATCATCGAACAATCAAGCGTTTCATTCAAAATAGTCAACAGGGTCGCAAGAAGCGTGTGGAAAAACCAAGGCGCAAAATAACTGCCCATGAACTGAGAAAAGTCAAGCGTGCAGCTGCCAAGATGCCACTTGCCACCAGTTTGGCCATATTTCAGAGCTGCAACATCACTGGAGTGCCCAAAAGCACAAGGTGTGCAATACTCAGAGACATGGCCAAGGTAAGAAAGGCTGAAAGATGACCACAACTGAACAAGACACACAAGCTGAAACGTCAAGACTGGGCCAAGAAATATCTCAAGACTGATTTTTCTAAGGTTTTATGGACTGATGAAATGAGAGTGAGTCTTGATGGGCCAGATGGATGGGCCCGTGGCTGGATTGGTAAAGGGCAGAGAGCTCCAGTCCGACTCAGACGCCAGCAAGGTGGAGGAGGAGTACTGGTTTGGGCTGGTATCATCAAAGATGAGCTTGTGGGGCCTTTTCGGGTTGAGGATGGAGTCAAGCTCAACTCCCAGTCCTACTGCCAGTTTCTGGAAGACACCTTCTTCAAGCAGTGGTACAGGAAGAAGTCTGCATCCTTCAAGAAAAACATGATTTTCATGCAGGACAATGCTCCATCACACGCGTCCAAGTACTCCACAGTGTGGCTGGCAAGAAAGGGTATAAAAGAACAAAATCTAATGATATGGCCTCCTTGTTCACCTGATCTGAACCCCATTGAGAACCTGTGGTCCATCATCAAATGTGAGATTTACAAGGAGGGAAAACAGTACACCTCTCTGAACAGTGTCTGGGAGGCTGTGGTTGCTGCTGCACGCAATGTTGATGGTGAACAGATCAAAACACTGACAGAATCCATGGATGGCAGGCTTTTGAGTGTCCTTGCAAAGAAAGGTGGCTATATTGGTCACTGATTTGTTTTTGTTTTGTTTTTGAATGTCAGAAATGTATATTTTTGAATGTTGAGATGTTATATTGGTTTCACTGGTAAAAATAAATAATTGAAATGGGTATATATTTGTTTTTTGTTAAGTTGCCTAATAATTATGCACAGTAATAGTTACCTGCACACACAGATATCCCCCTAAAATAGCTATAACTAAAAACAAACTAAAAACTACTTCCAAAACTATTCAGCTTTGATATTAATTAGTTTTTTGGGTTCATTGAGAACATGGTTGTTGTTCAATAATAAAATTAATCCTCAAAAATACAACTTGCCTAATAATTCTGCACTCCCTGTACTTGGCGCCAAACATTTTTTCTTTTTTTAAGACCTCATTCCTTTTGCCTCTGGTCTTTTTTTCTATGTCAGAGGCTTATCCTGTTTGCATTTTTTCCCATTCCTGAAACTGTCATATAAGGAAATTGATAATTTTGCTTTATATGTTGTTTTTTCTTTTACATACTGCAAGATGTCTCAATCTGATCCTGTCTCAGAATCTACTACTGGAATCCTTCTGCATGATATCGGTTCTACCAAAGCTAAGTGCATTTGTTGTAAACTTGTGGTAACTGTTCCTCCAGCTGTGGTTTGTAATAGTTGTCATGATAAACTTTTACATGCAGAGAATGTTTCCATCAGTAGTAGTTTATTACATGTTGCTGGTTCATCAACATCTAATGCTCAGGGTATTCCTGTAAATTTAATAGAATTTATTTCTGATTCCATTCAGAAGGATTTGTCTGCCATTCCGCCTTCTAATAAACATAAAAGGTCTTTTAAAACTACTTATAGAGTTGATGAATTTTCTAATGACCAACAACATACTGATTTATCTATCTCTGATGAGGATCTGTCTGATTCAGAGGATCCTGCCTCAGATATTGACACTAACAAATCCTCTTATTTATTTAAAATGGAGTATATTCATTCTTTATTAAAAGAAGTGTTGATTGCATTAGATATGGAGGAGACTAGTCCTATTGATACTAAAACTAGTAAACGTTTAAATTCGGTTTATAAACCTCATGTAGTTATTCCAGAGGTTTTTCCAGTTCCTGATGCTATTTCAGATATGATTTCTAAGGAATGGAATAGACTGGGTACTTATTTTACTCCTTCTTCAAGGTTTAAAAAAATTGTATCCTTTGCCTACTGATAGATTGGAGTTTTGGGAAAAGATCCCCAAAGTTGATGGGGCAATCTCTACTCTTGCTAAACAACTATTCCTACGGGAGATAGTACTTCTTTTAAGGATCCTTTAGATAGGAAGCTTGAATCTTATCTAAGGAAAGCTTATTTATGTTCAGGCCATCTTCTTAGGCCTGCTATTTCTTTGGCTGATGTTGCAGCTGCTTCAACTTTTTGGTTGGAAACTTTAGCGCAACAAGTATCAGATCATAATGTGTATAGCATTGTTAAATTAATTCAACATGCTAATAATTTAATTTGTGATGCCATTTTTGATATCATCAGAATTGATGTTAGATATATGTCTTTAGCTATTTTAGCTAGAAGAGCTTTATGGCTTAAATCTTGGAATGCTGATATGACTTCTAAATCGACATTGCTATCTCTTTCTTTCCAAGGTAATAAATTATTTAGTTCTCAGTTGGATTCTATAATTTCAACTGTCACTGGGGGGGTGGGAGCTTTTTTGCCTCAGGATAAAAAATCTAAGGGTAAATTTAAAGCTTCTAACCATTTTCGTTCCTTTCTACAGAATAAGGAACAGAAACCTAGTCCTTCCCCTAAGGAATCTGTCTCCAATTGGAAGCCTTCCTCAATCTGGAATAAATCCAAGCCATTTAAGAGATCTAAACCAGCCCCCAAGTCTGCATGAAGGTGCGGCCCTCATTCCAGCTCAGCTGGTAGGGGGCAGATTAAAATGTTTCAAGGATGTTTGGATAAATTCAGGCCAAAATCATTGGATTCAGAACATTGTCTCTCAGGGGTACAGAATAGGTTTCAGAGTAAGACCGCCTGTGAGAAGTTTCTTTCTCTCACGCATTCCAGTGAACCCAGAGAAAGCGCAGGCTTTCCTGAAATGTGTTTCAGACCTGGACTTATCTGGGGTAATCGTGCCAGTTCCTTTTCAGGAACAGGGTCTGGGGTTTTATTCAAATCTGTTCATTGTCCCAAAGAAAGAAAATTCATTCAGACCAGTTCGGGAGCTAAAAGTCTTGAATCGTTATGTAAGAGTACCAACATTCAAAATGGTGACTATAAGGACTATTCTGCCTTTTGTTCAGCAAGGGCATTATATGTCCACAATAGACTTACAGGATGCATATCTTCATATTCCGATTCATCCAGATCACTATCAGTTCCTGAGATTCTCTTTTCTAGACAAGCATTACCAATTTGTTGCTCTTCCATTTGCCCTACTCTCTGTAATCAGAGAGCGGGGTATTGCAGTGTTTCCTTATTTGGACGATATCTTGGTACTTGCTCAGTCTTTACGTTCTGCAGAATCTCACACAAATCAACTAGTGTTGTTTCTTCAAAGACATGGTTGGAGGATCAATTTACCAAAAAGTTCTTTGGTCCCTCAGACAAGGGTAAACTTTTTAAGTTTCCAAATAGATTCAGTATCCATGACTTTGTCTGAAATTGGTTGCAGACTGTCGGAACCTTCAGTCTCAATCATTCCCTTCAGTAGCTATGTGCATAAAGGTTTTAGGTCTCATGACTGCAGCATCGGACACGATCCCCTTTGCTCGTTTTCACATGAGACCTCTTCAGCTTTGTATGCTGAACTAATGGTGCAGGGATTATACAAGGATATCACAATTAATATCCTTAGATCCCAATGTTCGACTATCTCTGACTTGGTGGTTAGATCACCATCGTATAGTTCAAGGGGCCTCTTTTGTTCATCCAACCTGGACTGTGATCACAACAGATGCGAGTCTTTTATGTTGGGGGGCTGTCTGGAGATCTCTTACAGCACAAGGGGTTTGGAAATCTCAAGAGGCGAGATTACCAATCAATATTTTGGAACTCCGTGCAATTCTCAGAGCTCTTCAGTTTTGGCCTCTATTGAAGAGAGAGCCGTTTATTTGTTTTCAGACAGACAATGTCACAATTGTGGCATATGTCAATCATCAGGGTGGGACTCACAGTCCTCAAGCTATGAAAGAAGTATCCCGGATACTTGTTTGGGCAGAGTCCAGCTCCTGTCTAATTTCTGCGGTCCATATCCCAGGTATAGACAATTGGGAAGCGGATTATCTCAGTCGTCAAGCTTTACATCCAGGAGAGTGGTCTCTTCACTCAGATGTGTTTTTTCAAATTGTTCAGATGTGGGGGCTTCCAGAAATAGATCTGATGGCATCTCATCTAAACAAGAAACTTCCCAGGTACCTGTCCTGGTCCAGGGATTCTCAGGCGGAAGCAGTGGATGCATTGACACTTCTTTGGAGTTATCAACCTGCCTATATTTTTCCGCCTCTAGTTCATCTTCCAAGAGTGATTGCCAAGATCATCATGGAGCAATAATTTGTACTGATGGTGGCTCCAGCATGGGCTCACAGGTTTTGGTATGCAGATCTTGTTTGGATGTCCAGTTGCCAACCATGGCCACTTCCACTAAGGCCAGACCTTCTATCGCAAGGTCCGTTTTTCCATCAGGATCTCAAATCGATAAATTTGAAGGTTTGGAAATTGAACGCTTAGTGCTTAGTCATAGAGGTTTCTCTGACTCAGTGATTAATAATATGTTGTAGGCTCGTAAATCTGTTTCTAGAAAGATTTATTATCGAGTTTGGAAGACTTAAATTTCATGGTGTTCTCATAAATTCTCTTGGCATTCTTTTAGAATTCCTAGAATTTTACAGTTTCTTTAGGATGGTTTGGATAAGGGTTTGTCTGCGAGTTCCTTGAAAGGACAAATCTCTGCTTTTTCTGTTTTATTCCACAGAAAAATTGCTAAACTACCTGATATTCATTGTTTTGTACAGCCTTTGGTTCGTATCAAGCCTGTCATTAAATCAATCTCTCCTCCTTGGAGTCTTAATTTGGTTTTGAAGGCTTTACAGGCTCCTCCGTTTGAGCCTATGCATTCTTTGGACATTAAATTGCTTTCTTGGAAAGTGTTGTTTCTTTTGGCCATCTCTTCTGCTAGAAGAGTTTCTGAATTATCTGCTCTTTCTTGTGAGTCTCCTTTTCTGATTTTTCATCAGGATAAGGCAGTTTTGCGGACTTCATTTAAATTCTTACCTAAAGTTGTGAATTCCAACAACATTAGTAGGGAAATATTTGTCCCTTCTTTGTGTCCCCATCCTAAGACTTCTTTGGAAAGATCTTTACATTCTTTGGAGGTGGTGAGAGCTTTGAAATATTATGTGGAAGCTACTAAAGATTTCAGGAAGACTTCTAGTCTATTTGTTATCTTTTCTGGTTCTAGGAAAGGTCAGAAGGCTTCTGCCATTTCTTTGGCATCTTGGTTAAAGCTTTTTATTCATCACGCTTATTTGGAGTCGGGTAAATCCCCGCCTCAGAGGATTACAGCTCATTCTACTAGGTCAGTTTCCATTTCCTCGGCTTTTAAGAATGAATCTTCAGTTGATCAGATTTGCAAAGCAGCAACTTGGTCTTCTTTGCATACATTTACTAAGTTCTACCATTTTGATGTTTTTTCTTCTTCAACTTATGATTTGGGTTGTGGATTATTTTTTTCAGCGGAATTGGCTGTCTTTATTTTTTATCCCTCCCTCTCTAGTGACTCTTGCGTGGAGTTCCACATTTTGGGTTTTGCTATCCCATACCTCACTAGCTCATGGACTCTTGCCAATTACATGAAAGAAAACATAATTTATGTAAGAATTTACCCGATAAATTCATTTCTTTCATATTGGCAAGAGTCCATGAGGCCCACCCTTTTTATGGTGGTTATGATGTTTTTGTATAAAGCACAATTATTCCAATTCCTTTGTTTATGCTTTTGCTCCTTTCTTTATCACCCCACTTCTTGGCTATTCGTTAAACTGAATTGTGGGTGTGGTGAGGGGTGTATTTATAGGCATTTTGAGGTTTGGGAAACTTTGCCCCTCCTGGTAGGATTGTATATCCCATACGTCACTAGCTCATGGACTCTTGCCAATATGAAAGAAATGAATTTATCAGGTAAATTCTTACATAAATTATGTTTTTGCGTGGTGGACAGTTTTTTAAAATGATTTCTTAGAGAATGTTTTTGTTTTATTTTTATAGGGAATGTGTGTGGATGGATGCTGTAATTGTCTTTTAGTTTGTCATTATATTGTTTTTGCGCATCATATAGGGTGTTTCACGCAAACAAAAGGTGGAGTATCTTGATGAGTATCTTTATTTATGTGATTTGGGTGATTGTTTTTAAGTAAAAAATGAACCTAAAATATTTAGACAAATTGTTAACAAAATATTTGTATTTGCAGGATGAGATCACGGAGCTGTATACATAAAAAAATACTAACTAAATTATTTTTTTGAGTTCTCCATACTTAGGTAAATCTGTACAGATGAAAAATTCCATAGTACACTCTCCAAAAGATTGAAGATTTAATGCAAGTAAAACTTTTAAATAAAGAAATGCTTGGCGCCTAGGAGAAGGGGAAAAAAGACCTTTGTCAAGTTTATTTAACCACCACACTGCAGTAAAAGTTGTTGAACCATCTTTTGGATCCATTCTTTGCATTGCAAACTGGTACCAGTCCCAAAACTGGTAATCTATGACTGTTTCCAATGCTGTGTGTCTCCAGAAAATAAAGACTGTCCTTCTCTTGACTGTGCCTTGACTGTTTCCAGAAATCTGTAAGAAAGAAAAAAGCGCAGACACAGACTCAAGTGTAGATGTATAGCAAAGACATGCCACACTAACGTATAGCACTTACAATGTAAAATACTTTATTGGGCATTGTAACAAATCCTGATCATCGAAGTTAAAATGTTAATGAAAAATCGTCCATATACTGGTAAAATCACTTCCTTCCTCTAAGTGAGTCTCTCAGTGTAGGCCTCACTATGTGGTTTGTCAGTCCCTCACGAGCTTCCGTACCCGCAGCTTGAATTGCAAGTAGCTGTACTGAAAGGTAAATGCCGGTGACTCTGTGTGAAGCACTACGGGTCCTCAGGAGACTCAAAATTAGCCTCAACGCGTTTCAACCGCAAACGTGCAGTCTTTTTCAAGAGGTTATTGTATATCTCGTCCCCGATGGCTGCTGCTATATAGCAACAGGTCTCTTCTCATTGGAACGAAATTGCCTGTCAGTCTTTAGTCTTAATTAGACATTGTGCCTCAATTTGTAATAGCTCAGGACGTTACAAACAAGTACGTCCTGAGCTATTACAAATTAAGGCCGTTATCGGTCGTAGAGATTTCTTCTCCTACCTCCCTTTTCAGATCGACGATATACTCTTATATACCATTACCTCTACTGATTCTTGTTTCAGTACTGGTTTGGCTATCTACTATATGTAGATGAGTGTCTTAGGGTAAGTAAGTCTTATTTCTCTTCATGACACTCAAAGCTATGGTTGGGCACTTTATATGTAAAGTTCTAAATATATGTGTTTAAACTTATATTTGCCATGATTCAGGATAATCAGTATTCCTTCTTCAGACTGCCAGTTTCATTTTTGTGGGAAAATGCATATAATTTTATTTTTTCTTACCTTAAAATTTTCAATTGACTTTTTTTCTAAATTGCGGCTGTTAGGCTCGCGGGTGCAGAAAATGCTTCTATTTATTGTATCATTTTTGGCACAAGACTTTTTTAGCGCAAAAACTTTGTCATTTCCGGCGTCATAGTTGGCGCCGGAAGTTTTCATGTAATTGCATCATTTTTGACGTATGTGTATTGCGGATGTTTTTTTGGCGCCAAAAATGTGGGCGTCATACTTGGCGCCAGTTTTTTTCACATTATTTCAGTCTCACATTTTAGTTGCTTCTGGTTTTCTAGAGGCTTGTTTCATTTTGCATTTTTTCCCATTCCTGAAACTGCCATTTAAGGAATTTGATAATTTTGCTTTATATGTTGTTTTTTCTTTTACATATTGCAAGATGTCACTACCTGACCCTGTATCAGAATCTACTTCTGGAAAAGCACTGCCTGATGTCGGTTCTACCAAAGCTAAGTGCATTTGTTGTAAACTTTTGGTAACTGTTCCTCCGGCTGTAGTTTGTGTTAGTTGTCATGATAAGCTATCAAACGCAGATAGCATTTCCATTAGTAATAATCCATTATCTGTTGTTGTTCCTTCAACATCTAATGTTCAGGATGTTCCTGTTAATGTTAAAGAATTTGTTTCTAATTCTATTCGGAAGGCTCTGTCTGGTATTCCTCCTTCTAGTAAACGTAAGAGGTCTTTTAAAACTTCACATATTACAGATGAATTTTTAAATGACCGCCATCATTCTGACTTATCTATTTCTGATAAGGATCTATCTGGTTCAGAAGATTCTAACTCAGATATTGACACTGATAAATCTTCATATTTGTTTAAGATGGAGTTTATTCGTTCTTTACTTAAAGAAGTGTTGATTGCATTAGATATGGAGGAGTCTAGTCCTTTTAAGATTAAAACTACTAAGCGTTTAAATTCAGTTTTTAAACCTCATGTAGTTATTCCAGAAGTTTTTCCAGTTCCTGATGCTATTTCAGAAGTAATTTATAGGGAATGGAATAGTCTGGGTACTTCATTTACTCCTTCTCCAAGGTTTAAGAAATTGTACCCTTTGCCATCTGATAGATTAGAGTTTTGGGAGAAAATGCCCAAAGTTGATGGGGCTATCTCTACTCTTGCTAAACGTACTACTATTCCTACGGCAGATAGTACTTCGTTTAAAGATCCTTTAGATAGGAAGCTTGAATCCTTTCTAAGGAAGGCTTATTTATGTTCAGGTAATCTTCTTAGACCTGCTATATCTTTGGCTGATGTTGCTGCAGCCTCAACTTTCTGGTTGGAGGCTTTAGCGCAACAAGTGTCAGACCATAATGCTTATAGCATTGTTAAACTCCTTCAACATGCTAATAACTTTATTTGTGATGCTATTTTTGATATCATTAGAATTGATGTCAGGTATATATTTTTAGCTATTTTAGCCAGAAGAGCTTTATGGCTTAAGTCTTGGAATGCAGATATGACTTCTAAGTCAACTTTGCTTTCTCTTTCTTTCCAAGGTAATAAATTATTTGGTTCTCAGTTAGACTCAATAATTTCAACTGTTACTGGGGGGAAGGGAGCCTTTTTACCTCAAGATAAAAAATCTAAAGGTAAATATAGTGCTGCTAATCGTTTTCGTTCCTTTCGTCAGAATAAGGAACAAAAGCCTGACCCTTCCTCTAAAGGAACAGTTTCCGTTTGGAAACCTTCTCCAGTCTGGAATAAATTCAAGCCTCTTAGAAAGTCAAAACCAGCTCCCAAATCCGCATGAAGGTGCGGCCCTCATTCCAGCACAGCTGGTAGGGGGCAGGTTACGATTTTTCAAAGATGTTTGGATCAATTCGATTCAAAGTCTTTGGATTCAGAACATTGTTTCACAAGGGTACAGAATAGGTTTCAAGGTAAGACCGCCTGTGAGAAGATTCTTTCTTTCATGCATTCCAGTAAACCCAGTAAAGGCTCAAGCATTTCTGAAATGTGTTTTAGATCTGGAGTCAGCTGGGGTAATTGTGCCAGTTCCAGTTCTGGAACAGGGCCTGGGGTTTTATTCAAATCTATTCATTGTTCCAAAGAAAGAGAATTCTTTCAGACCTGTTCTGGATCTAAAAATATTGAATCGTTATGTAAGGATACCAACATTCAAGATGGTGACTATAAGGACTATTCTGCCTTTTTATATGTCTACAATAGACTTACAGGATGCATATCTTCATATTCCAATTCATCCGGACCATTATCAGTTCCTGAGATTCTCTTTTATAGACAAGCATTACCAGTTTGTTGCTCTTCCTTTTGGCTTAGCAACAGCTCCAAGGATCTTTTCGAAGGTTCTCGGTGCTCTTCTTTCTGTAATCAGGGAGCAGGGTATTGTGGTATTTCCTTATTTGGACGATATCTTGGTACTTGCTCAGTCTTTACATTCTGCAGAATCTCACACAAATCAACTTGTGTTGTTTCTTCAAAGGCATGGTTGGAGGATCAATTTTCCAAAGAGTTCCTTGAAAAAGGGTAACCTTTTTGGGTTTCCAAATAGATTCAGTGTCCATGACTTTGTCTCTAACAGAAAAGAGACGTCTGAAATTGGTTTCAACTTGTCGAAACCTTCAGTCTCAATCTTTCCCTTCGGTAGCTTTGTGCATGGAAATTTCAGGTCTCATCGGACGCAATCCCTTTTGCTCGTTTTCACATGAGACCTCTCCAGCTTTGTATGCTGAACCAATGGTGCAGGGATTATACAAAGATATCACAATTAATATCCTTAAATCCCAATGTTCGATCTTCTCTGACTTGGTGGTTGGATCACCATTGTTTAGTTCAAGGTGCCTCTTTTGTTCGTCCAACCTGGACTGTGATCTCAACAGATGCGAGTCTTTCAGGTTGGGGAGCTGTATGGGGATCTCTGACAGTGCAGGGGGTTTGGGAATCTCAGGAGGCGAGATTACCAATCAACATTTTGGAACTCTGTGCGATTTTCAGAGCTCTTCAGTTCTGGCCTCTTCTGAAGAGAGAATCGTTTATTTGTTTTCAGACAGACAATATCACAACCGTGGCATATGTCAATCATCAAGGGGGGACTCACAGTCCTCAGGCTATGAAAGAAGTATCTCGGATACTTGTATGGGTGAAATCCAGCTCCTGTCTAATTTCTGCGGTTCACATCCCAGGTATAGACAATTGGGAAGCGGATTATCTCAGTCGCCAGACGTTACATCCGGGCGAATGGTCTCTTCACCCAGAGGTATTTCTTCAGATTGTTCAAATCTGGGGGCTTCCAGAAATAGATCTGATGGCCTCTTATCTAAACAAGAAACTTCCCAGGTATCTGTCCAGATCCAGGGATCCTCAGGCGTAAGCGGTGGACGCATTGTCACTTCCTTAGAATTATCAACCTGCTTATATCTTTCCGCCTCTAGTTCTTCTTCCAAGAGTGATTTCCAAAATCCTAATGGAGCGTTCATTTGTACTGCTGGTGGCTCCAGCATGGCCACACAGGTTTTGGTATGCGGATCTCGTTCGGATGGCAAGTTGCCAACCTTGGACACTTCCGTTAAGGCCAGACCTTCCGTCTCAAGGCCCATTTTTCCATCAGGATCTCAAATCATTAAATTTGAAGGTATGGAGATTGAACGCTTAATACTTAGTCATATAGGTTTCTCTGACTCTGTGATTAATACTATGTTACAGGCTCGTAAATCTGTGACTAGAAAGATCTATTACCGAGTCTGGAAGACTTACATTTCTTGGTGTTCTTCACATAAATTCTCTTGGCATTTTTTTAGAATTCCTAGAATTTTACAATTTTTTCAAGATGGTTTGGATAAGTGTTTGTCTGCAAGTTCCTTGAAAGGACAAATCTCTGCTCTTTCGGTTCTTTTTCACAGAAAGATTGCTAATCATCCTGATATTCATTGTTTTGTACAGGCTTTGGTTCGTATCAAGCCTATCATTAAGTCAATCTCTCCTCCTTGGAGTCTCAATTTGGTTCTGAGGGCTTTACAGGCTCCTCTATTTGAACCTATGCATTTTCTGGATATTAAATTACTTTCCTGGAAAGTTTTGTTCCTTTTGGCCATGTCTTCTGCTAGAAGAGTTTCTGAGTTATCTGCTCTTTCTTGTGAATCTCCTTTTTCTGATTTTTCATCAGGATAAGGCGGTGTTGCGGACTTCATTTAATTTTTTACCTAAAGTTGTGAATTCTAACATTAGTAGAGAAATTGTTGTCCCTTCATTGTGTCCTAATCCTAAGAATTCTCTGGAGAGATCTTTACATTCTTTGGATGTAGTAAGAGCTTTGAAATATTATGTTGAAGCTACTAAAGATTTCAGAAAGACTTCTAGTCTATTTGTTATCTTTTCTGGTCCTAGGAAAGGTCAGAAGGTTTCTGCCATTTCTTTGGCGTCTTGGTTAAAGTCTTTGATTCATCATGCTTATGTAGAGTCAGGTAAATCCCTGCCTCAAAGGATTACGGCTCATTCTACTAGGTCAGTTTCTACTTCCTGGGCTTTTAGGAATGAAGCTTCTGTTGATCAGATTTGCAAAGCAGCAACTTGGTCTTCTTTGCATACTTTTACTAAATTCTACCATTTTGATGTATTCTCTTCTTCTGAAGCAGTTTTTGGTAGAAAAGTACTTCAGGCAGCTGTTTCAGTTTGATTCTTCTGCTTATAATTTCAGTTTTTTTCATTATAAGATTAAAACTTTTTGATTTGGGTTGTGGATTATTTTTTCAGCGGAATTGGCTGTCTTAATTTTATCCCTCCCTCTCTAGTGACTCTTGCGTGGAAGTTCCACATCTTGGGTATCTGCTATCCCATATGTCACTAGCTCATGGACTCTTGCTAATTACATGAAAGAAAACATAATTTATGTAAGAACTTACCTGATAAATTAATTTCTTTCATATTAGCAAGAGTCCATGAGGCCCACCCTTTTTGTGGTGGTTATGATTTTTTTGTATAAAGCACAATTATTCCAATTCCTTATTTTTGATGCTTTCGCTCCTTTCTTATCACCCCACTTCTTGGCTATTCGTTAAACTGAATTGTGGGTGTGGTGAGGGGTGTATTTATAGGCATTTTGAGGTTTGGCAAACTTTGCCCCTCCTGGTAGGAATGTATATCCCATATGTCACTAGCTCATGGACTCTTGTTAATATGAAAGAAATTAATTTATCAGGTAAGTTCTTACATAAATTATGTTTTTATAGCCCCATTAAACAAGACTGGCCTCTCCTGACTAAAAATGCCCGCATACAAATTAACCCATTCAGATCTCACAAGGCACTGCAAAAAACAGAGACAGATATTGCTTATTGTTTTCAGCAGTCCCTCCTCTGATGCTGTTAAACTCTGTGACAATAGCATCAAATAGCAATATGATTTAGTCTGGTGAACTTCATCTCAAACTGCAGTGCAGAGTTGCTGTGGACTTAGCAATGGGACACAGGCGGGGCTGGAGCTTCACAGGAGGGCATCAGTCTGCTGGTTGCTGGGCTGACAAGGTTACAGAGCTTGTGTAGCATTAATTTGAGACAGATTACTACGAGAGAAAGAAAAACAATTAGTACAACAAAGATTAGCAAGCCTTGCAGTATGTTTACACCTAGTTTATCCTGACAGGCCAAAAGTCAAATCAGAAACCAAAACACTAAACTAAGTATCATGCAGAATGGGTGAGTAATAAAATGATAATTTTCCATTATTCTCTCTAAATATTGAGCTTTGGTTTTCCACATAAATAAAAGCTAAAGATGTAAGTCTGAGTAAACAAAGTGAGAGCATAATGGGATATGATTTTACCTGTGGTTTAAAAGCACAAAACCAGCTACTTCATATACACAAATAAACCTGAAATTGCAAATTTCTCATAAATTTTATACTCTGCAGCTGCTCTAACAAGTCTAAAATAGATTAATATAAAAACAATTGTACAGTGTACTGTCCCTTTAAGAGACTGGGGTTGCCACAGACATACAGTCTATTGCTTTGTAATCTGTATCTAATAGCTAAACATAAGTATATATGTATTTAAGCACAATTATATTAACACCTAAACTACCTTGAATGCTCACTGCTATTGAAATGAATGCAAAACTAATAATCCTTCTAAAATAAACAAAAAACAAAAACAAATAAAGAATGTGGGGAAAGGGCAATATACAAAACTTACCAGATACATTAGCTAAAACAATTAACCCAGTCATCACTGGGAGAAAATTGAACAAGTACAATTTTTATATGTACTTTACAAAAAATTAGGCAAAATAAAAATGAATGTATAGTAATATTTCATTGTCAATAGTGAAACATTGTATACATTGTTGAAATGCCTAATTTAATAGTATTTTAACTAAAAGAACATTAAGACAGAGGTACCAGACTCATGGCTATGTGGTATGAAACCACAGATCCAACAGGCACCTGTACCATCAGTGTGGTAGTAACAATAAATGCATTGTCTTGTTCCCATGGGGTGGTATGGCAGACATAACTGGGAACAATGAGAATACCCAAAATATAAAAGGATACATGGTGAGTTTGATATACATATAGCAATTACACAGTAATAGAATAAATAAATCATACAAAAAGTAATTGCTAACATTTGAGTGATTACTAAAAGCTTTATAAAACAGAGAATTCCTTTACACGCCAGTAAAAACATAACTAGGGTGTAAATGCAGCATACAGAAATTATAATGAAAAATAAAAATGAGTTCATTAGCTTTAAACATTCAGGAAATAATCAAGCACTATCAGAGAATGATACTTCCCAAAGGCTCAATCTTTATGGATTTCCTTGCCAGTGATAGGATCAGTCTGTGGTGGCACCAAGTGTAGTGAGATCCATGATTTAACTTCTGTGACTTCAGTGGCTGTATTTGTGATAAATAATACGCAGACAGGCCCCTTCTACTTTGGCTCCAGAGCTATTTTTCTGGAAGAACTTTCAACCATTATAAGATCACCAGGTTAGATGGCATGCACTACACGATTATCATTCTTTAACTGTGCAGCAAGTACCTGGATATGAAAAGACTTAAGCATTGATGTTAGTTGTATGTCATAGTCTCCAAAATCAACATCACAGATATTATATTTACAGCCTGTTTCTGAGCAATGTTAAACTAATAGTCACCAGCATTTTACACAGGGGGTATTGTAAAATACAGGGTAATTTATGTTTCTCTATAACGGATCAATAAAATTGAACCTTAATGATTTAGATAGGGCATGTAATTCAAACAACTTTAAAATTTACTTTATAATCAAATCTGCTTGGTTCGCTTGGTATTCTTTGTTAAAGGCTAAAACTAGGCAGGCTCATAGGCTGCAGCACTAATTGCCAAATTGCAAGTTTATAAAAAAGCACTGATATAAGTGGGTAGTCTGCAGAGATTTGGATACTAAGTAATCACAGTGTTAAAAGAAGTTTATCAATACTACTGTGTTGATCATGTAAAACTGGGGAATGGGTAACAAAGGGACCATCTATTTTTTTTATTTTTTTTAAACAATAAAAATGTCAAGTATCCTGTCCCTTTAATTTCAATAAAACATTTCCCCTGCTGATTTTATTAGTCACAAATCTTCTGCAATTATCACTCCAAGGCAGGTATACACTTTCTTGTTCCCCTCCAGACACATTAAGTTTACACAGTAAGTATTTCCTAATGACATTATTGAACAGTTTTGGAACATGTCATTCTGTTTCATGACCTTCAGTTACACTCAAAGGTTCTGATATGTGCTTATTCCCAACTCCAATAATCATTAAAGCTTTTGGCTATATTTACAAATGGCTATGCGCTTTGTCTAACAAGAACTGACAGTCAGTCAGAGTCTGCATTCTTCTTAGGGTTAAAACAGTCCCCTCTCCCCCTCCTCCCTTTTCATATAGCACAGCAGCTCCTATGTTTTTACTGTCTGACTGCTCAAAGTCTTATCTGTGTCACATTTTTTCTATAGTTAAAACATTTTATTCCACTTGAAAAATTAAGTAAAAGAAGTTAAACAACCATATACAAACATCTTCATTAAGATTATACCTGGTTTAACTGTATTTATCCACTAAATATTATTTGAACTAAATATTGTCTTTGCATAATTATTGCAGCTGGCCAGTTCTGCAAATCAATACAAGACAATGTATATATATATATATATATATATATATATATATATATATATATATATATATATATATATATATATATATATATATATATATATATATATATATATATATATATAATAAAAGAAAATTTGCGTCATATAATGTACCATCAATAATTCTGTGTAATTTCAGTGGAGAACACAATAAACCTTATACACACAAAAGTTCAAAATAGAACATTTACCTTCAACTACACATTGTGCACTATTGCTCTGAAAAAATCATACAACAAAGACACATTGAACACTGACAATCAACCACTAATTAAAACTTCAAAAATGATTCACTCCTAAGGTGGAAAAAAAACCCACCATACAAACTTCTAATATCTCCTTACATACCTCCAGCACCTCTTCAATATTTATACACATTTTCATGAGCATTGCATTCTGAACCATCTAACAAAGAAATACATTTCCTCTCAATTATTCCTATTTTTACAAAATTGTGTAATATATAATTACTTTGTCCATGGGTACTCGCTGATAACAAACACTAAAACATGATTTACCCACTTAAAGAATATAAAGCACTGTTTTAATTTATTACTTCATCTTTTAATCATTAAAACACAAACTTTTCTACCACATACCTTTGCCAGTCCATCTATCAGTATTCCTATACCCCTCCCTCTGAAATGCAGCTCTTGTGTCTGGGTTTTTGTGCTGCTGGGGTGACCAACAATCTTTGCTCATGTGTCCCACCTTTCCACATTTGAAACATTTTATTATTTTACCCCTTGCACTCTTTTTCTTATTTTTTTTCTCTTTTTCTTCACTTACTGGGAGATGTAATTTTAATTTTTTAATTTCTTTTTTTTTATAATTATCCTCTAGCGAAGCCTTTAACGACTCACACTGTCTTTTTACTGCCTCAGTATTCCATTTAAAATATGCTTTCCACTCTTCTGATGTAGGGTTGTTCTTTTTTGAAACCTCTGTTAAAACATTACTTAGGGTATTTATTTTATCTAGGTTCCAAGAGCCACCCTCTGGCCATATATTGGACCCTTTAATTTGAGTTATTCGAGACCATTTAGTATGATACTTATTACAAAAAGGGCCATGGTGTTGAATCATATATTCTGCTGGGGAACCCTTTGGCCATTTAAGATTAGTGGAACAGCCTTTAGAGGAACTATGTCTCATTTTAAATGGACTTTTTACTATTTTTTTTTCTTTTAAATGTTACTTGGGTTTTTTACTTATGATTAACACAAATTCTAAAAAACTAAAATAACAAAACCAACAAAACAGAACAAAAGAGAATTGTATTGTATCAGGGGAACCTCCACCCCAACCTGGCAAAACTACACCACGTGTTTGCCCTCAAAGGGACACTATACACTCATTTTTTCTTTGCATAAATGTTTTGTAGATGATCTATTTATATAGCCCATAAAGTTGTTGTGTTTTTTTAATGTATAGTTTTGCTTATTTTTAAATAACATTGCTCTGATTTTCAGACTCCTAACCAAGCCCCAAAGTTTTATGAGAATACCATCAGCTACCTACCCCAGCTTGCTCCTGTTTGTGTAAAGGGTCTTTTCATATGTGTGTCTTATTTCCCACTTGCTGTGGGCTTTCCAGCTATCTCTTCAACAGAGGTAAACTGAGAGCTTCTAAGTAAGTTTTTAAATAGTTTTATACTGGATTTTTATATCAGTATCTGTGCATCTTATTCTTTATAGTAGTGTCTATTACATGCAGTTATATGAAAATTAGTGTATACTGTCTCTTTAAATGACCGCTGCAGTCTTACGTCTACCCAGGATAGCCCCTTCACTAAGATTAACAATATTTTCTTCACTGGGAATACTATCAGTGTTCATACAAGAAATACAGTTGTCTAATCAGGACTTATCCAGGAGGTTTTCCTAAACAAATAATCAGATAACAGGTAACTATGTTTCCTCTTAGGGTGTCTGCCAGGTCACAGTTTTGGATATAGGTTTGTCACAGTTCCCCTTGCATTCAAACACTGACTGGTTAACGTCCAGTGGGACTTGCAGTCAGGTTGGGGCAGCTAGAACTGTAAATCCTAATCCCAGTTGCCTTTAAATAGACACCGTCCTAGGTCACAAGTTTTAACTTTTTTACAAAAACAATTTACACAATATAACACATAACATTAATTAATCAATAAACAAAGCCTCTTAGGATAGCGTCACCCAGAATGCCAAACAGCTCTGACCCCTTACCCAGAGACACCCAGTTACTGTTAAACTAAAAACAAAAATGTTCTTACCATTCAGAAGACCAGCCTTAATTGAGTGCCCCTGGAGCAGAAAGTCTTTGCCACTTGGACTGCTGTCTGAGATTTTGCCATCCTGCTGACTACGCCATGTGTTGGTGATATACTCACCCTGGACTGAATAACTTCTTCAGACCAAGACAGGTTAAAAATAGTTTGTTTATTGATTACACACTGCAGTATGGAGAGAAACAATGCAAAGTTTTCTCTGGGGGGTCAGTCCCCTTCCCAGTTATTTATACATTCCACATCTAGGCTATTATAGTTTATGATTGGCTAGCTAAAAATATGCAAGGGTTTTAACAAATATGGTTACAACATAAGTAAATAACAGTTCTACACATCAGAATTGTAGGTTTTACTGTGTTTGACCATATATCAAGAAAAAGGGCAAAGGTCAGGGCTGAACTAGTGTCTACTTTTTATGAGACATTCCTTATGTTTACAAAGAGAGCATATCATTCTACAAGCTTACTAATTTATGGTTTACATAAATTCATATACACATATATTTGGAATATCAAGATAACCAGGAACTTAAGTGTTTACTGATACTATCTGGAATGCAAGAATTTTAACAAGGATAGAAAAAGATTAGATTTAGAAAAAATAAACAGACATACACTCAGAACTAGCTACATTTTATAGCCCCATTAAACAAGACTGGCCTTTCCTGACTAATAATGCCCGCATACAAATTAACCCATTCAGACCTCACAAGGCACTGCAAAAAACAGAGACAGATATTGCTTATTATTTTCAACACCATTAAGTAGAAACCAAATTTACAATAGATTGTCCCTTTAAGAGAAAGAATATATGTTTCTCCAACATTGGTGTGTCCGGTCCATGGCGTCATCCATAACTTGTGGGAATATTCTCTTCCCCAACAGGAAATGGCAAAGAGCACAGCAAAAGCTGTCCATATAGTCCCTCCCAGGCTCCGCCCCCCTAGTCATTCTTTTTGCCGCTCTGAACAAGTAGCATCTCCACCTAGATGGTGAAGAGTATGTGGTGTTTAAAGTGTGCCCTGTTTAACATTTAAAGAGACAGTAACGGTTTTGTTTTAAAATGGTTTTTGTGCTTTATTAACCAGTTTAAGCCTGTTTAACATGTCTGTGCCTTCAGATAGATCATGTTCTGTATGTATGGAAGCCAATGTGGTTTCCCCTTCAAATATGTGTGATAATTGTGCCATAGCGTCCAAACAAAGTAAGGACAGTACTGTCACAAATAGTAAGGTTGCCCAGGATGATTCCTCAGATGAAGGAAGTAGACATAGTTCTACATCATCTCCTTCTGTGTCTATACCAGTTATGCCCGCGCAGGCGACCCCTAGTACTTCTAGCGCGCCAATTCTTGTTACTATGCAACAATTGACGGCAGTAATGGATAACTCCATAGCTAATATTTTATCCAAAATGCCAGCATTTCAGAGAAAGCGCGATTGCTCTGTTTTAAACACTGTAGAGCAGGAGGGCGCTGATGATAATTTTTCTGTCCTACCCTCACACCAATCTGGGAAATTTCTGATACAGGAAGAATTTCTCAGCAGGCAGAACCTGATGTTGTGACATTTAAATTTAAATCTACAAATTTGATACTTTTGCTTCTTCGGAGGCTATTTTTGGGAGAAAGGTTTTGCAAGCCGTGGTGCCTTCTGTTTAGGTAACCTGATTTGCTCCCTCCCTTCATCCGTGTCCTAAAGCTTTGGTATTGGTTCCCACAAGTTATGGATGACGCTGTGGACCGGACACACCAATGTTGGAGAAAACAGAATTTATGCTTACCTGATAAATTACTTTCTCCAACGGTGTGTCCGGTCCACGGCCCGCCCTGGTTTTTTTAATCAGGTTTGAAAAATTTCTTTCTCTATACACTACAGTCACCACGGCACCCTATAGTTTCTCCTTTTTTTCTCCTAACCATCGGTCGAATGACTGGGGGGGCGGAGCCTGGGAGGGACTATATGGACAGCTTTTGCTGTGCTCTTTGCCATTTCCTGTTGGGGAAGAGAATATTCCCACAAGTTATGGATGACGCCGTGGACCGGACACACCGTTGGAGAAAGTAATTTATCAGGTAAGCATAAATTCTGTTTTTTTGTTTTCTTACATTTTCTTTACATTATTTATAATTCAATAAAATTTAACTTTTTACACTTAATATTGCTACCTACACAGCACTGTACAACAGATATTTTTATTTCCACCCGAGGTCTCTCTATTACTGTTACATTTTTAGAATAGTGTTCTTTGCCATTTACATCCTATGTAATTTTAAGGGTATTATGGCACTTTTTCTTAAGTTTTTCTTTTTGTCTTTAGACTAATTTTGTTTACCCTTAGTACGGCTAGTTCTGTTCATGTAATACCAGCTTTATTTAAAAAGTAGAGAAAACCAATATATCATAATTCAATAGTTTAATGTTTAAAAGTACAGTAACAATTTATCCTGGAAGAGACATTGGGGTATATTTATCAATGTGCGAGCGGACATGATACTAAGTAGCGTATCATGTCCGCTGCACATCGATAAATGCCGACAGCATACGCTGTCGGCATTTATCATTGCACCAGCAGTTCTTGTGAACTGCTGGTGCAATGCTACCCCCTGCAGATTCGCGGTCGATCGGGGTGTCAATCAACCCGATCGTATTCAATCGGGTTGATTTCTGCCCGCCGCCTCAGAGCAGATGGACAAGTTATTGAGAAGCGGTCTTGATAAATATACGGAGCTTTATAAATATGTCCCTATGCGGGAATTGTTGAATATTTGCTTAGCCTTGCTACATTTTATGGGTCACATATATATCCTAGATTTGTTTGGATATACTTCCCATGAGAGAATCATAGTAGTATTCCACCACCAGTAGTTGGTGTGTGTGTAATACATCAGTGTTTCTCACCCTTTTTGTAGCAAGTACCCCTGTTGCCCTAAGTACCCCAGCTGGAACACGTTAATATTATTAGGTTAGAAAAAGAGACAATAGTAGACACCCTAGAATATGACAAACTGTTGTCAGAAACATGTTTCTGTTTTCAAGAATTTATTTAAAAAAAACAGTTTTACTGAATGCAAATGCAGCACAGGTTTGGAAATACTAGAGCAACAAATAATTAAGCAAGCAACTTATAGGGAAACACACACATTTTCATTTTACCCTTTGATGACATGGTAAATTTGTCTACTGTAAACAAATTGAAATCCCGTGATCGTGTGCACGATCGTGAGATTTCAATGATGGGATCGGGTCAAGGAGGCATCCCTATGATGCTAGGCATGCCCTCCAGACCGGAATCACATCCTGGAAGCGCTGTTGGCTTTAGGACAGCCAAAGGGCTAGGACGTTCTATTCTGTCCTACATTTAGCCACCAATCAGCAAGTGCTACCCAGGTTCTGAACCAAAAATGCTTGCTCCTAAGTGTACATTCTTGCTTTTCAAATAAAGATACCAAGAGAATGAAGACAATTTGATAATAGGAGTAAATTACAAAGTTGCTTAAAATTGCATGCTCTATCTGAATCATGAAAGAAGAAAAAAATAATGTGGGTTTAGTATCCCTTTAAAGGGACAGTATACACTCATTTTCATATAACTGCATGTAATAGACACTACTATAAAGAATAAGATGCACAGATACTGATATAAAAATCCAGTATAAAACCGTTTAAAAACTTACTTAGAAGCTTCCAGTTTAACTCTGTTGAAAAGGTTGCTGGAAAGCCCACAGCAAGTGGAAAATAAGACACTCCCCCCTCCCCCTTCTTTTGCATATGAAAAGACCCTTTACACAAACAGGAGCAAGCTGGAGAAGGTAGCTGACCGTATTCACATAAAACTTTGGGGCTTGGTTAGGAGTCTGAAAATCAGAGAAATGTTATTTAAAAATAAGCAAAACTATACATGTTTTGTAAAAAAAACCTTTATGGGCTATATACAGTTGCAAGAAAAAGTATGGGAACCCTTTGGAATGATATGGATTTCTGCACAAATTGGTCATAAAATGTGATCTGATTCTCATCTAAGTCACAACAATAGACAATCACAGTCTGCTTAAACTAATAACACACAAAGAATGAAATGTTGCCATGTTTTTATTGAACACACCATGTAAACATTCACAGTGCAGGTGGAAAAAGTTTGTGAACCCTTAGATTTAATAACTGGTTGAACCTCCTTTGGCAGCAATAACTTCAACCAAACGTTTCCTGTAGTTGCAGATCAGACGTGCACAACGGTCAGGAGTAATTCTTGACCATTCCTCTTTACAGAACTGTTTCAGTTCAGCAATATTCTTGGGATGTCTGGTGAGAATCACTTTCTTGAGGTCATGCCACAGCATCTCAATCGGGTTGAGGTCAGGACTCTGACTGGGCCACTTCAGAAGGCGTATCTTCTTCTGTTTAAGCCATTCTGTTGTTGATTTACTTCTATGCTTTGGGTCATTGTCCTGTTGCAACACCCATCTTCTGTTGAGCTTCAGCTGGTAGACAGATGGCCTTAAGTTCTCCTGCAAAATGTCTTGATAAACTTGGGAATTAATTTTTCCTTCGATGATAGCAATCCGTCCAGGCCCTGATGCAGCAAAGCAGCCCCAAACCATGATGCCCCCACCACCATACTTCACAGTTGGGATGAGGTTTTGATGTTGGTGTGCTGTGCCTCTTTTTCGCCACACATAGTGTTGTGTGTTTCTTCCAAACAACTCAACTTTGGTTTCATCTGTCCACAGAATATTTTGCCAGTACTGCTGTGGAACATCCAGGTGCTCTTGTGCAAACTGTAAACGTGCAGCAATGTTTGTTTGGACAGCAGTGGCTTCTTCTGTGGTATCCTCCCATGAAATCCATTCTTGTTTAGTGTTTTACGTATTGTAGATTCGCTAACAGGGATGTTAGAATTTGCCAGTGACTTTTGTAAGTCTTTAGATTCTTCTTCACCTCATTGAGCAGTCTGCGCTGTGCTCTTGCAGTCATCTTTACAGGACGGCCACTTCTAGGGAGAGTAGCAGCAGTGCTGAACTTTCTCCATTTATAGACAATTTGTCTTACCATGGACTGATGAACAGCAAGGCTTTTGGAGATACTTTTATAACCCTTTCCAGCTTTATGCAAGTCAACAATTCTTAATCGTAGGTCTTCTGAGAGCTCTTTTGTGTGAGGCATCATTCACATCAGGCAATGCTTCTTGTGAAAAGCAAACCCAGAACTGGTGTGTGTTTTTTGTAGGGCAGGGCAGCTGTAACCAACACCTCCAATCTCATCTCATTGATTGGACTCCAGTTGGCTGACATCTCACTCCAATTAGCTCTTGGAGATGTCATTAGTCTAGGGGTTCACATACTTTTTCCATCTGCACTGTGAATGTTTACATGGTGTGTTCAATAAAAACATGGCAACATTTCATTCTTTGTGTGTTATTAGTTTAAGCAGACTGTGATTGTCTATTGTTGTGACTTAGATGATGATCAGATCACATTTTATGACCAATTTGTGCAGAAATCCATATCATTCCAAAGGGTTCACATACTTTTTCTTGCAACTGTAAATAGATAACCTACAAAACATTTATGCAAAGAAAAAAGGAGTGTATAATGTCCCTTTAATAGCAGGATAATTGCATCCTGCTTTCTAATATGTAGTGAATATGCCATTATTAATGTTATGTGGTAAATATAAGTTAATATGCCACTATTAATATAATATGAATATGTCATTATGTTATTGCATATTAGATTACTACATAGAGTGTAGCCTGTATCATACTGATAAACAGAGTGACATAATACTTATGAATTACTGCTATGAATTACATTTTTTTAGAGAAGTAATTGCACATCAGGTAGGTGTGTTTATATTAGAAATACAGTGATTTGTTCCTTAATCTATTTAAATATGTAGGCTAATGAGGCCAGCTGCACCTTTGGGAAAAGCTCTGGCGAAACAGCCGTCAGATGTGTGTCTGCTGAGGTATGTCTGAATAATCTGTGTGCACTTTCATTTTGTTATATTCTGATCACATTAGTATCCGGAGTAAGACTGTAGCCCTTGAACCTTTATGTGGTAATTCATTCTGTGAGAGTATACAGTATATGTGTTAAGCCCAACAATTACCCACATTTGTGGGGCTCACCTAATCATAGTGGTAATTACTACAGGGATCTTTTTTACTCGCAGTGTGCTACAATGAGCTTCTCAGTTGTAGGTCAGTGACCCCGTTGAAGTGGACTAGTGTGTTAGTGTGTTAGTGAATTTTGAAATTTTATCCACTTGTATGGAATATTCATTCATATTCTCAGACACTTCAGCAGTCCTGATTTTGTTTTTGCACTATAAACTTTTTATTTGTATACCTATTTTTAGAATCTGGGTAAATTAAAGTTTTATTTTTTTTTCTCTTTTTTTTGGTCTCATCTATATGAACAATTTGCATTGCTATTTAGCACAAGTGTGTGCCTAAAAGGTTCTTATTTCTTTTCTTTTTGGAATTATTCTTATCCGCCATACATAGTTATTTCCACCAGAGGTCTCCCCAACCCTATTATACAGTTTTAGAATAACGTTCTTTGCAATTTTTTTATTTCGTTTCCCTAGAGTTTTTTTTTATTTTTATTAAAAGTACTTTGCTAACACTAACTGCATTTTATCCAATGTTGCTGATTTTGTTCATAGTTCTTGTTGGCCAGACTCTCAGTAGCATAAATAGAAAACAAGAAAGCTTGTTTCCAAAGTTCTAAATAAGATAATGTTATAGAGGAATGCTCCTTAGTAACTCATAGAATTGACTTATAAGTTTCCATTTAGATCAAAGGTAAAATATTTTATATAATGGATATGAATTATTATTATTAATAAGTAATTTATTTGTTTACAATTTTAATTAATTTTTTTATAGCAACCTTATGGAAATTAAATTTAATGAAAAAAGTTTTATGAAGATCCTGCAGATAACATAAATTATGCTTAATCAATGTCTAGATAGTACAATTGTAATGTCATTCATTTGAAGTCTGCTGTTGTGCTTCATAAATTAATCTATTAGACTACCATTATATTCATTTAACCAAATCTTGTAGAATTAATGTAAACCCAGTTGCTACGTTTAGCATGCTGGTGCCCTAACCAATAGGTAAATGACTACAAAAAATACACTTGAGTTGTGGAAAATGTGTTTCCCTAATTTAAAATGAATTATTAAAAAAATAGTTTTGAATGCAGACTTGACTGTAAGTGAAATAAAGAGAATGTAGCTTTCAAATGTTGATTTTCATAGACAACTTACTTTGGATTCAATAAAAACCTTAATATCAACATTTGATTTTTTTTCTTTTTATTTCCAATGCTATTAGAATTACATTCTACTTAAAATAACTGTATTGATCAAACAGTTGTTTATATAATGTGCTTTTTCTGGAGTGTAATCTTTTCCTTCAAGAATTTATCCATCCAGTGATTGACTGTTCCAGAACCTTTGCCGTTTAGGACAGCTCCAAAAGCAGGAGTAGAATATCTGCATTAGGGCAAACCCAAGTAGTTATTTAATTCGGTTTAGATAAGAATTCAGTTGTAATGTAGGTTCTATTTATCAATCGAATATGCCATGTTCGCTATGTTATGGATGTAACTGCTCTTATTGTTTGGGAGTAACTATTTTGAACTTTGTTCAGCTCTATCTCAGCTGCCACTTTTGGGTGATCTGTTGCAAGTATTCTTGCCCTTGTACTTGCATTAAAGCTTTATAAAGTATAGAAATGCAACGAGTTCCAGTTGTGTATAGCTTGATTCTGTGTTCTAAGATATACAACTTCCAGTTCTCCCCAAATGTCCTTATCAATCCTGTGCAAAAGTGTCTCACTTGTAGGTATGCAAAGAATTCTTAATGTAATTCTTTATGTGATGACTCGAATGACTTGATAGTGTTTGTCTCTTTATCGTGTAAATGATCTAGATATTTGAGTTCCTTCCTAGACCAATTCATGAAAATCTTAGAGATAAATCAATCTATAAAGTCTGGTTTCCCTGTTATGGTTAAATATTTTGACACTTGAAAATGAATATATGCTTCTTTATATAATTTCAGTCAAACTAAAATATTATGGAATAGCTGCATATGTCTGAAAGATACTAGGAGCTTAGAAGAGAAGATAGTATTTCCATTTTGTTCAAAGGCCTTATTTCATTCCTTCATCTCTAGAAATGATACATAGCCTTTGTTATCCAATCAATTGCAACTTTGCTCACACATATCTTCCATCTTGGGTATTATGTCACACAGTACTTTGACCAGTGTACTGTGTTGACATAACTATGTCCAACACTCTTCCACAAGTTGCAGTCCTGCTTTCAGCTTTGACAGCGGGAGCTACAACCTTGGGGCAGAAGGCATCTGCCTTCATTTGGTAAGGTAGAACTGATCATGCTCCTGTTACCATATGAAGCCAGATTGCTGATTGCTACAGACAGTGACATTATCTTTGTCACTGTCTGTAACAATTTTGTGGTGAGTGTAACAAATAAGCAGCACCTCTTCTTAGTGTATCCAAATCTGGTTATTGGAACATCGCCAAAAGATAAACACAACGTTTCGGTTTAAACAACCTTAATCATGTGTTAAACAACCATGTTCAAGCCACTTTCTTATAGACCCTTACATGGACGAAGACAAATAATTAATTGTATTAACTCTTTACATTTAAAATTACATACATACGATTTATAGCTCCATCTAGTGGTTATCATCAAAAACATATCTATAAGTTAAAATCTACATGTATGTGCTCTGATTAACTTTTCTAAACATTATCCTTTATACATTTCACACAATACTATACAATATTAAACAATTTTAATAATATACAGATTACTTATGTAAGCCACATCCCTTTCAGATATTCACCATAAAAAGGGACTCCAATTCATATCCTTATTCATGCCTAGAGGGATTAATGTTTGTAATGTGTGAATCCAAAAAGTTTCCCTACCTTTTAGTAACTTAAGCCTTTTTTTCTCCTCTTCTAGGTCTCTGTACATGTTAAATTGCCTGGAGTCTAAGTTATGGTATGACTAAAATACTATACTAAAAGATACTAATAGATACAGGGGCCTGTTTATCCTTCTGTCTAATATTAGACTTGTGTTCTATAATTATATCATGGACTCTATGGCTATATTCCCCTAAATAAATCTTGGAGCAGGGACATTTAATTAAATAAATCACAAAATCTGTATTGCATGTATAATGCCAGCGTATTTTGTATTTCTTTCCAGTCATGGGGATAATAGAAAAATTCCCCTTTAGCCATGTTGTTGCAATTGCTACAATTCAGACATGGATAGCATCCAAATTTTATAGTAGATAAAAGTTTTTTTACCTCTTTTGAATGCAGGCATAGGTCTTTCACTACACTCCTTGATATATGGATTTAGATCCTTTAGAATGTGCCAATGTTTCTTAATAGTTTTTATTATTTGTCCATTTAAAGAGTTATATTGGGAAACAAAACATAATTTATGTAAGAACTTACCTGATAAATTAATTTCTTTCATATTGGCAAGAGTCCATGAGCTAGTGACATATGGGATATACAATCCTACCAGGAGGGGCAAAGTTTCCCAAACCTCAAAATGCCTATAAATACACCCCTCACCACACCCACAATTCAGTTTAACGAATAGCCAAGCAGTGGGGTGATAAAGAAATGAGTAGAAAGCATCAACAAAGGAAATTTGGAAATAATTGTGCTTTATACAAAAATCATAACCACCATAAAAAAAGGGTGGGCCTCATGGACTCTTGCCAATATGAAAGAAATTAATTTATCAGGTAAGTTCTTACATAAATTATGTTTTCTTTCATGTAATTGGCAAGAGTCCATGAGCTAGTGACATATGGGATATCAATACCCAAGATGTGGAGTCTTCCACTCAAGAGTCACTAGAGAGGGAGGGAATAAAACAAAAACAGCCATATTTCGCTGAGAAAATAATCCACAACCCAAAAATAAGTTTATTTTCACTTTTGAAAGAAAAAAAATTAAATCAAAAAGCAGAAAAATCAAACTGAAACAGCTGCCTGAAGAACTTTTCTACCAAAAACTGCTTCCGAAGAAGCAAATACATCAAAATGGTAGAATTTAGTAAATGTATGCAAAGAGGACCAAGTGGCTGCTTTGCAAATCTGATAGACTGAAGCTTCATTCTTAAAAGCCCATGAAGTAGAGACTGATCTAGTAGAATGAGCTGTAATTCTCTGAGGCGGGGTTTGACCTGACTCCAAATAAGCTTGATGAATCAAAAGTTTCAACCAAGAAGCCAAGGAGACAGCAGAAGCTTTCTGACCTTTCCTAGGACCAGAAAATAAAACAAATAGACTAGAAGTCTTCCTGAAATTTTTAGTAGCTTCCACATAATATTTCAAAGCTCTTACCACATCCAAAGAATGTAATAATCTCTCCAAAGAATTCTTAGGATTAGGACATAAAGAAGGGACAACAATTTCTCTACTAATGTTGTTAGAATTCACAACCTTAGGTAAAAATTGAAAAGAAGTCTGCAAAACTGCCTTATCCTGATGAAAAATCAGAAAAGGAGACTCACAAGAAAGAGCAGATAGCTCAGAAACTCTTCTAGCAGAAGAGATAGCCAAAAGAAACAACACTTTCCAGGAAAGTATTTTTATGTCCAAAGAATGCATAGGTTCAAATGGAGGAGCCTGTAAATCCCTCAGAACCAAATTAAGACTCCAAGGAGGAGAAATTGACTTAATGACAGGCTTAATATGAACTAAAGCCTGTACAAAACAGTGTATATCAGGAAGTATAGCAATTTTTCTGTGAAATAAAACAGAAAGAGCGGAGATTTGTCCTTTCAAGGAACTTGCAGACAAACCCTTATCCAGACCATCCTGAAGAAACTGCAAAATTCTAGGAATTCTAAAAGAATGCCAGGAGAATTTATGAGAAGAACACCATGAAATGTAAGCCTTCCAAACTCTATAATAAATCTTCCTAGAGACAGATTTACGAGCTTGTATCATAGTATTAATCACTGAATCGGAGAAACCTCTATGACTTAGAACTAAGCGTTCAATTTCCATACCTTCAAATTTAATGATTTGAGATCCTGATGGAAAAACGGACCTTGAGATAGTAGGTCCAGCCGTAACGGAAGTGGCCAAGGCGGGCAACTGGACATCCGAACCAGATCCGCATACCAAAACCTGTGTGGCCATGCTGGAGCCACTAGCAACACAAAAGACTGTTCCATGATGATTTTGGAAATCACTCTTGGAAGAAGAACTAGAGGCGGGAAGATGTAAGCAGGTTGATAACACCAAGGAAGTGTCAGAGCATCCACTGCTTCCGCCTGAACATCCCTGGACCTGGACAGGTATCTGGGAAGTTTCTTGTTTAGATGAGAGGCCATGAGATCTATCTCTGGAAGCCCCCACATCTGAACAATCTGAGAAAACACATCTGGATGGAGTGACCACTCCCCTGGATGTAAAGTCTAAAAATAAAAAGAGAGAGAGATGCACTCAGCTGAGACAGAACAAAAGCTGGAAAAACTTCTGTGCCATGTTCATTTTAGGGTGCCACTCAGGGTGCAAACTCTTTTAGCACACTATGCCCCTTCACAGAGAAAAAATATCCTGTAGCATATCAGTCTGATCCTGCCCAATGACAGTCCAGCACCGAAATACCAGGCAATTCTTCTCTGAACAAGAGAAACAACAACCCCAGACGATCGTTTCGGCCTTCTGTGGGCCTCGTCAGTGAGGTGCAGTTGCATCTCTCTAAGGGCATGTGTGCAAGGAGTCCACGTCTGGTTTCCCCTTTTACTCTTAGGGAGACCCAAGAGCAATTTGCATAAATATAAAAAGAGAGAGAGATGCACTCAGCTGAGACAGAACAAAAGCTGGAAAAACTTCTGTGCCATGTTCATTTTAGGGTGCCACTCAGGGTGCAAACTCTTTTAGCACACTATGCCCCTTCACAGAGAAAAAATATCCTGTAGCATATCAGTCTGACCCTGCCCAATGACAGTCCAGCACCGAAATACCAGGCAATTCTTCTCTGAACAAGAGAAACAACAACCCCAGACGATCGTTTCGGCCTTGTGTGGGCCTCGTCAGTGAGGTGCAGTCGCATCTCTCTAAGGGCATGTGTGCAAGGAGTCCACGTCTGGTTTCCCCTTTTACTCTTAGGGAGACCCAAGAGCAATTTGCATAAATATAAAAAGAGAGAGAGATGCACTCAGCTGAGACAGAACAAAAGCTGGAAAAACTTCCGTGCCATGTTCATTTTAGGGTGCCACTCAGGGTGCAAACTCTTTTAGCACACTATGCCCCTTCACAGAGAAAAAATATCCTGTAGCATATCAGTCTGACCCTGCCCAATGACAGTCCAGCACCGAAATACCAGGCAATTCTTCTCTGAACAAGAGAAACAACAACCCCAGATGATCGTTTCGGCCTACTGTGGGCCTCGTCAGTGAGGTGCAGTCGCATCTCTCTAAGGGCATGTGTGCAAGGAGTCCACGTCTGGTTTCCCCTTTTACTCTTAGGGAGACCCAAGAGCAATTTGCATAAATATAAAAAGAGAGAGAGATGCACTCAGCTGAGACAGAACAAAAGCTGGAAAAACTTCCGTGCCTGTTCATTTTTGGGTGCCACTCAGGGTGCATACTCTTTTAGCACACTATGCCCTTTCACAGAGAAAAAATATCCTGTAGTATATCAGTCTGACCCTGCCCAATGACAGTCCAGCACCGAAATACCAGGCAATTCTTCTCTGAACAAGAGAAACAACAACCCCAGACGATCGTTTCGGCAGTCTGGCGGCTGAGATAATCCGCCTCCCAATTGTCTACACCTGGGATATGTACCGCAGAGATTAGACAGGAGCTGGATTCTGCCCAAGCAAGTATCCGAGATACTTCTTTCATAGCTTGGGGACTGTGAGTCCCACCCTGATGATTGACATAAGCCACAGTTGTGATATTGTCTGTCTGAAAACAAATGAACGGTTCTCTCTTTAGTAGAGGCCAGAACTGAAGAGCCCTGAGAATTGCACGGAGTTCTAAAATATTTATTGGTAATCTCGCCTCTTGAGATTTCCAAACCCCTTGTGCTGTCAGAGACCCCCAAACGGCTCCCCAACCTGAAAGACTCGCATCTGTTGTGATCTCAGTCCAGGTTGGGCGAACAAAAGAAGCCCCTTGAACCAAACGATGGTGATCTATCCACCATGTCAGAGAGTGTCGTACATTGGGATTCAAGGATATTAATTGTGATATCTTTGTATAATCCCTGCACCATTGATTCAGCATACAAAGCTGTAGAGGTCTCATGTGAAAACAAGCAAAGGGGATTGCGTCCGATGCTGCAGTCATGAGACCTAAAACTTCCATGCACATAGCCACTGAAGGGAATGACTGAGACTGAAGGCGCCGGCAGGCTGCAACCAATTTTAAACGTCTCTTGTCTGTTAGAGACAGAGTCATGGACACTGAATCCATCTGGAAACCTAAAAAGGTGACCCTTGTCTGAGGAATCAAGAAACTTTTTGGTAAATTGATCCTCCAACCATGTTTCCGAACAAACAACACTAGTTGATTTGTGTGAGATTCTGCAGTATGTAAAGACTGAGCTAGTATCAAGATATCGTCCAAATAAGGAAACACTGCAATACCCTGTTCTCTGATTACAGATAGTAGGGCACCCAGAACCTTTGAAAAGATTCTTGGAGCTGTTGCTAGGCCAAATGGAAGAGCAACACATTGGTAATGCTTGTCTAGAAAAGAGAATCTCAGAAACTGATAGTGTTCTGGATGAATCGGAATATGAAGGTATGCATCCTGCAAGTCTATTGTGGACATATAATGTCCTTGCTGAACAAAAGGCAGAATAGTCCTTATAGTCACCATCTTGAAAGTTGGTACTCTTACATAACGATTCAAAATTTTCAGACCCAGAACTGGTCTGAACAAATTTTCTTTCTTTGGTACAATGAATAGGTTTGAATAAAACCCCAAACCTTGTTCCTGAAGAGGAACTGGCATGATTACCCCTGAAGACTCCAGGTCTGAAACACACTTCAGAAAAGCCTGAGCTTTTACTGGATTTACAGGAATGTGTGAGAGAAAAAATCTTCTCACAGGAGGTCTTACTTTGAATCCTATTCGATGCCCTTGAGAGACAATGCTCTGAATCCAATGATTTTGGACAGATTTTATCCAAAAATCCTTGAAAAACCTTAATCTGCCCCCTACCAGCTGAGCTGGAATGAGGGCTGCACCTTCATGCGGACTTAGGGGCAGACTTTGGTTTCCTAAATGGCTTGGATTTATTCCAATTTGAGGAAGGCTTCCAACTGGAAGCAGATTCCTTGGGAGGAGGATTGAGTTTTTGTTCCTTATTCTGACGAAAGGAACGAAAACGGTTAGAAGCCTTAGATTTACCCTTAGGTTTTTTATCCTGAGGCAAAAAAACTCCTTTTCCTCCAGTGATAGTTGAAATAATAGAATCCAACTGAGAACCAAATAAATTATTGCCTTGGAAAGAAAGAGATAGTAATCTAGATTTAGATGTCATATCAGCATTCCAAGATTTAAGCCACAAAGCTCTTCTAGCTAATACAGCTAAAGACATGGATCTAACATCAATTTTGATAATATCAAAAATGGCATCACAAATAAAATGATTAGCATGTTGCAGTAAGCGAACAATGCATGATATGTCAGAATCCAATTCATGTTGCGCTAAATTTTCCAACCAGAAAGTTGATGCAGCCGCAACATCACCCAAAGAAATAGCAGGTCTGAGAAGATGACCTGAATATAAATAGGCCTTCCTTAGATAAGATTCAAGCTTCCTATCTAAAGGATCCTTAACGGAAGTGCTATCTTCCATAGGAATAGTGGTACGTTTAGCAAGAGTAGAAATAGCCCCATCAACTTTGGGGATCTTTTCCCAAAACTCTATAGATTTTGCTGGTAAAGGATACAATCTCTTAAACCTTGAAGAAGGAATAAAGGAAGTACCTGGCTTATTCCATTCCCTAGAAATCATATCAGAAATAGCCTCAGGAATGGGAAAACCACAGGAGGTTTAAAAACAGCATTTAAACGTTTATTAGACTGAACGTCAATAAGACCTCAATATCCAAAGTAATTAACACTTCTTTTAATAAAGAATGCATATACTCTATTTTAAATAAATAAGTAGATTTGTCAGTGTCAATATCTGAGGAAGGATCTTCTGTTTCAGATAGATCTTCAGCAGAAGAGGATGAATTATTATGTTGTTGGTCATTTGAAATTTCATCAGCTAAATGAGAAGTTTTAAAAGACCTTTTACGTTTATTAGAAGGTGGAAATGCAGACAAAGCCTTCATAATAGATTCAGAAACAAATTCTTTGAAATTTACAGGTATATCATGCACATTAGAAGTTGAAGGAACTGCAACTGGCAATGTACTATTACTGATAGAAACACTATCTGCATGTAAAAGTTTATCATGACAACTATTACAAATGACATTCGGTGAAATAATTTCTACAATTTTGCAACAAATGCACTTAGCTTTGGTAGAACCGATGTCAGGCAGCAATGTTCCAGCAGAAACTTCAGAGACAGGATCGGATTGGGACATCTTGCTCAATGTAAAAGAAAAAACAACATATAAAGCAAAATTATCTATTTCCTTAAATGACAGTTTCAGGAATGGGAAAAAATGCAAAAGCATAGGCCTCTTGATAGAGAAGAAAGCAGGAGGCAAACATGAATGGGGTATTGAAATAATGAAAAAAATTGGTGCCAAGTATGACGCACAACGTAACGTAAACTTTTTTGGCGCCAAAAAATTACCGGAAATGACACACTTGCGTCACTAATGACGCCGCCGTGTGAAAAGGTCTCGACGTCACGTATGACACCGGAAATTACGAAGTTGCGTCAAAAACTTAATTTCCCGTGCCAAAAAAGTTTGCGCCAAAAATGACGCAATAAAGTCTAACATTTGACGCACCCACGGGCCTAATACCCGCAAATGCAAAGTAGTCAAAATTGAAAAAGACTAAACCTCAGGTAAGAAACAAATTTCTTAAAGTGTTTATATTCCCAAATATGAAACTGACAGTCTGCAGAAGGAAATACATGAACCTGACTCATGGCAAATATAAGTACAATACATATATTTAGAACTTTATATAATTTGCATAAAGTGCCAAACCATAGCTGAGAGTGTCTTAAGTAATAAAAACATACTTACCAAAAGACACCCATCCACATACAGCAGATAGCCAAACCAGTACTAAAATAGTTCTTTAGTAGAGGTAATGGTAAATTTGAGAGTATATCGTCGATCTGAAAAGGGAGGTAGGAGATGAATCTCTACGACCGATAACAGAGAACCCATGAAAAAGACCCCCATTAGGGAAATCATCGTATTCAATAGGTGATACTCCCTTCACGTCCCTCTGACATTTGCTGTACTCGGAGAGGAATCGGGCTTCAACAATGCTGAGAAGAGCATATCAACGTAGAAATCTTAGCACAAACTTACTTCACCACCTCCATAGGAGGCAAAGTTTGTAAAACTGAATTGTGGTGAGGGGTGTATTTATAGGCATTTTGAGGTTTGGGAAACTTTGCCCCTCCTGGTAGGATTGTATATCCCATATGTCACTAGCTCATGGACTCTTGCCAATTACATGAAAGAAATACCAATCTATATTTTTTCCTTTTCCCCGTATACTTAGTTTTTAATAGGGAGTCCCTGGGTAATCCCCTTATGTCCTCTATCTGTTGTTTAATAAGGGATTCAGGGTAACCCGTGCCAAAAATAAGTCCCCCATCTCTTTTAATCTGACCTCTGTAGTTGGTTTATCAGATACAATTTTCATTACACAAATTAACTTACTTTTCAGTAAACTAGGGTAGTTGGATGTGCACTCTCATATCTTAATAGACTATTCCTATCAATTTCCTTCCTATAAATATCTACCTTAAAGGGACATTAAACACTTTGAGATGGTAATATAAAATGATAAATTGTATATAATAAAACAACTCTGCAATATACTTTCATTATTTATTTTGTCCTCTTTGCCTGTAATTCCATTCTGAAATTGTGAGCTTTTCAGTTCCTGTTAGAAATGGAAGTGCAGAACACTGTTAAATCCAGCACAACCATTGGCTGCACACTCTAGTGACCTATTTATAACTGACCCTAATTGGCCACAGCAGAGAAGGTAACACAAGTTACAATATGGCAGCTCCCAGTGTTTTATAGACACTTATTTTGTCACTTTTTAAACAACTAATGAAACTTTAAAAAATACATCTACATGTTAGTCATGGACTAATCTTTAATTTGAATGCATCATTCTATCTAGCATGTATTTAGTGTTTAATGTCCCTTTAAGGTTTGTACCCTCTTTCAATATTATGGTGTCAAGAAAAGCAATAGATTCCTCACTATGAACTAGTTTAAATTGTATGTGTCTAGAAGATACATTCAAATCTTGTACAAAAGTCATTAAGGAGTCAATGTTGCCCCCCCCCCCCCATATATACAGTACTAATAAAAAGTACTAATAAACCTACAGGCTGGTAGTAGATAACCAGTAATGTATGGGGAAATAACCACTTGCTAAATTGGTAAATGCAATAACTCAGATATTTACATTAGGCATCAATGAAGAAATCAATATCAAATTCTTTATTCATCCCCATTGGTGTTCTTGTTCTTAGTTTCATGATCCAATATAATTATTTTTTATCCAGGATTTTATATTTGTTCCCCCCTCTCAGTGGCACTATAGCTACATCAATTATTTGTACACTCATGCTTGCTATGTTGGTAAAGTGGAAAATATTGAAATGATTAGCTACTGCAGATTCTTTGATGTAATTTTTGACATTTCTTACATGTTTCCCATATCTTTTTTAAGTTCTCTAGTCGTTTTCCCTACATATTGGCATTTACACATATATAATAATTCTCCCTCCTCCCGTGGTCGCAGAGCTCTTATTTTTATGACATTTTTGTCATTGTCCAATCATGTAACAGCCTTTTAGGTGTCTGTCCGATCAGCAAATACGCACATTATCCAAAGTGCACAGGCACATCATTTCCTGTCTTCCCAGCGAGTTTGTGCTATTAAAGGGACATGAAACCCACATTTTTTCTTTCATGATTTAGATAGAGCATACATTTTTAAATAACTTTCCAATTGACTTCTTTTATCTAATTTGCTTCATTCTCTTGGAATCCTTTGTTTAAAAGCATCTCTAGATAGGTTTAGGAGCTGGGAGCCAGCTGCTGATTGGTGTCTGTACATATATGCATTTTGTGATTGGCTTACCGATGTGTTCAGCTAATTCACAGTAGTGCATTGCTGCTCCTTCAAGAAAGGATACCAAGAGAATAAAGCAAAATTGATAACATAAGTAAATTAGAAAAATGTTTACAATTGTGTGCTTTATCTAAATTATGAAAGAAAAATGTTGTTTTTTACCCATGCGCAATCGTAGGACAAGGGAACTCCTGCTTTCATCACTCAGTGCTGAGACTATCGTAAGCAGGGGTTCCTCGCTATAGCACAGTGCTGCCTAATAGTTAAAAGCTCACTATAGAGGAGAATCATGCTCTCTATTTTGCACTGCAAAGATTCACTATCATCCACTCCGATCAGCAAGTAAACTGAACATGTTCACATGAGTGTGAAGGTTCAGCTATTGCGCATGCTTCAAAATTTCACTAACAGACTTACCCCTTTCTCCCTGCCTACAGAGCAGGTTGGACCGCTCTCTACATCACAGACAGACATGTAGGAAAATATGAAGGGGGTGGATGAAGCTTAATAAAACGGTAGGATATAAAGTGCTATTCTTAAAAATATAAAGGCTGGGGGCGGAGCCAACTGGCAAACAGCACAGTCGCACATTTCAGGAGCTCCGGCTATAACATCTGTAAATAACACTGTGAAAGACTGTTCCAGCTTAAACCTTTGGTCCTTCATCAAGACTGACTGGCACAAGTAACTTGCATAATTAATCCTTTTGAGAGCTTCACTAAACTGCCTGAATTTCATGATTTTGGGGCATTTTTCATTACCAAGCGGCTCTGGGGTCGGCCATCTTGGGCCCATCACTTTAGTATTACTTTCAAGCCCGGCACCCTCCACTACCTCTAAATATGCAGACAGCGGAGCAAATTATGGAAGACATTTATACTTTCATCGACGGGTGTTGTGGTGTGTTTGAAAGCCTAACTATCCTGGCGCCCCAGCGGGTAGATGTCCCGCTCGTGGGCCATGCTGACCACACACCCAATTACATGACCGCTATCGAAGGGTATGATGCTTCAGGGCCCCAGCGTCCCTCATCTTCTAGACACAAGAGTTTGGGAGTGGAGAGCAGATCTACAGTGGCTCACCTGATTTGGAGAGACTTCGAGGACAAGCCCAGTAAGGTTAGACAACCAGCACCCTCAGAAACTATACCTCCAGATGGCGCGATCACGAATACAGCGCTTAGGCATGCTGACTTGCACCCACAGGTGATTGCGGCACAAACACATGTGAATAGATGTAGGACCCTAGAGCCGTACAGCACGCATCCCGAAGTGATAAAGACAAATTCACATGTTCTCACTTACGCCTCAGCGATTACCTTGCCAGCTCCATTGCGGATCCATATAGCACAGTGCGCAATTTTCTTCCTTCTGAGAGGCTGGGACCCCGGTGGCGCTCTGGACTATCTCAAGACACGGCACGCTCCATGTGGCCCTAGAAAAGGTATGCCTTAAGAAGAGATAGGATTTTCTATCAGTGTCCTTAACATCTCATATCTGGACTGCAACCGTCCCATAAAGCCGATGGCAGCAGGCCTTTTCGGGAGAGACTTTTTACACCCTCTTGCTGCTAGACTTTGGACTGTGTATGGGATACATCAGTTCATTTTGCACCCAAGTTGAATGTTTTAAAAGTTTTATAAAAGTAATGGTAGGGTGAACTTACAAAAGAAGGGACACACGCTTCTACAATATGAAGCAGACTAGCTCTCTATGGGGACATATTCTTACACTCGTATTATCTACGATCCTGGCATCAGCACTTATTAATAGCAGAGTTTAGGGTTGCTGCAATTGGGTACAAGCTGGGTCTGCTTAATTTACACTGTTTTTAGCAGTCAATCTAATAAGATAACCTAAGTTACCAAACGAACTGCATATAACGATAGGCTGCACTGAAACTATTGTTAGTCTCATAGCATTATAGCTCATTGGATTAAAGACTATGTTTGTGAGTCACATATTGGTAGTTAAGAGTACGGTAGCACAGTATTTGTTGATGTTCCCTGTCTGCTTATACCCTAAAACTCCTATGCTTGTGTTCTCTATATTTTTACTATTTATATACTAATGAGACAACTTTATTGACAATAATGGGACACAAACCCAATGTGACTCTTTTCTATATTGTCTGAGGTGTTTCTCTCCTTTTCAAGTGTGCTGCAATATGTTTATTTTGTGCGGGCTGGGATATCTAATTAATGCCCCTTCTGGAGGCCATCTCTTTAGCCTGACATAGAAAGTATACCGAGGTGCCAGCAAGGATCCAACTAATTACTTATTGATCTCCTCTCTATATATATATATCTACTCCCTTACACAACCCATATAGTAAATAAAATTTAATATGTTGTCCCACACTATCATGAATATTTCTAGGGCTTAGGTGTCTGCGGCCGAGATATCTGAGCCACCTCATTTCTACATTTATAGACACGATAGGTAACGTGTTTTGATAGGGGACCAAGTAGATAGTGGGAAACACCAATACTCACCATTAGATATGTATATTTGCCCTTGCAGATAGCTCCAGATTTTTCTTTGCCACCAACACCTTAACATTACCATATGTATCCTCTTATCTAAGTCTCTAACATGCTTACTAACGCAGGCTGGACCTGAATCTTGTATAGTCTCCCTCCATACAGTACCAGAATTGAGCTGCACAACGTTCGCCAACCTCATTCATCAAGATCTCATGGGCTTCAGCCTGTTGAGTTTTGCATTGGCCCAATATGCAATCAGCCCTTCTCTCATACCAACCCACTCCTTGTCTGATTAGTTGGCATTCAATAAGCCCCCATCTTCATATAATTTCATAAACTCAATCCCAGTCTGCCCCATCAAGTTCTGTCCTCAAACTTTAATTATAATTGATCACCCTTATTTCAGCTTGATATATACACTCACACTACAGACCATACTAGCTGGTATTAAATGTTTATATAGTTCCTGGATCTCCTTATATGCTTATTACTATTTACTATCTTCATCATCCTAAGTTGGTTATACTATCAGCTTATTTTATAATTAGCTCACCTTTATTTCGCCCCGGGATACCACTATGTTTAAGTAACTATATATAAGACTATATTACCCTGGGACACTAAAACATTTCTACCTAATATCTGCTGCATATCATATTTGTTTATTTATCTCCTCCTTTACCCATAATGAGCCTTTTAGCTCCTAGGCTACATATCCTACTTATGACACTTACCTTACCACCTCCCCCCCCCCCTCTATAATAAACCTCCTATCTTAGGAGGGCTAACTACGCGGCTTATCTTTTCTATGCCGAACCCTAACTATACTTTTGTGTACTATACTCCCTTTTTGTTTTCAAATAAAGGATGTTATCCTCTCAATATTATCCCTATAACATTTAAACTAACATACACACTATTCACATAAGCATGTGATAAATATGTATAAATTCGAGGTTTACTAATGAGTCCCATAAGTGGTCTCCTTTGTTTGTAAATACCTTCTTTCACCTTAATGTTTGTGATGGTCCATGAGTGGCCTATGATATTATTTTGAAGGCTTCTAAAAGTTTGGCATCCTATGTATTCCATGTTTGCATGATATGTAAATTGTTATCTTTACGTTACCTTTATGTTTATCTTATCACTATTGTAACACTGAAACCTTATTGTATGTGACATGCAATGCAGGAACCTATCTTTATGATCAATGTATGCCTTTAAATACACCTCAATAAAAATTATAAAAAAAGAGTAAACACAGTTGATTGATAATAAATGGCTTCAGCCAAACACTAAAAAAATAATAATAATAAAAAAAAATATATAAAGGCTGCAAATAAAAGTTTAAAAAAGTTAGTGGCTCACCTTATTAGTGAGTCTACTAGTACTATTCAAATCTGATTTTTGTTAAATGAAAAATTAACATTACTTTAACAATACGCTTGGGGAGACATTTGAAGGGAAGATTAAAGGGATAAATTAGTATGTAATTTTATGACACTTTTAAATTCACTTCTATTTTCAAATTTACATTGTTCACTTGATATCCTTTGAAAAAGAATGTGTACATACCCTTCACTACTGGGTTCTAGCTGGTGATTGGTGGTTACACACATTTGTCTTTAGTCGTTGGCTCACCAGATGTGTTCAGCTATCTCCCAGCAGTGCATTGCTGCTGTGGAGCTGACGTTAACTATGTGTTTAATCTCTTTGCAGTGAAAAAATAAAATGCTCTAACATATTTGATAATTTTCCTTTTGCACTTTTATATCCCTTTAATGAATTGAGAACATGGTCTTGTCTTTACAACATGGCACCTCCACAACCTCACAAGGTCTATGAATTTTGCTCATACCCTAGAAAGAGCTGTGAGTTTCATTTAGTCTGGCACAGTGTGCCCTGTAATTACAGTTTCCACCCACCAAACCCTATCAGCATAGCTCATATACTGTTTAGGTCCCTTAACAAATTCATAAAGAAAAACTTCTCTATTATCAATCATGAGATAACTTGGGTCTCGCTATTTTTCAGGAAGAGAAGGCAATATATTAAGATATGTGAGTTTTCTTCTTTTTTCACCTCTTATTTTGCATTTACATAGTTAATGTCACAGGCTGATAAGCATTCATTGTCTTGAAAACAGCAACATGAACACCTTTTTAAATGGTCTCTCTGTATCTCTCACACCCCTACTGGAAGCTGTATAGGGGAGAGGCATTTTTTAGGGGATGCTGCTGTGTCTCCTCAGAATAAAGTCTGAAAACAACTGACAGATTCATAGTAAGGGAAAGGTATATGGACTGGTAGGGGAGAGGGGTATAGATTGGTAGGGGAGAAGGGTATAGACTGGTAATGGAAAGGGGTTTAGACTGGTAGGGGAGAGGGGTATAGATTGGTAGAGGAGAGGGGTATAGATTGGTAGGGGAGAAGGGTATAGACTGGTAGGGGGAGAGGGGTATAGACTGGTAGAGGAGAGGGGTATAGATTGGTAGGGGAGAAGGGTATAGACTGGTAGGGGGAGAGGGGTATAGACTGGTAGGGGAAAGGGTATAGATTGGTAGGGGAAAAGGGTATAGATTGGCAGGGGAGAGGGGTAAAGATTGATAGGGGAGAGGGGTAAAGATTGGTAGGGGAGAGGGGTATAGATTGGCAGGGGGAAGGGTATAGATTGGTAGGGGAGAGGGATATAGATTTGTAGAGAGAGGGGTATAAACTGGTAGGGGAGAAGGGTATAGACTGGTAGCGGGAGAGGGGTATAGACTGGTAGGGGAGAGGGGTAAAGACTGATAGGGGAGAATCGTTTAGGCTGGTAGGGGAGAGGGGTATAGACTGGTAGGGGAGAGGGGTATAGACTGGTAGAGGAGAAGGGTATAGAGAGGGGTATAGACTGGTAGGGGGAGAGGGGTATAGATTGGTAGGGGAGAGGGGTATAGATTGGTAGGGGAGAAGGGGTATAGACTGGTAGGGGAAAGGGGTATAGGTTGGTAGAGGAGAAGGGTATAGACTGTAGGGGAGAGGGGTATAGATTGGTAGGGAGAGGGGTATAGATTGGTAGGGGAGAGGGGTATAGATTGGCAGGGGAGAAGGGTATAGACTGGCAGGGGAGAGGGGTATAGATTGGCAAGGGAGAGGGGTATAGACTGGTTGGGGAGAGGGGTATATACTGGTAGAGGAGAGGGGTATAGATTGGTAGGGGAGAAGGGTATAGACTGGTAGGGGGAGAGGGGTATAGACTGGTAGGGGAAAGGGTATAGATTGGTAGGGGAAAAGGGTATAGATTGGCAGGGGAGAGGAGTAAAGATTGATAGGGGAGAGGGGTAAAGATTGGTAGGGGAGATGGGTATAGATTGGCAGGGGGAAGGGTATAGACTGGCAGGGGAGAGGGGTATAGATTGGCAAGGGAGAGGGGTATAGACTGGTTGGGGAGAGGGGTATATACTGGTAGAGGAGAGGGGTATAGATTGGTAGGGGAGAAGGGTATAGACTGGTAGGGGGAGAGGGGTATAGACTGGTAGGGGAAAGGGTATAGATTGGTAGGGGAAAAGGGTATAGATTGGTAGGGGAGAGGAGTAAAGATTGATAGGGGAGAGGGGTAAAGATTGGTAGGGGAGATGGGTATAGATTGGCAGGGGGAAGGGTATAGACTGGCAAGGGAGAGGGGTATAGACTGGTAGGGGAGAGGGGTATAGATTGGTAGGGAGAGGGGTATAGACTGGTAGGTGAGAGGGGTATAAACTGGTAGGAGAGAAGGGTATAGACTGGTAGGGGGAGAGGGGTATAGACTGGTAGGGGAGAGGGGTATAGATTGGTAGGGGAGAAGGGGTATAGACTGGTAGGGGAAAGGGGTATAGGTTGGTAGAGGAGAAGGGTATAGACTGTAGGGGAGAGGGGTATAGATTGGTAGGGAGAGGGGTATAGATTGGTAGGGGAGAGGGGTATAGATTGGCAGGGGAGAAGGGTATAGACTGGCAGGGGAGAGGGGTATAGATTGGCAAGGGAGAGGGGTATAGACTGGTTGGGGAGAGGGGTATATACTGGTAGAGGAGAGGGGTATAGATTGGTAGGGGAGAAGGGTATAGACTGGTAGGGGGAGAGGGGTATAGACTGGTAGGGGAAAGGGTATAGATTGGTAGGGGAAAAGGGTATAGATTGGCAGGGGAGAGGAGTAAAGATTGATAGGGGAGAGGGGTAAAGATTGGTAGGGGAGATGGGTATAGATTGGCAGGGGGAAGGGTATAGACTGGCAGGGGAGAGGGGTATAGATTGGCAAGGGAGAGGGGTATAGACTGGTTGGGGAGAGGGGTATATACTGGTAGAGGAGAGGGGTATAGATTGGTAGGGGAGAAGGGTATAGACTGGTAGGGGGAGAGGGGTATAGACTGGTAGGGGAAAGGGTATAGATTGGTAGGGGAAAAGGGTATAGATTGGTAGGGGAGAGGAGTAAAGATTGATAGGGGAGAGGGGTAAAGATTGGTAGGGGAGATGGGTATAGATTGGCAGGGGGAAGGGTATAGACTGGCAAGGGAGAGGGGTATAGACTGGTAGGGGAGAGGGGTATAGATTGGTAGGGAGAGGGGTATAGACTGGTAGGTGAGAGGGGTATAAACTGGTAGGAGAGAAGGGTATAGACTGGTAGGGGGAGAGGGGTATAGACTGGTAGGGGAGAGGGGTAAAGACTGGTAGGGTAGAATTGTTTAGGCTGGTAGGGGAGAGGGGTATAGACTAGTAGGGGAGAAGGGTATAGAGAGGGTTATTGACTGGTAGGGGAGAAGGGTATAGACTGGTAGGGGGAGAGGGGTATAGATTGGTAGGGGAGAGGGGTATAGACTGGTAGGGGAGAGGGGTATAGATTGGTAGGGGAGAAGGGGTATAGACTGGTAGGGAAAAGGGGTATAGGTTGGTAGAGGAGAAGGGTATAGACTGTAGGGGAAGAGGTATAGATTGGTAGGGAGAGGGGTATAGATTGGCAGGGGAGAAGGGTATAGACTGGCAGAGGAGAGGGGTAAAGATTGGTAGGGGAGAGGGATATATATTGGCAGGGGTAAGGGTATAAACTGACAGGGGAGAGGGGTATATATTGGTAGGGGAGAGGGGTATAGACTGGTAGGGGAGAATGGTTTAGACTGGTAGGGGAGAGGGGAATAGACTGGTAGGGGAGAGGAGTATAAATTGGTAGGGGTGAAGGTTATAGACTGGTAGGGGGAGAGGGGTATAGAGAGGGGTATTGACTGGTAGGGGAGAAGGGTATAGACTGGTAGGGGGAGAGGGGTATAGATTGGTAGGGGAGAGGGGTATAGACTGGTAGGGTAGAGGGGTATAGATTGGTAGGGGAGAAGGGGTATAGACTGGTAGGGGAAAAGGGTATAGGTTGGTAGATGAGAAGGGTATAGATTGGTAGGGGAGAAGGGGTATAGACTGGTGGGGGAAAGGGGTATAGGTTGGTAGAGGAGAAGGGTATATACTGTAGGGGAGAGGGGTATAGATTGGTAGGGAGAGGGGTATAGATTGGCAGGGGAGAAGGGTATAGACTGGCAGAGGAGAGGGGTAAAGATTGGTAGGGGAGAGGGGTATATATTGGTAGGGGTAAGGGTATAAACTGACAGGGGAGAGGGGTATATATTGGTAGGGGAGAGGGGTATCGACTGGTAGGGGAGAGGGGTATAGACTGGTAGGGGAGAATGGTTTAGACTGGTAGGGGAGAGGGGAATAGACTGGTAGGGGAGAGGAGTATAAATTGGTAGGGGAGAAGGTTATAGACTGGTAGGGGGAGAGGGGTATAGATTGGTAGGGGATAGGGGTATAGACTGGTAGGGGAAAGGGGTATAGATTGGTAGGGGAGAAGGGTATAGACTAGTAGGGGAGAGGGGTATAGACTGGTAGGGGAGAAGGGGTATAGACTGGTAGGGGAAAGGGGTATAGGTTGGTAGAGGCGTAGGGTATAGACTGTAGGGGAGAGGGGTATAAATTGGTAAAGGAGAAGGATATAGACTGGTAGGGGAGAGGGGTATAGATTGGCTGTGGAGAGGGGTATAGACTGGTAGGGAAAAGGAGTATAGACTGGTAGGGAAGAGGGGTATAGACTGGTAGGGGAGAGGGGTATAGATTGGTAGGGGAGAGAGGTATAGATTGGCAGGGGAGAAGGGTATAGACTGGCAGGGGAGAGGGGTATAGATTGTCAAGGGAGAGGGGTATAGACTGGTAGGGGAGAGGGGTATAAATTGGTAGGGGAGAGGGGTATAGACTGGTAGGGGAGAAGGGTATAGATTGATAGGGGAGAGGGGTGTAGACTGGTAGGGGAGAGGGGTATAGACTGGTAGGGGAGAGGGGTGTAGACTGGTAGGGGAGAGGGGTGTAGATTGGTAAGGGAGAGGGGTGTAGATTGGTAAGGGAGAGGGGTATAGATTAATAGGAGAGAAGGGTATTGATTGGTAGGGGAGAGGGTTATAGACTGGTAGGGGATCTATGAGACTAAGCTCACAGCTCCTCAGTGGTTAAACCCTTTTGCTTAATGTATCTCACAGCTACTTCTGATATGAGGTTTGGTGAATATAAACTCATTAGAGCCGAGTGATTTATTGTATCTAGGCCATTGACCTACATTCGATAAAACCCACCACAACACTGATGTTTCTATCAATTTATAACAGTCCCTCATCACATCCGTGAGTTAGGGATGCCATCTCGGCCATGTTTTCCTGGACAGTTATGAGTTACACATGTTGTAGGCGGGTGTGCAGGGAGGAATATGCATTAGTGATCCTGGACAGTCTATTCATGTTTCTTCCTGCACACCTTGCAACATGTGTAACTCATAACTGTCCAAGGATACATGGCCAAGGTTGCAACACTAGCTGCAGTTCTTTTTCTATTATAATCCATAATAGTTTCAACCCTGTAAACTGCTCACCTCTCAACACATACGAGTACCACTGTGATAGATACTGGGCCGGCTCTTAAGCTTTACATTACTGCTTTTCAAATAAAGATACCAAGAGAATGAAGAAAAAATTATAATAGGAGTAAATTAGAAAGCTGATTCTATCTGAATCATGAAAGAAAACGTGGGTTTATTATCCCTTTAATGGTAAAAACACCTACTAATGAGAAAGTGAGGATCAACGAATTTCAAATATGATCTCTTTTTTACAGAGAGACCCGCAGAGAAGGACATAAGGTTTATGTTGCTAAAATATAGTTTATTTACTGTCAGATGCATATTTAGCATTTGGATATTTCTTAAAGAGAAAGCAAAATGAAAATTAATCTTTCTTGGTATCCATTCTTCAAGGAGCTGCATCAGGTGAACCAATGAGAAGAGACATAAGTTTGCAGCCACAAAACAGCAGCTAGTTCCCAGTAGTGCACTGGTGCCCCTGACATTACCTAGGTATGCCTTTCAATAAAGAATAGCATAAGAACAAAAAAAATTAGATAATATACATGAATTGGGAAGTTGTTTAAAATAAAATGCTCTGGCTGAATCATGGAAGTTTAATTTTGAGTTTACTGTCACTTTAAATGGCAAAACCCCTAATGAATATTGTTTTATTTTAATTGCTATTGTTATATAAAATACAACAAGAATGAAAAAAGAATCATCAATATCCATTTGATGTTGAACAAGTTCTAAAAAATAATTTAAGAATTGTACACCATTTATTAATAATTATCAGGTAGATTACGAGTTTTGCGCTACGGCTTTTAACGCTGAAAAAATGGCAAAACAAACCCTAAGCTACCCATTGCCCCATAAGGGACATTTGTATGGGAATTGCCCTTAAAAATGCATTTAGCTCTTTTTCATTGCCCTTAAAAGGACATTCAGCTCTTTTAAAAAAGCCCAAAGCCCTAATCTAAAAAAAAACAACCCAAGAAAATGAAATCATAAACCTAACACTAACCCCAGAATATCTACTCATGGTTCCTGAAGTCCAGACATCTAACTTCATCCAGACGGCGAGAAGTCTTCATCCAGGTGGCAATATCTTCATCCATCTCAGGGATGCCTTCTATCTTCATTCCGGCGGAGCGGAGCCATCCTGGAAGCCGAAGATATCCTGCATGGAGCTTCCTCTTCATACGGTTACCGCCGTAAACTGAAGTTAAATGCAAGGTAGTCAATTCAAATTGGCGTACCTTGCATTCCTATTGGCTGATTTGATTCTTCAAATTCAAATCAGCCAATAGGATGAGAGCTTCTGAAATCTTATTGGCTGTTCAAAACAGCCAATAGGATGAGAGCTACTGAAATCCTATTGGCTGTTTTGAACAGAAAAATGTAGTGGATAATGTCCCTTTAATTTATACTTTCATATATAACAGTAAACAGCAAAAACTCTATCAATTACTCCAATAACTGTAAAGAAGGTTAGAGCTTGCCCTTTAAAACACACACTAACATCTTTCACACAATCAGCAGCTAGCTTCCAGTAGTGCATTCCTGCTGATGAGCCTAGGTATGCTTCTCAACAAAGGGATAGCTACAGAACAAAGCAAATTAGATCATAGAAGCCAAGTGGAAAGTTGTTAAAAATAACATTCTGTATCTGAATCATGAAAGTATATTTTTTTGCATAAAAAAAAAGAATTTGAAACAGAAAGTGCACAACTTGTCATTGTGATAGAAGCTCACTGCTTGATAAATACAACTCCCACAGCTCTACTCCTGAGCAACCAGTGCCGTATTGGCCTACCGAGATGCCAGTAATTTTCCCGGTGGGCCACTGGCGCTACAGGGCCACGTCCTGCCCAAAAGTGCAGAGGGAGCCTCCCAGCCAGGAGACGGATCAAGCCTTGTGCACAGCATAGCCCATCTATTCAAGACCACTCCGCTCCTGGGGGGGTTGAGGGTTGGGCCAATTTTCAAAAATTTCTAGGGCCGTCGATCTGTCAGATTCTGTGAGCTAATTTCTGTGTCACGCGAGTGGACTAAAAAAAAATGCCGATATTTGTAAAAATGCAAAGCAGAAAGAGAAGCAGTCTGCCAGGAACGAACAGCAGCTCAATAGCTTGTCCTATGGCCCAATTGCCACCTGGGAGTAGCTTCTGGGCCTCGTCAGTGAGGTGCAGCCATATCTCTTTAAGCACATTGGGCAAGGAGTCCACGTCTGGTTTCCCCCATCACCCTTAGGGAGACTATCCCCAGGGTCATATTACATATCCAAAACATAAAGAGAAGCAGTTTGCCAGGAATGAACAGCAGCTCAATATCTTGTAAAAGTGTCAGAAGCGCAGTGCTGATATAGGCGCACACATGGGCACTCCTCCTCGGTCACAAAATCCGATGACAGCTGTTCTGTTGGATTATGAAGCAATTCTACATTATTCTAAGAGATAAATACACCTGTAGCACATTGTAAGACCTTTTGGGGCCAAGGAATCCAATAGAAATGAGCCAGAGGCATGGCAAAGCATAAACTTCTTGATAGAGTTAAGTTGGAAGTTCCATACAACTGGTAAGACTGAAACAAACTGTGAAACTTATGATGCTGGAAATATTTCACTGAATTTTGCACAAATGAGCTAGCAGCCAGCCTAACTAAAGAGATGACTTGTGGAGAATGACAAACCACTGATATAACGCTGTTTGTCATGCCGCCGCTTGCTCCGTTGCCATGGATGCGGTGGTTGTTGTGAGCATCATTGCTGCACGCCAGCAAACCGGCACCTATGTAAGTACCTCCTTTTCCTTTTTTAGATGCCCAAGTATAGGTTTACTTAGTGTTCTCCTGGGTGCTATATTTGCCTGTGCATATTTGTGATTGCCTTCTTGTTGCTAAACTCTGCTTGTCCTGACTACTCTTCTGTTTAACCCCTTAACTGCTGTGATACATTGGATTGCTTATTCATTGCTGAACCCTGCTTGTCCTGACTACTCTCCGGTTTTACCCATTCACTACTATGAGACTTGGATCATCTCCTCATTACAAGACTCTGCTTAAAGGGACACTGAATCCAAAAAATTTTATTTTGTGATTCATATAGAGCATGCAATTTTAAGCAACTTTGCAATTTATTCCTATTATCAAATTTTCTTCATTCTCTTGCTTTCTTTATTTGAAAAAGAAGGCATCTGGGACTCTAGTTATCAAGCCGTCAACCGCAAATGCACTGGAATTCCGCAGCGTATTTGTGGTGAGGCTGATTCGCCTTAGTTATCAAACCCTACAGCCCGGCAAAAGTAGAATATAGTGACGTAACCTACGATCTGCCGGACTCAGTCCGACACAGATCGATGGTTACATCACTACAGATGTTCTGAACGCAAATTCGGCACAATCTGACTACTTTTGTTAGTTATCAAACTACTACCAGATACGCTTGCCACTATTCCGGGCCAGCGTACCTGGATTTCAATCCGTCGCCCTGGAGGCGGCGGATCCCATAGGAATCAATGGGAGTCTGACAGCAGTGAGAGCTCATGTTCGCTGCTGCCCGATATCCCATTGATTCCTATGGGAGATGTTTGCACCTAACACCCTAACATGTACCCCTAGTCTAAACACCCCTAATCTGTCCCCCCTACACCGCCGCCACCTACTTTATACATATAAACCCCTAAACCGCCGCTCCCGGACCCCGCCGCAACTAAATAAACTTACTAACCCCTAAACCGCCTCTCCCGGACCCCGCCGCAACTATAATAAATATATTAACCCCTAAACCGCCGCTCCCGGACCCCGCCGCCATCTACATAATACCTATTAAGCCCTAATCTGCCGCCCCCTATACCGCCGCCACCTATATTAAATGTATTAACCCCTATCCTGCTCCCCCTATACCGCCGCTACTATATTAAACTTATGAACCCCTAAACCTAAGTCTAACCCTAACCCTAACACCCCCCTAACTTTAATATTATTTTAATAAATCTAAATAAAACTTACTATTATTAACTAAATTATTCCTATTTAAAAAATAAATACTTACCTGTAAAATGAACCCTAAGATAGCTACAATACAACTAATAATTATATTGTAGCTATTTTAGGATTTATTTTTATTTTACAGGCAACTTTGTATTTATTGTAACTAGGTAGAATAGTTATTAAATAGTTATTAACTATTTAATAGCTACCTAGCTAAAATACTTACAAAATTACCTGTAAAATAAATCCTAACTTAAGTTACAATTAAACCTAACACTACCGGATGGAGGACCTCTTCTGCCCCGCTTGGATGAAGACTTCTTACGGATGGAGGACCTCTTCTTGCCCCGCTTGGATGAAGAATTCGGCTCGGCTGAGTGAAGACGACTCAAGGTAGGGAGATCTTCAGGGGGTTAGTGTTAGGTTTCTTTAAGGGGGGTTTGGGTGGGTTAGAGTAGGGGTATGTGGGTGGTGGGTTTTAATGTTGGGGGGGTTGTATTTTTTTTTACAGGTAAAAGAGCTGATTACTTTGGGGCAATGCCCCGCAAAAAGCCCTTTTAAGGGCTGGTAAAATAGCTGATTACTTTGTAATTTAGAATAGGGTAGGGCATTTTTTTTATTTTGGGGGGGCTTTATTATTTTATTAGGGGGCTTAGATAAGGTGTAATTCTTTTTTATTTTCTGTAATTTAGTGTTGTTGTTTTTTTGTACTATAGTTTAGTTTATTTAATTGTATTTAATTTTAGGTAATTGTAGTTAATTTATTTAATTAATTTAATGATAGTGTAGTTTAATTGTAACTTAGGTTAGGATTTATTTTACAGGTAATTTTGTAAGTATTTTAGCTAGCTAGCTATTAAATAATTAATAACTATTTAATAACTATTCTACCTAGTTAAAATAAATACAAAGTTGCCTGTAAAATAAAAATAAATCCTAAAATAGCTACAATATAATTATTAGTTATATTGTAGCTATCTTAGGGTTCATTTTACAGGTAAGTATTTATTTTTAAATAGGAATCATTTAGTTAATAATAGTAAGTTTTATTTAGATTTATTAAAATAATATTAAAGTTAGGGGGGTGTTAGTGTTAGATTTAGGTTTAGGGGTTAATAAGTTTAATATAGGTGGCGGCGGGGTCTGGGAGCGGGGGTTTAGGGGTTAAACATTTAATTTAGTTGCGGCGGTTTAGGGGTTAATGAGTTTAATGTAGGTGGCAGCGGTGTAGTGGGGGGCAGGATAGGGGTTAATAAATGTAATGTAGGTGGCGGTGGGCTCCGGGTGCGGTGGTTTAGGGGTTAAACAATTTATTTAGTTGCAGCGGGGTCCGGGATCCGCAGGATAGGGGTTAATAAATTTAATATAGGTGGCGGCGGTATAGGGGGCAGCAGATTAGGGGTTAATAGGTATAATGTAGGTGGCGGCGGGGTCCGGGAGCGGCGGTTTAGGGGTTAATACATTTATTATAGTTGCGGCGGGGTCCAGTAGCGGCAGTTTAGGGGTTAACACATTTATTATAGTTGCGGCGGGGTCCAGGAGCGGCGGTTTAGGGGTTAATACATTTATTATAGTTGCGGCGGGGTCCAGGAGAGGCGGTTTAGGGGGTAATAACTTTATTTAGGTACGGGGGGCTCCGGGAGCGGTGGTTTAGGGGATAAAACAGTGTTGTTTAGTGAGGGTGCTTAGTGACAGGCTAGCAAGAAAGCTGCAAAGAAGCCGATGAGCAGCGTGATTGATGACTGTCAGTTATCAACAGTCCGCTGCTCATCGCTCCATACTTGGTGCGCGGCTTCTTGACAGCTTTCTTGATAACTTTGGCGACCGTATTCAGGTCCGCGGCAGCGATGGTAGGCGAGCTTAGGCGAGCATATTGGGGCGGCGAATGCAGGAAAGTAGACGGCTTCATACATAGAGGCCCTAGGCTTTATTTTGGTTCAGACTCTGGACAGCACTTTTTTTATTGGTGGATGAATTTATCCACCAATCAGCAAGAACAACCCAGGTTGTTCACCAAAAATGGGCCGGCATCTAAACTTACATTCTTGCATTTCAAAAAAAGATACCAAGAGAATGAAGAAAATTTGATAATAGGAGTAAATTAGAAAGTTGCTTAAAATGTCATGCTCTATCTGAATCACAATAGAAAAAAATTGGGTTCAGTGTCCCTTTAACCCCTGTGAAGGATTGGACAATTTGCTTTTCTGTCCTGTGAGTATTTCTTTTGAACTATTTGGTGGCTGCTGCAACTTATGGTTATTGTGTTACTGTTCTACCTCATTTCCTCAACCTTTTATTTTGTTCTTGGATATTTCCTTATCTTGCCACTTGAGGCAGGGATAAGAAGACTACTGGCCAGGATTGGTCTGATAGGGAAATATCCCACAAGCTTTACACTGTTCTGTCGGATTTTGCAATTGGTAATATATGCTGATGGGTGGTGTTGTGTTGGATTTTATTGTGGCAAGTGATGACCTAACTGCGCACATGCGCAGAGCTTCTGTTCGCACATTCCGACGTGTTGCAGAATCCGACTGAACACCGGCCTGATTTCCCAGTCCTGCCCTGTGAATAATGATACACTCAAGCATAAAAACAAAAAGTGTCTGTTTAAATGTTATTTTAAAAAAATGGTAATATATATTTAAAGGTGCTGTTTTAAATGCAACACATAAAAAATGAGGAACGTGGATTCATTCAGCTAGGCTTTTCAAGAGGTGTATACCTGAATTGTTTTTGATTTGTAAGACCTTTTAGATATGTTAACAAAATGACAGTGTTAAATTAGGTTTAAACATTTATTTTCTAATGCTTTCCATTAAGTCTTGGAATTACCTCTTTGCCTTTCGTCCGCTAACGTGCGGACTTTTTCAAGAGGGTAGAAAAAGTCTGCACTTTAGCAGACGAAACACGTAGAGGTAATTCCTTGTGACTTGTGTGGACAATCCTAGTACCCTTAGTTCGTGATGCGGAGTTCCCAATACCAGCATAGAACAATCGGATGATATCTGTGAGGAACGCTGGTTATAGACCACACCGGGAAACTCGATTAAGGGACCGGAAATCCAAATATACTGACTATTAAGCTGAAAATGGAATGTTTTTGCTTGTTTTTAACTGCATGAATTTAATTAAACATTGTAAGTGCAATTCTAGAGTGTGCGCTATTTGATGATCCTTTGACTACGGCACTTGAGTCTGCTTTTTGCGCTTTTTCTTGTTTTAGAGTTCAAGCTTCTGCCCTACTCCATTTGGTGTGAAGGATACATTTGGTGAAATAGCAGCATCAGACTTTGTGCATCTATCTTTATCCTGGGACTTTGCAGTATGGTAGCATTTATTTAAAACGTCTTTCTATGCATAAACAAATCCAAAGGCTGTTACACATTTTTTTACTGTAAATCGTAAATTGCTGATAATTGTGTGTATTTCATTTATTTAAAAGTTAATACGGTTTTGTGATTTTATTGCATTTATTGTGTTCTATTGTGAAATAAGTCTCTAATTCTATATATGTAGTTCTAGTTTTTTAAAAATTGTTTTAAAAAAAGTTTTTAGTTGATTTCCCTAGCAAGGGCTGTAAGCGCCAATTAATCTGTGTGAGTATATTTTTTTTTGTGTGCATTTTTTTAAAAGTAAAGGGAAATTAAAGTATTTTTTTTAATTAATGCACCAGAAATGATTAATTAAATTACAAAAGTTATGTCAAATGCAGATATGTTTTTTTTTTTAAAAGAATGTGGGGGGGGGGGGAGGAAGACATACAGCATGCATGAGTGTCAATGTTCTGCATTCCAGAATTTTAAGAATTAAATTACAGTAAAAGAAGGCAAAATAAATACTGAAAATGCACTGCAATATTTTTTTACTTATTTATCCTTAAACATTTTGGTCTAGATTATTAGTGGAGCGCAAACGTTTGCATGCAAGTCATATCAGGTTTCCGCGATTGTTTGTGCGCAGGTTAAATTGCGCTGTTATTACAAGTTGAAAGTAATTGAGATTGCTTGAGCACAATTCAAGTTAATGCTTGTTGGGTTTGTGCGTCCTCAGAGCTGTAGTTAACTGTTTTGCAAAACAAAAGTGTCACAAAACACATTACAAAGTACACTCACACTTATAAAATAAAAGGCAGCCAAAGGGCTATAAAATAGACATACATATGCCTAAAGATGGATATGTATGTATTTATATATGTCTATATATGTGCACATATGTATTTATGTATTTACAGACATATATTCACATAAAAACAGAAATACATATATAGAAGTACATTGGAGCCCTTTGCAGTAAAGTAGATGAAAACATGTCAAATCATATTTTAATGATATGTAATAATGTGTTATAATGTGTATTTATTGTAAACATTTCCCATTCCAATGTTCTTCACGTTGGGGAATATGTTGTAAGTATTTGTAAATAGATATTTCTATATATATAGCCCATGCACTCTCAGGATTTTCACTCAAAAAAGTATCAGCTTTATTAGATGACGTTTCAGAGACTGATCGTCTCTTTCATCAGATCAAAGTGAATACAATATAAGAAAATTTCACAATATTTAGGGGTCGATTTATGAAGCAGCGGAAGCTGCTTCCGACCCACTCCGCTTCAGTGCCGCGGCTCCTTAACTCGTCCGCCACCTCTGAGGTGGCGGACAGCAATCAGCCCGATCGAATACGATTGGGTTGATTGACACCTCCTGCTAGCGGCCGATTGGCTGTGAATCTGCAGGGGGCGGTATTGCACCAGCAGTTCAAAAGAACTGCTGGTACAATGATAAATGCCGACACCGTATCATGTCCGTCCGCACAATAATAAATTTACCCCATAGTGTGCAAAACAGCACTGTTTTGCACACTATATATTGTGATATTTTCTTATATTGTATTCACTTTGATCTGATGAAAGAGACGATCAGTCTCTGAAACACCATCTAATAAAGCTGACACTTTTTTGAGTGAAAATCCTGAGAGTGCCTCTTTTGTTCCTGGACTATCTTTAGCTTTTTTGCACCCAGGTGACTGACCCGGGTGGGAGGATTTGTTCTTTGTATTATAGATATATATATATATTTATGAATAAATAGAACATATTCTTCTATGTGAAGAACATTGGAATGTGAAATATTCATTCATTCATTCATTCATTCATTCAAGAAAATGCGATCTGGTTTGCGCTCAACTAGGGTGTTTTTTCCCCTCTTCTTTGCTCCATTGTCTTCTATATATAATAGGTTATCCTAAGTTCTGCATTTTGCGCACATCAGGTTAGCGTGAGAGTGATAACTTTACTTTCAACTCGTAATACGACACAAGCAAAAAAATTACTTCTAGTGCAATTAGCGCTCTAGCAAAAGCATTAAATAGCGCTCCACTTGTAATCTGGCCCTTTATGGGGAATACAATTTTGAGTTTAACGTCCCTTTAAAGTAAAATATTTGTCTTAAAGGGCCACTAAACCCAAAATCTTTCTTTCATGATTGAGATAGAGAATAGAAATTTAAACAACATTACAATTTACTTCCATTATTTATTTTGCTTCATTTTTTAGATATCCTTAGTTGAAGAAAAAGCAATGCACATGGTGAGCCAATCACACGAGGCTTCTATGTGCAGCAACCAATCAGCAGCTACTGAGCATATCTAGATATGCTTTTCAGCAAAGAATATCAAGAGAATAAAACAAATTAGATAATATAAGTAAATTAGAAAGATGTTTAAAATTTCATTCTCTTTCTAAATCATAAAAGAAAAAAATGTGGGTGTCATGTCCCTTTAACTACTACTTTCTATTCCAAGGGATGTACTCCTTACAAACCTATATGAATTTGAAGAAAAAAAAGAATTACCTTTGAATATTGTCAGCTTACCCGGCCTACAAGAAGACACTCATTAAAGGGACATGCATATGGAACAGAACCATACACATCTCAAAAATATATACATTTTTGCAAGAAAAAATGTTAAGTCAAAGCTGTATAAATATATGGTAATGCAGTATTGGTTTTGTACTTCATTGTTATCCCTATAGGGTGATAATATTTCTGCATTACTGGTGGAGAGGGATCTACCTCTGGAAGGATAAACTAATATTTTTTAGGATGTTAACAGACATTTTGAAATGTCCTCTTTTAGATGAAACTATGAATCACTATAATGTTACTTTAACGTCATGTCTTGATACATCGTTTTACTGCTTTCTGCATTACAACCAAATGTAAAAATTGATATGATTTGGTGAGAAAGTCAGTTCTTGTTCTCTATCTATAACATTCTCCCCCGCATAAGCTATTACTGGTATTATAGATGAATAGGGAACAATCTAATAGTGCTGTTTGTACTTTGTAATTAGGAGACCTGTTCCAGGGGTTAGCACTATTTTTTATATATCTTTCAAACCGTAGTATAATTATTTTTTTTGTCAGATTACTTTAAAACTGAAGTCTAATTAACTTGGAAAAAATAATATTGCATTTTTTTGCATTGGCAATTACATAGTTCTAGTTTGGAGTTCTTATTAATTATCTGTTCTTGATACTAATTACAGTGCAATTATTTATCAGTCCTATTAGCAATGCTGATTGCTTTTTGAAATGAATCTTTATATTGTACACAATTAGATTTAATTAATACTATGTCTATTTCTTTCATACAGGTGGTGAGCGTCCACAGCTGGGAATTAGTCTTCCTTACCACTAGGAGGCGGCAAAGATTCCCAAACCCCAAGAGCTCTATAAAACCCCTCCCACCTCACTGGTACCTCAGTCTTGTCTTTTCCGCTGCTGGAAGAGGTTGAAGAATCAAGATGTGCATTTGATTCTTCAGTAAGAGGGGTTCTCATACTCAGAGTTGGGGCCCATTTCCCTTCAGAGTAGATTACAGTGATTGTTGGAGGGATATATTTGGAGTATGGTTAATTACATTTTTCGCCTCCTGTTGGTTTATCGATATACTCCTATTCCAGATCCTTTGTTATGTTTCAGCACTGGTTTTGGCTTCCTCTTGGTTACCTTCAGTAGTGGGGTGCCTTTTGTTAAGTAATATATTTTTTATTATTTGGCCCCCTATATTTTAGGTTATTGTTTTATGTATATAACCTTGGGACAGTTAGAGTTTTTTTAAGGTTTTTTTACATGTATTATTTCTTCGCCCGCAATTTTTTTTAATGCTTACTGACGTTTTCACACGCATATTTTCTTTGCGCTTCATTGTGCATTGACGTGACAATGTATATTTTGGCCTGCTTTTCTTCTTTTTATGATGCCAGATTGACGTGTGCTTCCTTTTTAGGTAAGCTTTATAGTGCCCAATGTCCTGGGTGCTTCCTGATCTCTGCTCTGTTAGGTTATTTTTTTTATGTATATAACCTTGGGACAGTTAGAGTTTTTTTAAGGTTTTTTTACATGTATTATTTCTTCGCCCGCAATTTTTTTTAATGCTTACTGTCGTTTTCACATGCATATTTTCTTTGCGCTTCATTGTGCATTGACGTGACAATGTATATTTTGGCCTGCTTTTATTCTTTTTATGATGCCAGATTGACATGTGCTTCCTTTTTAGGTAAGCTTTATAGTGCCCAATGTCCTGGGTGCTTCCTGATCTCTGCTTTGTTAATTTTTGTATTTGCAAGTTTTTAAAAGTTGCGTTCAGAGTGGGTGTTTCCCTTTCTTCAAGATCTCTTTTATTGGGGATACCACCATTTAGCTGTATGCTTGTTGTTTTCTGCATGTAACTTAGTTCTCTGCAGTTATGGAGCCATCTCACTCTGTCCCTAAATCTTAGAAGCTGGGTCACCTGAACATTTTCCTATCAGTGTTAAATGTTTGTATTGTAAACAAGCTAAGGTTTCTCCTCCGGCTAACTTATGCAATAAATGTATATATATTATAATGCATTTTGACCAATCTGGTGCTGCTCTTGCTTCTAATGGTTTTACTGCCCCTTCTGTTTATTCTTTACAGGAGAAACCTTCCTTTTATTCCTTTTAATCCTTCAGCAAGGTTTAAGGAAAAGGTGTCAGTTACCAGCTTCTAGTATTGAGCTTTGGGAAACTATTTCCAAAGTGTGTGGGACCATTTCTTCTATGGCTATGCATACTACTATTCTCTTGGAAGTTAGAACTTCCTTTAAAGAACCATTAGATAGGAAGCTAGAATCCTTCCATAGGAGGGCTTTTCAGCAAGCAGGTTATCTCTTTAGATTAGCAGTTTCTATTGCTGATGTGACTTCTGCTTCTTCATTTTGGTTAAATTGTGTTTCTGAGCAGTTTTCTGACAATTCTGCTAGTAAAGATTTTGCTAAAATTTGTGATGCTGTTTTTGTTATCATTAAGATTAATGCAAAAAGTATGTATTGGGCAGTTCTTTCTAGAAGGACTTTTTGGTTAAAGTCTTGGTCTGCTTGTCAGGTTTCTAAATCTAGACTTTTATCTCTGTTTTTAGGGAAAGGAGTTATTTGGATTATTTTATTGCTACTGTGAATGGATGTAAATGAGCTTTTCTTCCTCAGGTCAAGAAGTCCAAGGGTTAGACTCTAAAGCTATTAATAATTTTTGGCCCTTTCGTCAGAACAGGGTGCAGAGATCCCATTCTTCCTCTCAGAAACAGGATTCTCCTGGTTCTGTCTGAAAGCCAAGTTCTAATTGGAAGAAGTCTAATCCCTCATCCAAGTCTACATGACGGTGCGGTCCCTATTCCAGAGGCTCTGGTTGGGGGCAGCTTATGCCTTATTCAGAAAGCTTGGTTCAAGTATGTTCAGGATCCCTGGGTGCTGAATATAGTCTCCCAGGGTTGTCGAATTGGGTTCAGAATAAGGCCTCCCAGGGGAAGTTTTTTCCTGTCCAATGTTCCAAGAAATTCTTTGAAGGCTCAGGCATTTCTTCAGTCAGTTTTGGATCTTGAATCTTTGGGAATGATTATTCCAGTTCCTGTATTGGAACAGGGGAAGGGGTTTATTCCAATCTCTTCATTGTTCCAAAGAAGGAGGGGACTTTCAGATCAGTTCTGAATCTAAAGGCTCTGAACAAATTTCTCAGAATTCCTACTTTCAAAATAAAGACACTTTGGACTATTCTACTTTTTTGTTCATCAAGGTCAGTTTATGTCCTCATAGATATATAGGATGCATACCTTTGTGTTCCTATTCACAAGGAGCATCATTAGTTTCCAAGGTTTGCTTTTTCTAGACAAGTATATTCCAGTTTTTTGCTCAAACATTTGTTTTGGTTACCGCTTTAAGAATATTCTCCAAAATTCTGTGTACCAGTTCATTCCTAAGTTTTGGGGCGTAAACAGATATATGAGACTCCGACAAAGAGAAACATATTGGATCTGGAAATTACATACTCTGTCACCATATGGTTTAAAAGAAAATATTGACATGGCGGCATTTAATGATCAAATTCTAGCTCTAATAGGATTTTCTAGCTTGTGTGTTTGATTCTGTTTGATGGTATGCTATGTGTCATTATGTGCTCTATTCTATATATCTGCAGTTCATTATAATGTATTATGTATTTTTTGCTAGCTAGCCAGTTAGTCTACTGAAATTATATACATATATGTGTATATATATTTTTAGATATTGTTTCGGAAGAATTTGAGTTTTTTCACTCAGGTACTTCACAATCTTTTTTCATCTTTTACTAATGAAAATAGTTATTAGAAGGTAGTAAATGATAGACCACTTTTGGGTCTTTGTAGAGCTCAATGTAGGAATGAATGTAACTGAAGGAGATATATAAAAATTAACATTCTGACTTATGGTATACTAACAGATGCACAATAAACAATGGTGCTTGAATATAAAAGAATATTTTCTATTGTCCAAGCTTCTCCACACCTTACTCATATTTAATACGTACTGTTATCTGGATATCTCCAAATGAAAATAGGACATTAGTAGCCCCTCTTGGGGTGTTTAGTAAAATAGTTTCACTGGTAGGGGTGAGTTTCGAGAAAAGGATGATGTTCATAAGGTTCTTAGAAATATATCAAATACACATACAAAACTGTAGCTAACAATTTGGGATGAATATAGTAGGTAGATAACAAAACTCTCGAAGATAGATAGCTGTATGTTATATCTCAGGGGTCCATGAATAGTTAAAAAGCATAGCTAAGATATCATTGGGATGGGAATGGTACTATCAAACAAATGGGCGACAATATCCGAATCATTTTATGATACATGGTACGCAGTAGTAGTGAATGTTGTGTAAGCTCTAAGGAGGGAGACTCAGGGCATTGGCACACTCTGGTCATGGGGCCAAAAATATCTAGTATACTTCTAAGGGTGACAGCGGTTAGTATATGTGTCACATGATAGAAAATAACATGAGGGTGCTGTGGAGACTTTTATTAATGTGTTGTTACTAAACATCAATAATAATGTGCGTCTCCCTTGAAAAATAATGGTGAGGTGAATATAGCCCATTTAGACAATTATTACTACCATTGATTAGGCATGCCAGTCTCCCCTGCCCCGGCTGCAGATATAGAGCAGCATGAGATTATGATAAAAGGGGAAATATCTAGCAAGATTGCAGGAAATATATAGTAAACCTCTACTCTGTCTGGGTACATCATCCATTATAAAGTTAGGCATGAAGTATAATTCAGGGGAATAAATCTTAGGGATTATGGCGCATCTAGTAGACAATCACCCTATACCTGTATGTGTACAGAAATGGTAAGGCAATTCAGAATATAGTAATAAACAATCAGGCTGTATATAAAAGAAGCTGTTAATTAACAACATAAATAACTATATGGCTGTAGCTTATCTGGTTAGAGAGCACATATTTCAATATTTTCCACCTACTAGAGCTAGTTATTGTAACTAGGAGTTCTAATTATCCCTGTTAGTTATCTGGTAAGAGAATAAGGTTAGTAAGCATATGCAAGTCCTATATAACTCAAAGAATTAGTGCTATAGCATATATTTCCCAATCAATTAATATTAAAGTGGCCCCCATATTACCCTTCCACATTACTGTAGCAAATATTAATAGACACCCAGGTTGTACATAGGTAAGTGATTAATTAACAGCACAAGCAGCTATACAGCTGCAGTTTATCTAGCTAGAGAGAACCGATTTCAGTAAGCTCCAGATATTAAAGCTAAAAGTCTGTCAAATCTGGAGAGTGTAGAATCTCACCCGTACTAAAGTTGTAGGTAAAAGCATTACCGAGTGAAGTCATCATGTTAGGGCGGTTAATGAGACTTTATCGTATTCTAGCATACATCACTTAGGAATTAAACATATAGACTGTTCGCTAGAATGTCCCAAGCTAAAACATATGTTTTCTATAACAAAAGACCTGTCAGTTGGTTATCTGATCATCCTCAAACGGCTGCTGCAAAATAGTGAACTAGGGCACAGTGTGGGAAACACATCATGTTCAAAGTTCATCACAATGGAGCAGGAGAATGCCGAACTCACCTCACGCCTGTCTTTCTCCACAAACCTACCTTTCCTCGACTGGATTGAGGAGTGGAGCAGCAGTCCCCGAAAATAGCTGTCATCACAAATCCGATCATGGGAGACATCATGGCACCGGCCGTTGTCTCCCCAATCTCAGTGCCTTCACCTTTCACTATGGCAGCAAGCTGGCAAGCACCTGGGCATAGATGTATAGGTTTGTGACCATGGAGGGCCCTTATCAGCTTGGCCCCTCTGTCAATATAAGAGACTGTGCTTACTGTCATCTGAGGTGCTTCAGGGCATTCGGAGGGCAGACGCACCTCAGTAAGCTCTGAACCGTCCGGTAGACTAGCCTCCTCCATAGGCCCGAGACCCATATATAGAGTTTGCTTGACAGTTGGTATTATGGGAGCGTCATAAACATCCATTGACTCCGTCGTTTGCAAGGAAGCAAAGATTGATTTCAACTCTCTACATGTTTTTTCCTGGGTGTAAAGTTCAGCTGGAGCATTTTCTCCAGTAGCGATTCGCCCTGTGTTTGGCAAGGGAATAAGGGATGCGGTATGATCCTTCTCACTGTTATCATCCGCTGAGCCAAAACACCCTTTGATTAGTCGATGGAGATTCAAAAAGTGTTCCTCTAAGATCCTCAGCAGTATTTCTCTTGTAAGGTGTATCCAGTCCACGGATCATCCATTACTTGTGGGATATTCTCACTCCCAACAGGAAGTTGCAAGAGGACCCACAGCAAAGCTGTTATATAGCTCCTCCCCTCACTACCATATCTAGTCATTCTCTTGCAACTCTCAACGCGCATGGAGGTAGTAAGAGGAGAGTGGTGAAAAATAGTTAGTTTATTAACTTCAATCAAAAGTTTGTTATTTTAAATAGTACCGGAGTTGTGCTATTTTTTCTCAGGCAGAGATAGAAGAAGAATCTGCCTGAGTTTTCTATGATCTTAGCAGGTTGTAACTAAGATCCATTGCTGTTCTCACACATGTCTGAGGAGTGAGGTAATTTCAGAGGGAGAATGGCGTGCAGTTTACTCTGCTATCAGGTATGTGCAGTTATGATTTTTTCTAGGATTGGAAATGCTAGAAAATGCTGCTGATTCCTGATAAATGTAAGTTAAGCCTGAATACAGTGATTTAATAACGACTGGTATCATGCTTACTCTCAGGGGTGATACCCTTTTAGATATGCTATATAAAACGTTTGGTGGCATGTTTAATCGTTTTTTATATATGCTTGGTGATAAAACTTATTGGGGCCTAATTTTTTCCACATGGCTGGCTGTATTTTTGCCTAGAAACAGTTTCCTGAGGCTTTCCACTGTTGTAATATGAGTGGGAGGGGCCTATTTTAGCGCTTTTTGCGCAGTTAAAATTACAGACTGAGACATCCAGTTTTCCTCAGGAGTCCTCTGAATGCTACAGGACATCTCTAAAGAGCCTAAAATAGTTTATTGGGGGAGGTAGGAGTCACAGTAAAGCTGTGGCACTTTGCTGGGACTGTTAAAAAACGTCTATGTTGTTTTTTTTATCCGTTTTTTTAACTAAGGGGTTAATCATCCATCTGCAAGTGGGTGCAATGCTCTGTTAGCCTATTACATACACTGTAAAAAATTCGTTTGTGTAACTGCCTTTTTTCACTGTTTTTCAAATTTTGACAAAATTTGTTTCTCTTAAAGGCACAGTACCGTTTTTTTATATTGCTTGTTAACTTGAATTAAAGTGTTTTCCAAGCTTGCTAGTCTCATTGCTAGTCTGTATAAACATGTCTGACATAGAGGAAACTCCTTGTTCATTATGTTTAAAGGCCATGGTGGAACCCCCTCTTAGAATGTGTACCAATTGTACTGACTTCACTCTAAACAATAAAGATCATCATCGGTTTCTCAGGTTTGCCTTTCTAGACAGGCATTACCAGTTTGTAGCTCTTCCCTTTGGATTAGCTACAGCCCCAAGAATCTTCACAAAGGTTCTAGGGTCCCTTCTGGCGGTCCTAAGGCCACGGGGCATAGCAGTAGCCCCTTATTTAGACGACATCCTGATACAGGCGTCAAACTTCCAAAAGGCCAGGTCTCATACAGACATAGTACTGGCATTTCTGAGGTCGCATGGGTGGAAAGTGAACGAGGAAAAGAGTTCTCTATCCCCACTCACAAGAGTTTCCTTTCTCTGATAGATTCTGTAGAAATGAAAATTTACCTGACGGAGTCCAGGTTATCAAAGCTTCTAAATTCCTGCCGGGTTCTTCATTCCATTCCGCGCCCTTCGGTGGCTCAGTGTATGGAAGTAATCGGCTTAATGGTAGCGGCAATGGACATAGTGCCGTTTGCACGCTTACATCTCAGACCGCTGCAACTATGCATGCTCAGTCAGTGGAACGGGGATTACACAGATTTGTCTCCTCAACTGAATCTGGACCAAGTGACGAGGGATTCTCTTCTCTGGTGGCTATCTCGGGTCCATCTGTCCAAAGGTATGACCTTTCGCAGGCCAGATTGGACAATTGTAACAACAGATGCCAGCCTTCTAGGTTGGGGTGCAGTCTTGAACTCCCTGAAGGCTCAGGGATCGTGGACTCAGGAGGAGTCTCTCCTTCCAATAAATATTCTGGAGCTAAGAGCGATATTCAATGCTCTTCAGGCTTGGCCTCAGTTAGCAACTCTGAGGTACATCAGATTTCAGTCGGACAACATCACGACTGTGGCTTACATCAACCATCAAGGGGGAACAAGAAGTTCCCAAGCGATGTTAGAAGTCTCAAAGATAATTCACTGGGCAGAGATTCACTCCTGCCACCTATCAGCTATCCATATCCCAGGTGTAGAGAACTGGGAGGTGGATTTTCTAAGTCGACAGACTTTTCATCCGGGGGAGAGGGAACTCCATCCGGAGGTGTTTGCACAAGTGATTCATCACTGGGGCAAACCAGAACTGGATCTCATGGTGTCTCGACAGAACGCCAAGCTTCCTTGTTACGGATCCAGGTCCAGGGACCCCAGGGCGATACTGATAGACGCTCTAGCAGCGCCCTGGTCTTTCAACCTGGCTTATGTGTTTCCACCGTTTCCTCTGCTCCCTCGTCTGATTGCCAAGATCAAGCAGGAGAGAGCATCGGTGATTCTAATAGCGCCTGCGTGGCCACGCAGGACCTGGTATGCAGATCTAGTGGACATGTCATCATTGCCACCATGGACTCTGCCTCTGAGACAGGACCTTCTACTTCAGGGTCCTTTCCTCCAACCAAATCTAATTTCTCTGAGACTGACTGCATGGAGATTGAACGCTTGATTTTATCAAAGCGTGGCTTCTCCGAATCAGTCATTGATACCTTAATACAGGCACGAAAGCCTGTCACTAGCAAAATTTACCATAAGATATGGCGTAAATATCTTTATTGGTGCGAATCCAAGGGTTACTCATGGAGTAAGGTCAGGATTCCCAGGATATTATCTTTTCTCCAAGAAGGCTTGGAAAAAGGTTTGTCAGCTAGTTCCTTAAAGGGACAGATTTCTGCTCTGTCTATTCTTTTGCACAAGCGTCTGGCAGATGTTCCAGACGTTCAGGCATTTTGTCAGGCTTTAGTCAGAATCAAGCCTGTGTTCAAACCTGTTGCTCCACCATGGAGCTTAAATTTGGTTCTTAAGGTTCTTCAAGGAGTTCAGTTTGAACCTCTTCATTCCATAGATATAAAGCTTTTATCTTGGAAAGTCCTTTTTTTGGTAGCTATTTCCTCGGCTCGTAGAGTGTCTGAGCTATCTGCCTTACAATGTGATTCTCCTTATCTGATTTTTCATTCTGATAAGGTAGTCCTGCGTACCAAGCCTGGGTTTTTACCTAAGGTGGTATCTAACAAGAATATCAATCAAGAGATTGTTGTTCCATCCTTGTGTCCCAATCCTTCTTCAAAGAAGGAACATCTATTACACAATCTGGACGTGGTTCGTGCTTTAAAGTTTTACTTACAAGCTACTAAAGATTTTCGACAAACATCTGCTTTGTTTGTTGTTTACTCTGGACAGAGGAGAGGTCAAAAGGCTTCGGCAACCTCTCTTTCTTTTTGGCTAAGAAGCATAATATGCTTAGCCTATGAGACTGCTGGACAGCAGCCTCCTGAAAGGATTACAGCTCATTCTACTAGAGCTGTGGCTTCCACTTGGGCCTTTAAAAATGAGGCTTCTGTTGAACAGATTTGCAAGGCGGCGACTTGGTCTTCGCTTCATACTTTTTCAAAATTCTACAAATTTGATACTTTTGCTTCTTCGGAGGCTATTTTGGGAGAAAGGTTTTACAGGCAGTGGTACCTTCCGTTTAAGTACCTGCCTTGTCCCTCCCTTCATCCGTGTACTTTAGTTTTGGTATTGGTATCCCACAAGTAATGGATGATCCGTGGACTGGATACACCTTACAAGAGAAAACACAATTTATGCTTACCTGATAAATTTATTTCTCTTGTGGTGCATCCAGTCCACGGCCCGCCCTGTCATTTTAAGGCAAGTTATTTTTAAATTTAAACTACAGTCACCACTGCACCCTATGGTTTCTCCTTTCTCTGCTTGTTTTCGGTCGAATTACTGGATATGGTAGTGAGGGGAGGAGCTATATAACAGCTTTGCTATGGGTCCTCTTGCAACTTCCTGTTGGGAGTGAGAATATCCCACAAGTAATAGATGATCCGTGGACTGGATACACCACAAGAGAAATAAATTTATCAGGTAAGCATAAATTGTGTTTTTTTCAGAATCCTGTGTCTCCATGTTTTTTTTTTGTTTTTTTTTAAATAATTTTTATTGTGGGTTAAAGAAGAATACACGTATAAGTACAATTAGTAAATAAATCTTACAAACAACAGTCTCCATGACAATAAGAAGACATACACATAAGTGATTACATACATTATGACATATCATAATACACAATAATATATTCTGCTGTCTAAATAGTTACTTAAGCATGCAACAAATGATAATGAGTTCAAAACCCAAATTTTATCTCCTCCTTAGAACAGGTGAGGCCACTTTTGGACCTCCAATGTAGTTGGTAGTGTATAATATGGGAGGATTATCTTATAATAAGGCCACTTTTGGACCTTAAGTGAGAAAGATACATATATATATATATATATACATATATATATATATATATATATATACATATATATATATATATATATATATATATATATATATATATGTTGGGAGCCAAAATACCAGAATATAAGGATGATTTATAAAGAAAACAAAACGTGCTGAGGAGTATTATGTATTAACAAGTCTATATCAGAAGGGTCTAGGGGGAGTATATAGTACTTCCTAGGAGGGCTGACAGGGATAAATCAGAAATACAGGTCCAATCTAGAATTCTGGTCATATAGTGACAAGGACCACAAAGGGAATATATAAGGGTCCAGAAGAAAATATAAATATTGGGCCATATCCCTTAATAGGATTAGTATGCTACAGGGCTGAACATTATTACAAATAGACACATTTTTATGAACTTTACAACATTAACACTAAACATATCAAAGAGGTAAAAACTTGACTTTGTCTCTTGCATCAGAGATAGCTAGTATAGTTGCACATTACCCTGGTATGCCATGGTAAGTGGTAACTGTGGCATTCTTATGGTAAATAAGTAACTCTATGTCTAGTAATTGAAATCTATATTAAGTGCTATCTACCAAACTGGAAGTCAAATACTAACAACTCAGGAAAATGTACAACCATGTCGTACCCATTGTAAACAAGAAGCTCTCTTCTATAATATACTTTAATGTCTTATTGGTGAACTAGTCCAGTCAGATTTAAGTATTGGAGACATAGAGAAGTAGGCCTTTATTACTTATTAGGAAAAAGTTTGCTAGGCAGGTATCCCCTATCTAGTAGTTAGGAAATGCGGGACAAAAAGAGCCTACCTTACTCTTATAATAAAGGCAAGCACCTTAGTGGAGAGCGATACGCCGCAGCCATGGAAATGTACTAGTATCAATGTGAGCTGCTCTACAAGATATATATTGTGGGGAGATATAAATAACGTATGCTGGTAAACTTATGTAGCGCAGAGGATATATGGTTAGTGGGTTTCAGCTAAGCATTGTGGTTACATAGCTTTCAATATATTTCTGGTGTCAAATTCCCTAAGGTAGTAGTAAGATTTAAGTTAGCAAACTAATATATTAACTTTCTCTGGGATAACTATTATGCTGCATCGCATCACCTCGGCCGCTGGCAACACGGTAACAGCACAATGAGTAAGCTGGGGAATAAGAATAATGATAAACACTTGACTTAACACCAGCTAGGGGGAAAAAACAGATCACAATATTAGACGCTAGCTGTAGACAACAATTAACCAGAACTGTGTTTATATAGGAAGGTCTTGAGCAGTCATTTATGCTCCTAGTCTTCCCCTCAAGGTATGTTACCACCTCTTAAGCTTCAATTCTCACATAGACCCATGGCTGGGGTGCACAATCCTATCATGTCAATATATCCCTTCTCTGCCGTGCACATTAAAGAAATGGGGAGCAGAACCTTGCCTCCTGGGTCAAAAAGCCTTCTCTTCTATTCAGAGATGGCTACTGAGAGCATTGGACATAAAGGTTTCCAGAACAGTCAGAATGCCAGCTAACAATTATAAGGGTTTCCTACACAATGCTCCCTGCAGATACATATATATAATTATGAGGCATGATATGTCCTATAAATAGTGGCTGCATTTTATACTTATCCTAAGTCATGTGACCCCCCCAACAAGCACAATAGCTATCATTTAGGATCAGAGTCCAGTAGAAAAGAAAACTCTGTTAAGATATACTAAAGTTCAAAGCTATATAGGAGGATGTTGTCCATCACAGCATATAAGCTACAGTTTACACCATAATGAGAATCCCAATACTTTTACCCTCCTACTCAGAAAAAAGAATGAGTAAATAAATGGGCACGCAACATATAAGTGGAGCACTCAACCATTTACACCCAGAGGGGATCGCCAGCACATATTACACCAGACAGTTCATAAACAGTTCAGCAGAAATTAAGAGCAAGACAAGTGTATCTGCATAATATCTTGAAGTCTCATCCCTGTACATTCATTCTGTTGATCTTGAACATACAAACCGCTCTAAGTTCCACCACTAATGTCTGGAAAAACACCCTCAGTTCTCTGATCTTATAATCGTCACTTAGAGAACGCAGGAATCAGGCGGTAAGCATAGATTGTTCACGGGTGCATGCCGTGGACACCGATGTCAAATCCAAAAACATGTCCCAAATTTGATCCGGCAAGCAGACTGTTCTAGCCAGCCATGACTCAGCAGCAATAGCTCTAACGGCAAGAAGTTGTCCCTCTCAATCATGCCGGAACATGCCTCACCCCCTGGGTCAAAAAGTCCCCGCTTCCATTCATGGCTTGTCAAAGGAGGCATCAAGCATAGTAATCCCCCGTTTAGCCTGCTACAGTTCCCTAGAGTAAGGTCCGGTGTCAGTCCAACCAGCTTGGAGCCACAAATGCTCTGGGTGAGGGACCTCTTACCACACAAGTATCTCCTTGCTGCCTCTAGCGAAACAGGGTTCGCATCTCCACCAGAGGTCTCAGCTTGTCTCCCGCACTCTTCTGTTCCCGTCTCTCGGGTGTCCCATGTAGTGCCCAAGGCTTCTGCCAGTACTATAGTCGGCTCCATTTCTGTCTCAGGAGCCTGCCAGCACTCCCGATGATAAGGCATTAGCCCTAGGCTGCATGTCGGAGCAGTATACATAGTATGTTTCCTCTGATGGTCATCCCTGATAGGTGCAAGTTCCACACCACAGGGGTCATCTATTGGGCCGCAACAGGTTGAAGAGGTTGAGTCAGCCCAGCCGGAACGTAAAGCTACAGGTTTACCGGTAACAACTCTCATAGGGACTGCCGTAGCTCCCGGTCTGAAGAGTATTCTGCACAGTTCTTCTTCTAGGCTCCGGAAGTGGTTGTTTAGGAGCTGCGTCACTGTGCGTTCCCACTTGTCCAAGGCCTCCATGATTAAGACAATATTTTGTACAGTTCACCGCAGCACATGAAATTCCTAGGAAAATTTAGCAAATTGGCTCCCTTCTGCAATATAGTGGACAGTCTACAGAGGACTGCTGCACCCCGATTGCGGGGGGGGGGGGGGAGTCAGGATCTTGTGGAGAGGCTGCCGCCCAAGATCTCAACGAGCCAGATCTGGGTCCCATCGATCATTAGCTCTGTACCGTTGAGGTAGCAATATGCTGTGCTCCATAATCTAGTCAAAGACAGTTGATATACCTATGTACGGTCCAGAATTACTGCTTAAATCGGCGGATTGAGCAGTTCACTTTAGGAGCCCCAGATATTGCGACTGTTCATGGCCGCTGCCTAGCCACGCCCCCCTGTGTCTCCATGTTTAAGTGAGCATAGAGCAGGAACTGCGCACTCAAGGCACAGCTAGTTGTGGGAACGGGGTTGAGGCTTCAGTTATAGGGGAAGGCCTCAAAGTGAATAGTCTGGTACTGAGGGTTATGATGCCACGACACTGACCAAGACCCTATATCCTCAGACTAGGTCACCAACACTCCAGCCTCTCCACTCTTTTTGGCAAATTATTACCCAATCTGTGCTGCAGAATTAGTAAATTATGAAGATAGCTTAAGGAGCTGAAGCTCAGTGCGACCAGTAAGATGGCCGCCGCCCGGAAGTCCCCTTTTTTCATCTTTTATATTGTATATTAAGTTAGGGACACTCACGGCTGGTTCACCTAGTGATATATATCTATTATTTTATGCTAACCTTTTATTCAAGGTGACTGATCCGAAAAACTAATTTGTATTTTATCGAACTAAGGTCAGGCCTGGTATTCTACACACATGGCTAATTTAAATATTAGCTATCATTTGACATCTATTTATATGGTCCAATAGACTACTTCTTATAGGACTGTTCTTTTGTCCAATTATAGTATCGAATGGAGGCGCGCCCTATAGACGTGCAGTGATTTGGTGAACACGCCGAGTTTGTCAGGTATTTAAGCTCATGTTTTATATGTGTATGCTATCACCTGATAAAACAGTCATGTACTGAGAAACGCGTTGTGAATAAATAATACTGATTTAAAATTTTAATCTGTGAGCATTTGGTTATCCTCTGGGGGTGTCAGAACCTGTCAAAATCCTAACATCCTTAGGCCCTCCTACTTTCCCTTTAAATTTCAGATGCACCCGCAGTCAGGTGCTTAGTATTGTCTAGTAGTAGCTACAAGCAACTGCTCTGATCCTGAGCTCTCTCATTTGGATTTACAATAGACAATTCCTGCTCTTATTGTTAATTGCATATAAGTCTTGTCGCCGTAATACGTCTACCACGGACTCCTTTTACCTTTATTCAAACTTCCTCTACAACTACATAACAGCAGCCGAAACTGCAGTTCTTATTTTGTGCCTGCCATCTTACAACAGCAGCAGCAGCGTGTTTCATCAAGCCGCTCTCACTCAAAGGGGTAATATAGAAGCTCCGATAATTGCACTCTCAGCCGTGCCTTCAGTAATTGGATAAGAACCAAATAAATATAATACTAACCTAAAAAAAAAAGGAGTTACATATCAAGGATCCGTTCCTTGGATTATCAATCTCCTAGTCTTAACATCTTTCGGTTAACTGTCAAACAGTTCACAGCCATACCGGTCTCCTTGAAATTGTGACGTCACCTGGGATCTCCGTAGTAAACAAAAGTTGGCTCCACCTCCTACACTATGGTAATCTACCACCACACCTCTCTCTGAGTTGTCATTAGTGTCAGTAGAGCCGTTATTCTCTGCAGAGAAACTGGAACTTGGTTCCTTCTTCTTCTGAACTCTATGACTAAGTAAATCCTAGTACTTTGTTTCCTCTGGCTGACATTCTACAAAAAGGGAAACATTAACCAACATAATAAGCTACTGCCTTTTTTAAGGTACAGAGTTCCTTATTTTTCAAACAGTATGATTAGAAAATAATTAGTACTGCAATAACTGAATTCTCTAATTTGAGAGATTTAATTTAGAACAAAGTGTCAATTCACTATAACCTTGATACTTACTTACTCATAGTTAGTATCCTTTAAATAGTGATACAATTCAACAATGTATGAAGCTACAAGTAGTATCCATAGCTGCAGTCGTGATCCACAAAAAAGAATTCCTTCTGATTCGTCACAGGAGGTGGAATATTTGGTTCCTCTTGCTGTTTGCCTCTGTGAGCCTCAGTTACCTCAAGCGGTGCTGTGTACCTCCCTGACGGCCTCAGATACCTCAGCGGTGCTGTGCACTTCCCGGACGGCGGTTCCTGCATTGGATACTGTAGCCAGATTGCGAGTTAGCTAGATGACTCTGATAGTTTCAGCCTGCATAATTTGCACTATTGAGTGCATTGTATTTGTGAGTATTGCCTATACACTTTGGTTATTTTTGGTGTCTGTTGCGACATACTGCACTATTGGAGCGCCCTCTTTTATCTCATCTTCATAGATCACTCTGCCCATCTGTTGAGAGAAAAACGTTTGTCCGTTTGAAGAGGGGCAGCCCTAGATGAACTTTGCACATCAGTGAATTTTTTCACATCATTGATTTGGAACTTATGTATCACAATAAATTTTGGTATCCATTTTGGGTTTAAATCACTTTACCAGCATAGCTATATGTGCTGGCACTTTATGTTTTGATATTATATTAATTTATATTGGCGCAACCAGTTTATTTGAGATTCGTTCTCAATTATATATATTTTTCTGTTATGTTTTTACTTTTCTGGTTCTTCTTCCCAGGGTGATTGCCAAAATCAGATAAGACGAGGCATCAGTGTCTGTTGTTTCTTTGGCCTCTTGGTTAAAAACTTCTGATTCATAAGGCTTACTTGGAGATAGGTCAGCCTTCACCTAAATGGATTACTGCTCATTCTAGATCCGTTGCCAATTCTTGGGCTTTAAATAATGAGGTTTCTGTAGACCAAATTTGCAAGGAAACTACTAGGTCTTCTTTGCATACTTTTACTAAATCCTGCCATTTTTATGTTTTTGCTTCTTCTGGAGGTAGCCTTTGGTAGGAAAGTCCTTCAGGCAGTTGTCCAGGCTTGATTTATTTTTGCCTGTTGATAAATTTTAACCCCTTAAGTGCTAACAACGGCTCTGAGCCGTTGCAGAGCTTCCCACCCTGGTGCTAACGACGGCTCAGAGCCGTTGCTAGCACTCTCCCACTTTGAGGGAGATCTGGGGGCTCCCACCCGCTCCTACCCAGGCGATCGGGCCTGCATAGTGACAGGCATCGCTGGGGCTTCACGTTTTGCTCAGTGACGTCACGTGCAATGACGTGATGACGTCACCGCACAAATTTATTAACAATTTACAATACAAAGTATAGGGAAAGGGGGCATGCTGCTTAGAAGCCATATCTCAGGCATCTAAGCAGCTACAGAGCCAACCGTTGGAAAAGTAATCGCCTAACCTTTCCAACGGTGTAAGTCTTGGAGATCTAAAAAAAGTACAAAAGTTAAAAAAAAAACTTAAATCAGCTTTGCACCCAGGTGGGAAAGTGCTTAGCACTCAAAGGGTTAATTGCTTTAAAAAAAAAACAAAAAAAAAACACCCCATTTTGTCCTTTTAGCTTTTTCAGTAAAAAAAAAAAAAAAGTTTTCTTTCATCCTGCCCTTTATGTCTCATTACTTGTGGACTCCACAGCATGGATATTCATTCCTAGGAGTAATGGATTGTGGACTGTATTAAAGAAAACATAATTTATGCTTACCTGATAAATTCATTTCTTTCATGGTAAAGTCCATGAGACCCCCCCCCCTGTGTTTTTCTGGTGGTGTTTTTTTCGTGCACACATCTTTTTACCTCTGCTCCTTTTATTGTGCTCTAATTTCTTTTCCTACTGAATTTGCATGTCTATACATTAGACAGATATATGTGAAGTGGGAGGGGTTTTATACAGCTCTTGGGGTGTGGGAATCTTTGCCTCCCCCTAATGGTAGGAAAGAGTCATTCCCAGTAGTAATGGATTGTGGACTCTCACCACAATGAAATAAATACATTTATCAGGTAAGCATAAATTATGTTTTTCCTTAGTGTAATAGTCCAAAAATAAGCAGCATTTTTTTATAATGAGATAACTTGAAAAAGCATTTCTAAAACTAATAGTATTTCAAACAAAAGATAAAAATATTTACATAAACAGCCAAATCACATATAAGGAAACTTGGATTTTATAGAACGTGACATTTAAAAAAAATCAACTTTCCAATTTCTTTCTATTATCAATTCTTTTGATATCCTTTGTTAAAGAGCAATACTAAGTGAGTCAATAAGAGTGCATGTGTTTGCAACAATGTTTATAGCAATGTAATACATAGTTGCAAAGACTACTACCATACAATACTTAAAACAAGAGCACACTCCTAAACTCCTGTCAGCTCACCTAGGTTTTCTAGTTGAATGGAAAGTTATTAAAATGGCATGTTCTATCTGAATGATGAACATTTCATTTTGACTTTACTGTAACAATAATTATCACTAGGCCTCACATTATTAAGACAGCATCACTTGATATCATTTTAAAATAAACAAACAAAAAGGCATTTACTGTGCAATATAACTTGCACATCCCCTAATTATAATGCAGCATGTAATGTCTCATTATTGTGTGCAAGCATATATGGGTTAGTACCGGCAGGCGAATGGCAGTATAGTGATTTATTGTGTTAGCAATTTGACAGTTAGAGGTTATAGGGTTAATATTGGTGGGGGATCTAGCAGTTAGAGTATTAATAGTTTTAGGGGGTGAAGCAGTTAGAGGCTTATTGTGGTGGGGATATGGTCATTGGGGGGTTAAGTGTTAGGGGGTGTGGGGGGATCTGGCATGTAGGAGTTAATAGTGTAGGGTCTGTCAGTTTAAAAGTTTATTTTGGTGGGGTTTCCAGCAATTTAGAAGTTTATTACAATGTGGGGGGTAATATTTCCTCTAAATGAGTGTGCACAAATAAACATGGCCTGTGAAATTTTCGATTACATAGCTAAAATGTGAGCTCAGTGTAGAAAAACCTAAAAATGATTTCATGGTACTAAGCAACTCTGTGAAAGAGAAGTCAGATAGCACGGATGATCTAATATGTTGTTCTCTATTTAGCTATAAATATCTATGAGTTTACTTCTGTATAATATATGATGCAGCAAACAAAACACCTGAGACCAGACACTTTTTTCCTTAATTTAAAATAAATAGCCCTTTTTCTAGGTGTTTAGTCTCTTGGTCTCTTTAAAATTCATTGGAGGGAATAGATTACTGCTGAAATCCTCCACAGAGCTGGCAAAGTTGAGATCCTTCTAATTGCCATTTTAGCCACCCACTGACCACTTGTTGATTTTACACCAGCCTTCTATTCTGTTTGGGGTGTGGTAGGCACCAATGGATCACAGCCAGAGGAGATTGTAGATGTTGAGTGTGGTAGGCACCAATGGATCACAGCCAGAGGAGATTGTAGATGTTGAGTGTGGTAGGCACCAATGGATCACAGCCAGAGGAGATTGTAGATGTTGAGTGTGGTAGGCACCAATGGATCGCAGCCAGAGGAGATTGTAGATGTTGAGTGTGGTAGGCACCAATGGATCACAGCCAGAGGAGATTGTAGATGTTGAGTGTGGTAGGCACCAATGGATCGCAGCCAGAGGAGATTGTAGATGTTGAGTGTGGTAGGCACCAATGGATCACAGCCAGAGGAGATTGTAGATGTTGAGTGTGGTAGGCACCAATGGATCGCAGCCAGAGGAGATTGTAGATGTTGAGATTGGAGGAGATAACTAAGTTGCAGCATAACATTCCCATGACTGACGTTGCGTTACAGACTAAAAGGCTTGCGGTACAGCTATACCGACAATGGCTGCGGTGCTGTTTTAACGCTGAAATTACCATTTGTTCAGCGTTAAAACACAAACGTAAAACTTGTAATCTAGGTGAGAGAGAGCAACTGGAAATATCCTACTGCACTGTATCTTCTTGTGCAGCTTTTCATACCGTTTTGAGTCCGCAAGCCCTTCAGACTCTGCAGCTGAGACAGCTCCAGTACTACACCAGATAGGCAGCAGGCATCACAGCTGAAGCATACAATAATGTGTAAGCAACAAATTTGTAATGCTTTTTTTTTTATATTGTGAGCAGTTGTCTCAATAAAAATAACGTGGGTAGAATATACTTCTGTTAGGACTTCTCTACATCATGTATAGCTGCCCTATTGATGTAAAGATGTTCTTAGTTTTTTTTGAAGTTTTTTATTTTGGAGTGTTTTTTTTTTTTAAAAGGGTATTAGAATAGGAATCATTTTTATTATTTTGATCATTTGTTTGTTATTTTGTGTAATGTATTTTTTTCGTTTTGGGGTGGGTTTTTATTTTTAGATTAGGGCTTGGGCATTTCATAAAAGAGCTGAATGCCCTTTTAAGGGCATGAAAAAGAGCTAAATACCCTTTTAAGGGCAATGCCCATACAAATGCCCTTTTCAGGGCAATGAGTAGATTAGGTTTTACTTTATTTTTATTTTAGGGGTGGGGTTTTGTTTTGTAAAAAAAGAGCTGTTAACTTTAGGGCAATGCCCTACAAAATGCCCTTTTAAGGGCCCTTGGTAGTTTATTCTAGATTAGGCTTTTTTATTTTGGGGTGTTTTTTTTTATTTTAAAGGGTATCAGATTAGGTATAATTTTTTTGTAATGGAAGGTATTTTTATTTTTAGTAATTTTAGTGTTTTTTATTTTTTGTAATGGTAGTTTTTTTATTTTTTTGTAATGTTAGGTTTTAGTATAAGGCAGCTTAGGTTTTATTTCACAGGTAAGTTTGTATTTATTTTAACTAGTTAGTAAATAGTTAATACCTAGCTAATACCTAGTTAAAATAAATACAAACTTACCTGTGAAATAAAAATAAAACCTAAGCTAGCTACAATATAACTATTAGTTATATTGTAGCTAGCTTAGGTTTTATTTCACAGGTAAGTATGTATTTAGTTTTAAATAGGTATTATTTAGTTAATAATTGTAATTTTAATTTAGCTCTATTTTAATTAGGTTAAAGTTAGGGGGTGTTAGGGTTACGTTAGGTTTAGGGGTTAGTATAGTTTAATTTAGGTTGTTGTGATGTGGGGGACTGGCAGTTTAGGGGTTAATAGGTTTATTTGGGGGTAGTGATTTGGGAGGCTAGATTTTAGGGGTTAATAACTTTATTTAGTGGCGGCGATGTCGGGGAGCGGCAGAATAGGGGTTAATAGATTTATTATAGTTTGGGCGATGTTGGGGTGCAGGAGAATAGGGGTTAATAACTTTAGTATAGTGGCAGCAATATTGGGAGCAGCAGATTAGGGGTTAATAGCTTTATTTAGGTGGCGGCGATATCAGGAGCGGCGGATTAGGGGTTAATAAAATTATGTAGGTGCCGTGATGTCGGTGGGGGGCAGATAAGGGGTGTTTAGACTCAGGGTTTATGTTAGGTTGAAACGTTATTTTCTTCCCCCATAGACATCAATGGGGCTGCGTTACGGAGCTTTTCATTCCACGATCGCAGGTGTTAGGCTTTTTTCTGACCCGCTCTCCCCATTGATGTCTATGGGGAAAGCGTGTACAAGCACATCAAAACAGCGCTTGGATTGTGTGCGGTATGGAGCTCAACACAGCCATATTGCATGTACAAGCCGGCTGATTGAAAACTTGTAATGGCTGCACTATAGAGGGTTAAATAACGCAACTTTTGTTGCATTCATTAATTTCCCTAAAGTGCGCGTAACTCGTAATCTAGGTGTCTGTGTGTATTGGTGAAGTCTCCTGGCAGATGTTAGTGTACGCCGGGTGAGTCCAGCCCTCAAGCAAGCTGTGAACAATTTAAAATGTAATATGCACTTGCTTAAACCCAGATATTTGCACACACGCTTACACAGCTTAAGGGGTACCATGGGGGGGGGGGGGGGTCACATACTGTATTTGTTTGCATGGAGACTATAACCTGCAGTAGCACAAACTATGTTGCAAGCACAGAGTATAGTGCTTGCATATTGTGGCAAAACAAACAAAGTCAATGTGATACAAGTGCAATAAGCTAAAAAACAAGTGCATAATAAAAAACAATGAACTTTTATTTACTCTGAACTTCAAATAAAAAATTTGGACAATTACCCCCCACCCACATTTGCTGCCTCTTTATCATGTGACAGCCATCAGCCAATCACACACTAGTATATGTATACACTGCTGTCTCAGAAAGTATGCATATAAAAAGATTGTGAAAAAATTGATAATTGAAGTCAGTTGCAAAGTCTCTTAAAACTGCATGCTCCATCTTAATCATAAAAGTTTAACTTTGACTTGAGTGTCCCTTTAGTGGATATAAAAAGTCTACACACCTTTATGAAATTGTAGTTTTTTTAAATGTAGACAGGAAAAATGTAAATGCCATACTTTTTCCATCAGTATATTATCTTCCAACATACAAAAAAACCAGATAAATAAACAAACGAATAGTTAATTATTAGGAGCATTTGAAATAATAAAAAAAAAGAAACACAACACCATAATTGTGCACAAGTATGCAAAAGCTTTCATAATGGGGGCTCTAGCTGTGTTCACAGTTAACAAATCACAATCTATATAATGCCTATAGGTAACAGCATAAACCTGCCATCAATGAAAATTATTCTATTTAACTCAAAGAGTTGCAAAAAAAACCTGTGAGGTCCAATTGTTAAAAAGTACCAATCAGGATAGGGATATCAAAGTCACTGGATGTACAGAGGAGCACTGACAACCCTCCAAAGTTGATGAGAGGACAAGGAATAAAATGTATCAGGGAGGCTACTAAGAGGCCAAAATGAACTCTGAAGGAGCTACAGGAGTTTCTGAAAGGCATCGGTCACCATCTCTCATATTCTGCACATGCCTGGGCTAGGGCGTAGGGTGTCCAGACAGAAACCCATTCTTACAAAAAAGTAACATCCAAGTGCTTCTAAATTATGCCAAAAGATTAATTCAGCCACCACAAACCCCTTGGGAAATGTGTTATAGTCTGACAAGACAGAGGTTGAACTTTTCGGCCTAAATTGTAAAAGATATGTGTGGCACAAAGCAAATTAAGCATCAAAGGTCCACCATACTGATTTTGAAGCATGTGGTGGTAGCATCATGCTTTGAGGTTGTTCATCTTCATCTGGGTCAGGGGCTCTTGTCAAAATAGATGGGAAAATGAATATCTCCAAATACCAAGATATTTTGTCACAAAATCTGTTGCCCTCTGTCAGAAAGCTGAAGAGGAATTTCACATTCTAACAGGACAATAACCTAAATCACGCATTCAAGTTGACCAAGGCATAGCGAAAAGGAAAGTCTTGGAATGGCCCAGTCAGAGCCCAGACCTCAATCCCACGAAAATCTGTGTAAACACAGCTGTACAAAGAAGATCCCTTTGCAATTTAAAGAAATGTGAACTTTTTTGCAACAATGGGATAAAATTCCAAAGTCTAGATATGCAAATAGGGCCAGCTCTAGGGTTATTAAGGCCAGGTGCAAAGTAAAATGCGAGGCTATTTTATAAACAAATACATACATAGATATACACACGTTTTTCCAGCATTACTTTTTTTTAACAACTTCAGACATTTTATTTTAAATATTTGCAGCATTTTAAAATATGCAATAAATGCTATAACAATTCTCTCAGTGTAAGAAGCAGACTAGGGTCCATAAGTTGTCAGGATTTCATCATGAATGATGAAAAAAGTTCAAAACAACATACCAAAAACTAGTGCTCATGTTGCTTTGTACATTATATAAATAAGTACAAGTTCAACAAAGTTATCTGCATGATGAAATCTTTTCTTTAAAGCAATTACAATTAGCAGATTGCACGAAAAGATTGATTAAGATTTAACATTATTTTTTGCACCGCAAACAATGGCAAAGATAAATGGTTTGACTACTTAAAGGGATAGGTGTCATGCCGCTCCGTGTCGGCTTCCTCTCCCATGGCCGTTGCCATGGTTACTGCAGTTGTTGTGGGCATGCAGCAATTACATCATCACTGCACGCTGAGTCTTGCTCCTAATGCCGGCCAGATCACTTGTTGGCCCTCCTTGGCGCAGATCTGCGCCTATGTAAGTGCAAACATTTAATTCCCACATTGCCCAAGTATAGGTTGTCTTGTGCTCCCTGGGTGCTACTTTCTATTACTCTGTTTGCTTACTGCTGGATTGCCTTACTGTTGCTGAACTCTGCTGTCTGTGACCACTCTACTGATTAACCCCTGAACTGCTGGATTGCCTTACTGTTGCTGAACTCTGCTGTCTGTGACCACTCTACTGATTAACCCCTGAACTGCTGGATTGCCTTACTGCTGCTGAACTCTGCTTGTCTGTGACCATTCTTCTGATTAACCCCTGAACTTCTGGTTTGCCTTAATGTTTCTGTACTCTGCTTGTCTGTGACCACTCTACTGATTAACCCCTGAACTGCTGCATTGCCCTATTGTTTCCGAACTTTGCTCGTCTCTGACCTCTCTCCTGTTTTAACCCCTGAACTGCTATTCCTTGAATTGCCTTCCTGTTGCTGGATATTTGCTTCACTCACCACTATCTGCATTACCCTTTGGTACCCTGAGGGATTGGACTGTCTTTCTGGTGCCTTCCTCGCCCTGTCTGGGACTACTTCCCTGTTTCCTCATCTCTACTGTGAGTATTGGATTGCATCCTCATTTATTATTTCTTCTTTGTTCTGGGATATTTCCTTATCTTGCCACTTGACACCGGGATAAGAAGACCACTGGCCAGGATTGGAAATATCCCACAAGCATTACAATAGGAAAGCCAAAATTAAACTTGCACGATACGGCAACTTCCTCGGCCCACTGGGCATTTTGCACAATGCTTAATCCGGGCCTGCTGGGTAGTGTAGTCCGACTGTCCCAGCAACCCGGCCAACTAACAGGGCTGTGGCGCCTCTCAGCCATCTAGCATATACAGCCTAAGCAGCCAAGTGTTTGTGGCAAGAGCAAGGCCGATTGTACACAGGGTCGGCTCCAGGCAGGTGTGACGCAAAGTTAATAGAAACTTATTCACAAAAACTTACTGCTGTAATAAATCCAAAAAAGGTGCTTACACAAAATAATAGTTAGACAGACTTATGCAAACAGGGTGTTGTCATTTATTTTTTAATTATTTAAAATGTTCCTAAGAATTTACTATTTTCTTTTTAGTCTCTAGATTTTTGTTTGTAGGGAGATCCCATAACAGATGGAAAAAGTTTGTTGTCATGAGATGCAGGACACAGCATAGAAGCTACAACGCTATTTTATTGCAGAGCATAGAAGTATACAGCTTGTACAACACATCTCTAACTTAGTAACTGCGACATAGACAGTAACTGCTATAAACCACACCCTCATCCGGTGACGTCACCTCCCACTTTCATCACATCTTCCCCTTTTCAAAGGACAAAGCATACTTATTTTTTTTTTAGTACATTAAATAACAAGGTATACAAAAATAGTTTTGTTTAGTGTATAACAAATAACAACTTAAAGAGAATATATATGAACGACAAGAAATACAATCCTGACTTGAACATCTGGGTAGACTACCCTAGTCCACAGTGACCATGGGATTATTCTGCCCATTCTTCCGGTCACTGCTCTAACTAGTGCTAATCCTGATATCGGGCTGGAAGTTTCACCACTCTTCCACTGACTTGTTGTCATTTTACATGAACTGCAATCTGATACAGAAGAATTTGATTGAGTGTCTGCTGGAATCAAATAAGTATCCCCACTGCGATCTTGCTGCTCTTAAAACAGGGGATCCCACCGGCGGTGACTCTGAGGCATTCAGTCCAAAACTCTCAGGTTCTGGCTGAAGATGTCTTCTATTTCGATGTGTGACTGTCCCTCCATCAGTAAAGACTACATAAGACCTTGGTTCTGGAGAGCGTCCAATTACCGTAGCAGGCGTCTTCCATTTCTTCTCATCATCCAATTTAACTCTGACACTTTGCCCCACATTCAGCTCCTGCAAAGGCCTCACAGAGTGTTTTCTGTCGTAGAAGAATCGATAAACCCTTTTAGCCTCTTTATCCCTCCTAAGGACCTTGTCCTGAGGAACAGAGCTGGTTGGCTGGAAGACACCCACAGAAGGTAAAGTGGTGCAAATCTGTGCCAGGTTAAAACCCGTGGCTTGCATGGGAGTCGCCAAGAGAGCTAGGTACAGCTCAGATTGCTTAAAAATGAACTTTGTTGTTTGAACTGCCCTTTCAGCCATTCCATTGGCCTGTGGGTAATGTGGACTTGATGTAGAATGGACTAAATCATATTCACTGCTGAAAGAACTAAATGCCATGGAAGCAAACTGCATTCCGTTATCACTCACTAACTCCATTGGTATGCCAAACCGGGCGAACAAGTTCTTGAGACGAGTGATAACGGCTTGACTGGTGATCTCATTCAAGGGTGCAATCTCCAAATACCTGGAATAGTAGTCAATCACGACTAGGTACTTTTCCCAATGCAGTTTGCACAATTAAGCAGCTATTTTCTGCCATGGACCTGCAGACAGCAAGGCACATTTTGACACGTGGCTTGCAATGTCACAACTGATCCCAGGCCACCATACTGCCGTAGCTGCCCTTTCTCTGCACTTTGTAATGCCCAAGTGGCCATCATGAAAACTGCTTAACATCTCCTCCGGCATGCTAACAGGAATAACAATGTAGTCCTGGAACAGAACGAACTCATCCAGCTCCGTGAGCTGCAACCTCTCTGACTGGCAAGAACTTAAAGATATTCAAAGCTAATCAGTAAGAGACTGAAAAAAAAGAGTACAAATTTAGCACTCATAACGTTCTATTATAGTGAATACTGTGGACAGAGGCAGAGAAAGAAAATTAAAACTTAACTTTTACTATATAAGCTTAAAAAAAGGGTGGCAGAAAATACTATTTTTTAATAGTATGATTATTTTCTGCCCCTTAGCTTATATAGTAAAAGTTAAGTTTTAATTTTCTTTCTCTGCCTCTGTCCACAGTATTCACTATAATAGAACGTTATGAGTGCTAAATTTGTACTCTTTTTTCAGTTTCTTACTGATTAGCTTTGAATCCATTTTCCAATACAAGCACCATCCCCTTTTTCGTGATTTATCTAATACTTTATAATCAATTATATGGGAACGTTCAGTTTATTTAAGTAGTGCCATTGGTTCTCTCTCTATTAAAGAACTTAAAGATATCCAGGCTGCCCGGTTCTCAGGCCAACCTTCTTTTATGTACTTAACTTCTTGAAGGTCTGTATCTAAAAGGTGTCTCCTTTCTTATTTGCTCTAGCTTCCCTGATGAAATGGATTTGGATGCCAGAACTGAATCCACATACACTTTCACATCTGATTCGTTTGAAGATTCTTCAGCAGCAGCCAGCGGAAGCCTGGAAAGTATCTGCCACTACCAGTTGTTTCCCTGGCACATGCACTGCCTGAACGTTGAACCTGAGCAGCTTCATCAGAAGTCTCTGGCATCTTAGGGGTGTTTTGTAAATATCATAGGAGTTGATTAGAGGGACTAGTGGTTTATGGTCAGTCTCCAGACTAAATTTCTCTAAACCCACTAAGTAACGCTGGAAGCGCTCACAGGCCCAAACTGCAGCCAGGCACTCTATTTAAATTTGGGCGTATTTCAATTCAGCAACCATCAGTGTATGGGAACAGTAGGCGATGGGCTGTAGTTTGTTCTCATTCAGCTGCAGGAGGGCGGCCCATAGGCCAGTAACCACAGTCTTTTTAGAAGGGTCCCAGACCCAGACAACATCTTTCTTGAACAACTCTGTGATAGGGTGTAGTACTGTGGATAAATCTGGAAGGATTTCACATAATTTACAAGGCCCAATATTTGTCTCAGGTCATGTACATCAGAAGGACTTTTCATCTGTTCAGTAGCAAGGATTTATCAGGGTCTGGCTTGATGCCATCTCCATTGATGATATGCCCAAAGTAACATAACGCAGATTTTCTAAAATGGCATTTCTCTTTATTTAATTTCAGCCCGGATTCTCTAATGGTCTGCAACACACAGCTCAATCGCTGATCATTTTCTTCCAATGTAGACCCATACACTAAAATGTTGTCCATGACTACTGCCGTGCCCATGTTGAACCTCATCTCTCTTTGAAAGATTTCAGAAGCAGAGGATATCTCGAAGGGGAGTCTGCAGAAGCAAAACCGACCTACCGGTGTAATGAAGGTAGTCAGTTTGCAGCACTGTGGATCTAGAGGTATCTGCCAGAAGCCGCTTGAAGCATCTAGTGTGGAGAAGAACTTTGCCCCAGCCAGTTTGGAAGCTATGTCTTCAAGTGTTGGCAGCACATATCTCTCTCTCTCTCTTCACCCCCTCATTCAGCCTTTTCAAGTCTACCCAGATGTGTACCTTCCCATTTTACTTTGCAACAAACACAATGGGGGCACACCAGTCAGTTGCCTTAACAACCTCTTCAATAACTCCCATATTCTTCATACGCAGAAGTTCCTTCTCCACTTGAGGCATGAGCAGGAACAGAATTCTACAAGGAGTGGTAATGCTGTATTGGACTGCATCACTTTTAAGTGATATACGGACTGGGTTGCAATTCAGTAGGTCCAATTCACCAAACATGTCTTCTGAAATCTCATTCATTCTGGCAACAAGGCCCAAACCACAGGCTGATTTCCTGCTCAATAGGTTGTTAACACACTGACCTCTAATTACATGTACCCACATGGTGAATTTCCTCTGCTTGTACTCACAGATGGCAAAAAATTTCCCTGCACAATCGATGCGGCCACCAGGACTATGAACGTTCATTGTAACTTTCGCCAGCTGAGGCTGTCGAGGCAGTTTTATGAATGCTGCAAGGGATATAAAAGTGATGTCTGCTCCCGTGTCAATCTTGAAGGCAACCTTGGCTCCCATTACAGTAAGGGAAACCCGACAATCTTTGTCTGAACCAGACTGTTCAACAACAGACCATACAAAGGACACTTCTTGACCCTCCTGGTCACTATCCACCTGCATCTCCTTAATGTATTCAGTTTTACACGCCACTTCAAAATGACCCATTCAGTTACACTTTTTACATCTTTTATTTTTAGCTGGCCATACAACATTCTGATCATGTGTACGGTTACACTGCGTGCAGCGAGCCTGCTGCACCCATCCGCTTCTGGGATTATCTGTTGCCCTTGGTCTACTGCTCACACTGTGCCTTTCACCAGCATCTCTCCTGAACTGTTGCACACGTTTGTGAAAACAAGCCCTCTCATGGATCACATTTCTTTTGGGCACAAAGTGAGCACTGAGTTTGTTCATAACTATTTTAAAGTCAAATTCTTCCCCTTCTTGGAAAGTAAAGACATTTAACACTGGCTCCACATCTTTCCCCATAGAGTATAAAAGAGAATTAACTTGTACTTCACCAATCTCCTTGTCCAGCTTGGAGCAATCCTGAAGCATTGAAACCGCTGACGCCATGTGGGCCAAGCTAAATACTGAGCAAAATCAAAAGGCTCAAGTGGGGCAAACCTCAACATCGTCATGACTTAGGAAACAGAAGGCCGGGCAAGTACTTTTGACACCATGTCATGAGATGCAGGACACAACATAGAAGGTACAACGCTATTTTATTGCAGAGCATAGAAGTATACAACTTGTACAACACATCTAACTTAGTAACTGTGACATAGACAAAAACGGCTATAAGCCACGCCCCATCCAGTGACGTCACCTCTCACTCTCATCACATTCATCATTTACATTGTTGTTATTTCTGTCTTTACTTTTTAAAAACCTGCAATTTCATAAGGTTATATAGACTTTTTATATCCACTATCTATCATATGTAATATTTTTATATCATACCGCTTCCCCTTTTGTGCTTTATAAGTTATCTGGTCTAAAGTCTCTAATGTATAAATTACATTTTCAGTATTGCCATAATGAGGGAAAAATAAGGAGAGAAAAAAGGAAGTGATAAAAACAGAAAAAAAATTCACATACATATTATAAAAGTGTGAGAGAAATATAATGGTCTATTCTGTGGAAAGAAATAAATGTACGTGTTATGAGGGGGTGAAATAAATATAATTAAATTATTCTGTGAATTCACGCTGAATGTTCTGAAAAAAATGTTTAATGGAGATAATAACCTGTTCTTTACAAAGTTCTTGGTGAAATCAAGAAAAAAAAAATACAAGCTTTTTTTTTATTAAAGGATAATGACTGTCTTTAGTTCAGGGAAAAAGTACATAAATATAAATATATATATATATATATATATATATATATATATACACATAGACACACACACACACACACATATATATATATATATATATATATATATATATATATATATATATATATATATATATATATATAGCAAGAGTATTGCATTGAGCAATGATACTTTTTTATTGGACTAACTATACATTTATAAAATGACAAGCTTTCGGAAGAGTGTCTTCCTTTTTCAAGTCTGAAGCAATACTGACCAATTTGATGGAATTTACAGATTATATTTTAAAACACAGGCTAAAAAGACAAAGTGTTACAGAGGTCTATATGCAGGGGGAGGATGGGGTGTCGTAAAAATCATGATGGGGGTTTAGGAGACAGGCAGATAGTGGCAGTAAAAGATAACAGGCAGGGGAAAATATATGGTTATACACAAAGCATATACTGACATAAAGTTATATATCAACATAGAATCAATATGAATAAAGATGGGAAATTAGGTATACAGGGGAATATAAAATAGTCAAAAAAGGATAAAGGAAAAAAAAAAAAAGGGGGGAATAATAATAATGACAAAAGTGTGGACATAGGCGTACCTGTGTATCTATGCATAGAGAGTGTGGAATATACAATGTAATTGACTAAAGTATATGAAAGTACATTACAAAAATTTTTGATAATGGGTTAAGAAATCAGAGTCCACATTTAGTCCAGAATTTAGCAAGTTAAAAGTGCATTATCATTTTCATTTCAAAGGTTTTACTTTCCATGGTGTTTTGAAGTTGCCTATGATAATCTTGATTTTGAGGTTTTGAATGGAGTGGTCAGGTTGGGTGAAATGGTGACCAACAGGGGTTAAGCAGGGATGCTGTTCTCAACCGGAAGCTTTCAATATAGCTGTCCAATTTAGTGTTGCGTCCTGGTGCAGGTGTGAAGATTGTGTTCTTTTTGCTTCCATTGTAGTCCTCTATAGTGCTGGTATTTTCTTTGTCATAAAAAAATTCTTTTAGCCGCAATCTCCTGAAGAATTCTTCTAAGTCTGAGTACAATTGAATGTTGTCTAGATTTGTACTTGGACAGAATGATAAGCCTTTAGACAGTACTGATATCGCTGGTTCTGATAGGTGGTAGTATTGGGCCTAGTGGAGAATATTCTTAAGCCCTTAGTTATTAACATCACTAGCTTCATAAAAGACACCACTGATTTTCTTAACAAAATCAGCCAGATAACAGAATTGCCAGAGGATACTATACTTGTGATAATGGATGTGGAATCCCTGTACAGCAATATTCCACATGAAGATGATATTGATGCCTGCTTAAACTTTCTTTCCTCAGACAGCTCTAACCAGACATATAGTGCTTCTACAGTCAGTAAACTTACAGAATTTATACTCACCCACAATTATTTCATCTTCAATAACTGCATCTATTTACAAACCATGGGAACAGCCATGGGCACCAAATGGCACCACAGTACGCAAACCTCTTCATAGCTGATTTAGAACAGAGATTCCTAGCTACTCACCCTCACAAACCCTTCAACTACTTTCGCTACATAGATGATATTTTGATCATATGGACAGAAGGAGAAAAAACCCTAAAACATTTTCATAAATCATTTAATCTACTATTTCATGCATCAATCAAGATTAAAATGGACTTTTCTAGAGACTGTGTCAGCTTCCTAGATACAACAATATCCATCACAAATGGCAAATTACACTCATCTGTATAAAGGAAACCAACAGATAGATGCAGCTACCACTACAGCTCCAGCTCCCACCCCAATCACATTAAAAAATCCATAATCTACAGTCAGGCCACCAGATATCACAGAATTTGCTCAGACACCAAGGACTGTGACAAACACCTCATCACACTGTCCCAATCATTCAGAGAAAAAGGTTACAAAAAAAGGGTTATAAACAAACAAGTTAACTCTACCCTTAATACCCCATGTGAACACTTGCTACAATACAAGGAGAAAAAAAACATATTGCGTATCCCACTAGTTGTCAAATATAACCCTGCTGTAAAAGGAATAAGAAAAATCATAAAAGACTTACAGTCACTACTCTTAGAGGATCCACACACAAAAAATCTTTCCAAAACCCCCTGTCCTGGTACTCAGACAACCACCCAACCTAAAGCAGAAACTGTTCCACAGAAAGCTACCACTTGATAAAAAGAACACCCAGAATGGAACCAAGCGCTGCAACAAAGCTCTCTGCAAACTATGTCAACACATTTGTGAAAGCAGCACAGCTAATTACAAGAGTAAATCCTATAACATTAAAGGGGCATATTCATGTATATCTGCAAATGTGGTATACATGATACATTGCACTGCATGTGAAGTGTGATGTTATACTGGAGAAACAAGCCAAAAACTGCACCTTCGGATGAACTTACACAGACACTCAATCAAAAACCACTGTAAAACAAAATACTGTACACCTATTGGTCACCATTTCACCCAACCTGACCACTCCATTCAAAACCTCAAAATCAAGATTCTCAGAGGCAACTTCAAAAACATAATGGAAAGAAAAACCTTTGAAATGAAAATGATAATGCACTTCAACTTGCTAAATTCTGGACTAAATGTGGACTCTTAACCCATTATCAAATTTTTTTTGTAATGTACTTTCATATACTGTAGTCAATTACATTGTATATTCCACACTCTCTATGCATAGATACACAAGTAAGCCTATGTCCACACCTTTGTCATTATTATTATACCCCTATTTTTTTTCTCTTTCCTTTCTCCTTTTTTCCCTTTTATATTCCCCTGTATACCTAATTTCCCACCTTTATTCATAATGATTCTATGTTTAGAGACAAATTAGTAAAAAAACTGAAAAATAGTACACCTTGATAGCACTCACATTCCTGTGAATTGAATTGTGGTAGGAAAGATTGTTCTAGACAATTGCGTGGGGTACAAATCTATTCCATTTAAAATTTAACCTTTAATAGAAATAATTAAAAATAAAAACACAACACGCTTTTAAAATTTACGTCTGAATGGTAAAGGTGGGTATATTTATTCTCTAATAAGATAAAGGTAGATGGTTCGGATTAACCTCACCTAAGCGCTGGGGTCTAATCAGACAAGTTACCAATAAGGGTCCACTAGTTCAGAATAGTTAACCTAAACCACAGTGGATATATTTGTAATTTGTCTAAGCACTCGGGTAGTAAAGAGTCTGTGTGGCTTTTATCTGAAAAATAATCTATCTGCGATATGTAAATTGTAATTTATTGGGTACAGTACATCATAATAGTTAACCAATTCTCGGCCACTATATCTAAACGTTATCGCAGAGAAGAAATAGTACAGGTAACTTATGTAGATGTCACCTGAAAACAGTCTGTTTACTGGATTACCGTTCTATATCTTTAGATACAGAGACTTACCAACTGGAAGTCGATATGGAGTTTGTATAATAGATTACCACTTAGTATAATAAATTACAATGTTTCAGATAACTAGTATAGATGTTGACTGGGTACTGTCAGGATACTAGGTTGCCAGTCTATATCTTCTATTGTAACAATCAAACTATATTGTATCCCATGCTGTATTGCGGTTTAGAGCATAGAATATATACATATTGCAAATAATTGTGTATAGATTCCAAATAGTCTTGCTGTTAGGCATACAAAATATCAATCTGTATCAAGCACTCCTTATGGTCTCACTACATGTAATTATGGCGTATTACCTTTAGTATTTTAAGACACTGTTTATCCATTCACTGAGTGAATTGGTAGATATTGGGAATAGTTGTATATAGGTTCCTGATAATCTTGGAGTTAGGGATCCACAATTTCAATCTGTTTCTTGTGTTCCTAAGGATCTCACTGAATAAAATTAGAACATATTAGCTTTAGTATTTATAGGGCACTGCTAATAGATGTAATACATTCTAGGTAAGCCTAAAGAGATCAAAAGGTACACAAACGTGACACCAAAGGTCTGTATTTTATTTAACAGTTGCACAGTTTGCTGGCAATAATTGGCCGGCCTACATCAAGATTTTTAAATAAAATAAATGTATAACTCCGGTATGAGTCTTAGTAATACGTAGCCACGATATTGGTCTGTACTATTATATTACTTTGGGTTTCACAGAATGTGAAACAGGCGGATAGATACTCTTATTTGAAACGTTACCAGTTGCTTCTATAAGCCATAAATAAACCAGTGTTTGGGGATGACACTATACCGGCCTATACCTTGTGTATCTACTGAAACATATATACCAACATATACTTAGTTCTACCGCTCGGTCAATACTTGTCTATATCTGGCTTGCTGTAATAGTATTCAATACCAGCCTATACCTAGTATCGTAGCAGAGATATATCCCAGGGCCTAGTCTGTATATTGAGATATCTGTGGCTATACCGGCCTATACCTCAGATTGCTTGAGTATTGTCTGTACTGGTCTATACCTGGGGTTGCTGGAATATGGTTTTTACCGGCCTATACCTGGAGTGGCTATAACAATAACTATACCGGCCTATACCTGGAGTGGCTATAACAGTTTCTATACCGGCCTATACCTTATTATGCCACGGCTGTATCTGTATTGTCTTATGCCTTAAATATCTATACCATCCTATACTTGTTAGGCAGAGTGTGTCTCTACGTAAGGTAATACTGACTATTGATTAGAAATTCATTTACTGTAGTATCCAAATCATAAGTACGGAGTTACCGGCCTATACCTTAGTTTACAGATAAGTGCTATATAATCCGTTTCAAACCTCTATCTCATATTGTTACTTACTTTAATATTGAGCGGAATAACGCCAACATATTAGCTTAAATTATTGTATTTGATTATACTTTCATTCCACTAAATAACCTTTAACCATTCTAGATGAATTAAAATTCTAAAATTAAACACAACCAAACAGGGATTCAGACGTAAATTTTAAAAGTGTGTCGTTGTGTTTTTATTTTTAATTATTTCTATTAAAGGTTAAATTTTAAATGGAATAGATTTGTACCCCACCCAATTGTCTAGAACAATCTTTCCTACCACAATTCAATTCACAGGAATGTGAGTGCTATCAAGGTGTACTATTTTTCAGTTTTTTACTGATTTGTCTCTAGTTCTAATTAAATACACAGCACCCATTGTACTCAACGTAGCTCAGCCGATATATACAGCTGATTTACTTTATCCTATTTTATTCCTGTGTAGACCTATTAGTAGTGCCTTAGTACCCACTTCTCTTTCGTTTGATTCTATGTTTATATATAACTTTATGTCAGTATATGCTTTGTGTATAACCATATATTTCCCCTGCCTGTTATCTTTTACTGACACTATCTGCCTGTCTCTTAAACCCCATCATGATTTTTACGACACCCCATCCTCTCCCTGCATTCAGACCTCTGTAACACTTTGTCTTTTCAGCCTGTGTTTTGAAATATAATCTGTAAATTCCATCAAATTGGTCAGTGTTGCTTCAGACTTGAAAAAGGAAGACACTCTTCCGAAAGCTCGTCATTTTATAAATGTACAGTTAGTCCAATAAAAAAGTATCATTGCCCAATGCAATACTCTTGTTATTTTGATATCTAAATCTCTGGACTAACACGGCTACTCCAATCAATATATATATATATATATACAGGAAGTTTTAATATTTATCTTTTTGCTACATTTGATAAAGGTACAACCAAGAACCGAAACGTCATGTTTATGTAACTTGTTTATGGATTAATAAATGGATCATATCTAAAAGACCAGTGAGTGCCTATGTTCTTGGGACGGATATATATATATATATACACACACACACATAGATATATATAGACAAAAATATATATATATATATATATATATATATATATAAATACACACACACACACACATATATATATATATATATATATATAATTTTTTTGCCCTTGAAAATATTTAGAAGTGCTGTTTAAAATTACAGTAATACACAGAGGTGCACAAATTGTACTGGCTAACAAATGTTTATTAACTTATAGATGCAAGTTGAAGTCTAGCAGATTTGATTATGGGAGTAGATATATACTAAAGGGACACTGAACCCAATTTTTTTTCGTGATTAAGATAGAGCATGCAATTTTAAGCAACTTTCTAATTTACGCCTATTATCAATTTGTCTTCTTTCTCTTGCTATCTTTATTTGAAAAAGAAGGCATCTAAGCTTTTTTTGGTTCAGACCTCTGGACAGCACTTTTTATTGGTTAATGAATGTATCCACCAATCAGCAATGACAACCCAGGTTGTTCACCAAAAATGGGCTGGCATCTAAACTTACATTCTTGCATTTCAAATAAAGATACCAAGAGAATAAAGAAAATTTGATAATAGGAGTAAATTAGAAAGTTGCTTAAAATTTCATGCTCTATCTGAATCATGAAAGAAAAAATTTGGGTTCAGTGTCCCTTTAAGAAGGATTATCTTTTAAATTAAAAAATAAATAATTTGGAGTTAAATGTCCTTTCAGTTTATTGATGTTCTGTCTATATAAAAATGCACATACCTCTACATAACATTTTCAGCATTTGTTGAGTGTCACAGGTGTGTCTATCTAGTAGGATGTGATCTGTTTCTGACAGTGAGGGTGTCTAACAGAATATGTACATATATGAGTATTAGCCACCATATGTGTATAAGTTGTGATGTCATATATGAGTATTAGCCACCATATGTGTATATTAGCTGTCATATATGAGTATTAGCCACCATATCTGTATATTAGCTGTCAGATATGAGTATTACTGACTGTATTAGCCACCATATGTGTATATTAGCTGTCATGTCATATATGAGTATTAGCCACCATATGTGTATATAAAATGTACTTGGTATGGGGGTGGTCTGGAACAGGGTAGGGAGGTTGGTGATATTGTCGGGGGTTCATATGGTGTCATGGTGGGGATTGGGTGTGTGTGGGGGGGGGGGCGTCAAAATACACCTTCGCCTGTGTAGACAAAAATCCTTGCACCGGCCCTGGTAAAAAGTGATATGATAAGGAGGTCTGATCAACTTTATCGCATATTTTATGGGTGTGTGATTTCTGAGAGAGAAAAACAGCTATTTCATACAAAACATAAACCTAAATGAATGATTTCCTATACATTTTGGATTCTGCAACTGGTATAACAAATCATTGAAAAACATCAAGGGGAAACCAATTTTACAGTACACTGTCCCTTTAAGATACACTCTCAGGAATATCAAAGGGGGATAACAAGAGCAAAATTTACTTGGGTCATTGGGATTTTGCTTTTTTTTAATAATAATTCAGAAGAACCGGATATATACAGTATATATATATATATATATATATATATATATAAAGAGTGAAAAAACAGAAGGCACTCACAGGGTCTTAATAAACAATAGTAATTTATTACTGACGTTTCGGGGAATCTCCCACATTTTACAAAGTAAGTATACAAGCATCAAGATAACTCACCCTTTTAACAGCAATACCCAGCACCAATTGCACTGTCTCTGGAGTCCCGGAAGTTGCCGGCGTCACGTGACCATGACATCACGATCTCCGTCGTCGTAGCAACTAAACGCCACGCAAGGAACTACTGTGTAGTGTTAATAACATAAACAAAGCATCAAATACAGAGCCCTATGCATACATATAATAATGTAAATACACAGGGGGTAAGGGTAAGAGACTAATTACACATTAACTGCAGAACCATTGAGTTAAAGTAGCGCAAGGCATAGTAATAATAATACCATTATATGGTGACAGACAGTTAAATACAGTGCAAGGAGAAAATGCTAGCAATGTATGACTAAGGTAAAGGTGAAAAAGATTGCAAATAGTTAGATCAATACCCTAAGCAGTATAATGCTTCTATTACAAGCTGCACGACTACAAAAGGGCTAGATGAGTACAAAGCATGAAAGTATAGAGGCTAACTATTAATAGGAGAAACCCAATGATGAATTATATACCTAGGCAAAAAAACACAAAAGCTACACATGAATAATAGCATCATTACTTAAATGATAGAATATCCGTAACATGTTGCCAGATCAAATGGGTTCATAAAAAGGGCATAATGAGGAGTTGAACTTAAGCACATCCACAACTGATGTATATATACAGGAGAGGCTACAAGCAACAGTGCCAATCCAAGTGTACATTGAGGCCATGGTACCTAGGTTATAAATCCATTGGGACTCCCTTTGTAGGAGCATCCTTGCTCTGTCACCACCACTGGAAAGTGGTGGGATATGATCGATGATGATATACTTAAGGTCCGCCACAGGTTGGTCAGATGTTCCTTATCAAGTGCAGTTCTTATAGCAGATCGGTGGTTGGCCATCCTCGTTCATAAGTCATCCACCGTCTTCCCAATATAGAACATCCCACAAATACAATGCAACAGATAGACAATATACTTAGTCATGCAGGTTACTCTATGTTTAATTTCTTTCATGTAATTGGCAAGAGTCCATGAGCTAGTGACGTTGGTATATACAATCCTACCAGGAGGGGCAACGTTTCCCAAACCTCAAAATGCCTATAAATACACCCCCTCACCACACCCACAATTCAGTTTTACAAACTGTGCCTCCTATGGAGGTGGTGAAGTAAGTTTGTGCTAAGATTTCTACGTTGATATGCGCTTCTCAGCATTTTGAAGCCCGTTTCCTCTCAGAGTACAGTAAATGTCAGAGGGATGTGAAAGGAGTATTGTATTGTACTTATATTTGCCATGATTCAGGTTTCAGTATATTTCCTTTTGCAGACTGTCAGTTTCATATCTGGGAAATGTATTTTTTTAGGGAAATGTATTTCTTACCTGGGGTATAGTCTTTTTTCAATTGACTGTAATTTTCAAATTCGTGGGCAGAATTAGGCTCGCGAGGGCGCAAAATGCTAAAGTTTATTGCGTCATTCTTGGCGCAAGATTTTTTTGTCGTTCGTTACGTTCGTTGATGCAAATTTGTCATTTTCGGCGTCTTAGTTGACGCCGGGTCCTTTCACAAGGTTGTGTCATCTATGATGCGAGTGTGTCGTTTCCGGAAGTTTTTGGCGCCCAAAAATATTTTTTCTGTTTGTTGTGCATCATACTTGGAGCCAAATATTTTCATTATTTAAAACCCCATTCCTATATGCCTCTTGCTGTTTGCATTTTTCTCCCATTCCTGGAACTGCCATATAAGGAAATTGATATTTTTGCTTTATATGTTGTTTTTTTCTCTTACATTTGCAAGATGTCTCAATCTGATCCTGTCTCAGAAATCACTGTTGGAACCCTGCGTCCTGATAACAGTTCTACCAAAGCTAAGTGCATTTGTTGTAAACTTGTGGAGGTTATACCTCCAGCTGTGGTTTATAATAGTTGTCATGATAAACTTTTATATGGAGAGAATGTATCCATCAGTAGTAGTTCATTACCTGTTGCTGTTCCCTCAACATCTAATGCACAAGATATACCTGTAAATTGAAAAGAATTTATTTCTGATTCTATTCAGAAGGCTTTGTCTGCCATTCCGCCATCTAATAAACGTAAAAAAGGTCTTTTAAAACTTCTCATAAGGTTGATGAAATTTCGAATGACCAGCAACATACTGAATTATCCTTCTCTGATGAGGATCTATCTGATTCAGAAGATCCTGCCTCAGATATTGACACTGACAAATCCTCTTATTTATTTAAAATGGAGTATATTCGTTCTTTGTTAAAAGAAGTGTTGATTACATTAGATATGGAGGAAACTAGTCCTCTTGATATTAAAACTAGTAAACGTTTAAATTCTGTTTATAAACCTCCTGTGGTTATTCCAGAGGTTTTTCAAGTTCCTGATGCTATTTCTGATATGATTTCTAAGGAATGGAATAGGCCTGGTCCTTCTTTTATTCTTTCTTCAAGGTTTAAAAGATTGTATCCTTTGCCAGCAGTTAGATTGGAGTTTTGGGAAAAGATCCCCAAAGTTGATGGGGCTATCTCTACTCTTGCTAAACGTACTACTATTCCTACGGAAAATAGTACTTCTTTTAAAGATCCTTTAGATAGGAAACTTGAATCTTATCTAAGGAAAGCTTATTTATATTCAGGTCATCTTCTTAGGCCTGCAATTTCTTTGGCTGATGTTGCAGCTGCTTCAACTTTTTGGTTGGAAACTTTAGAGCAACAAGTATTGGATCATGATTTGTCTAGCATTGTTAAGTTGATTCAACATGCTAATAATTTCATTTGTGATGCCATTTTTGATATTATCAAAATTGATGTTAAATCTATGTCTTTAGCTAGGTTTCCAGATAGATTCAGTGTCCATGACTTTGTCTCTAACAGACAAGAGAAGTTTGATATTGGTTGCAGCCTGTCGGAACCTTCAGTCTCAGTCATTCCCTTCAGTAGCTATGTGCATGGAAGTTTTAGGTCTCATGACTGCAGCATCGGACACAATCCCCTTTGCTCATTTTCCTATGAGACCTCTCCAGCTTTATATGCTGAACCAATTATGCGGGGATTATACAAGGATATCACAATTAATATCCTTAATTGTGGATATCCTTAAATCCCAATGTTCGACTTTCTTTGACTTGGTGGTTAGATCACCATCATATAATTTTAGGGGCCTCTTTCGTTCGGCTAACCTGGACTGTGATCACAACAGATGCAAGTCTTTTTTAGGTTGGGGAGCTGTTTGGGGATCTCTGACAGCACAAGAGATTTGGAAATCTGAAGAGGCGAGATTACCAATCAATATTTTGTAACTCCGTGCGATTCTCAGGGCTCTTCAGTTTTGGCCTCTGTTGAAGAGAGAACCGTTCATTTGTTTTCAGACAGACAATATCACAACTGTGGCATATGTCAATCATCAGGGTGGGACTCACAGTCCTCAAGCTATGAAAGAAGTATCTCGGATACTTGTTTGTGCGGAATCCAGCTCCTGTCTAATTTCTGCGGTTCATATCCCAGGTATAGACAATTGGGAAGCGGATTACCTCAGTCGTCAGACTTTACATCCGGGAGAATGGTCTCTCCACCCAGATGTGTTTTCTCAAATTGTTCAGATGTGGGGACTTCCAGAAATAGATCTGATGGCATCTTATCTAAACAAAAAACTTTCCAGGTGGAAGTAGTGGATGCATTGACACTTCCTTGGTGTTATCAACCTGCTTATATTTTCCCACCTCTAGTTCTTCTTCCAAGAGTGATCTCCAAAATCATCATGGAGCAATCGTTTGTGCTGCTGGTGGCTCCAGCATGGCCTCACAGGTTCCATTAAGGCCAGACCTTTTATCTCAAGGTCCGTTTTTCCATCAGGATCTCAAATCATTAAATTTGAAGGTATGGAAATTGAATGCTTAGTGCTTAGTCATAGTGGTTTCTCTTACTCAGTGATTAATACTATGTTGCAGACTCATAAATCTGTTTCTAGAAAGATTTACATTTCATGGTGTTCTTCTCATAAATTCTCTTGGTATTCTTTTAGAATTCCTAGAATTTTACAGTTTATTTAGGATGGTTTGGATAAAGGTTTTTCTGCAAGTTCCTTGAAAGGACAAATCTCTGCTCTTTCTGTTTTATTTCACAGAAAGATTGCTAAACTTCATGATATTCATTGTTTTGTGCAGGCTTTGGCTCGTATCAAGCCTGTCATTAAATCAATATCTCCTCCTTGGAGTCTTAATTTAGTTTTGAAGGCTTTACAGTTCCATTTGAGCCTATGCATTCTTTGGACATTAAACTATTTTCTTGGAAGGTGTTGTTTCTTTTGGCCATCTCTTCTGCTAGAAGAATTTTTGAATTATCCGCTCTCTCTTGTGAATGTCTTTTTCTGATTTTTCATCAGGATAAGGCGGTTTTGTGGACTTCATTTAAATTCTTACCTAAGGTTGTGAATTCTAACAACATTAATAGAGAAATTGTTGTCCCTTCCTTGTGTCCTAATCCTAAAAATTCTTTGGAGAGATCCTTACATTCTTTCGATGTAGTAAGAGCTTTGAAATATTATGTTGAAGCTACTAAAGATTTCAGGAAGACTTCTAGTCTATTTGTTATATTTTCTGGTTCTAGGAAAGGTGAGAAGGCTTCTACTGTTTCCTTGGCTTCGTGGTTAAAGCTTTTGATTCATAAAGCTTATTTGGGTCGGGTCAAGCCCCGCCTCAGAGAATTACAGCTCATTCTACTAGATCAGTCTCTTTGTGGGCTTTTAAGAATGAAGCTTCAGTTGATCAGATTTGCAAAGCAGCAACTTGGTCTTCTTTGTATACATTTACTAAATTCTACCGTGTTGATGTATTTGCTTTTTCTGAAGCAGTTTTTGGTAGAAAAGTTCTTCAGGCAGCTGTTTCATTTTTATTCTTCTGCTTATGTTTTAAGTTTTTCTTTCATTTATGAGAATAATCTTATATTTTTGGTTGTGGATGAATTTTTTTCAGTGAAAAAATTGCTGTTTTTGTTTTATCCCTCCATCTCTAGTGACTCTTGCATGGAGTTCCACATCTTGGGTATTGCTATCCCATACGTCACTAGCTCATGGACTCTTGCCAATTACATGAAAGAAAACATAAAGAACTTACCTGATAAATTAATTTCTTTCATATTGGCAAGAGTTTATGAGGCCCACCTCTTTTTATGTTGGTTATGATTTTTTTGTGTTAAGCACAATCATTTCCAAATTCCTTTGTTGATGCTTTTTACTCCATTCTTTATCACCTCACTACTTGGCTATTCATTAAACTGAATTGTGGGTGTGGTGAGGGGTGTATTTATAGGCATTTTGAGGTTTGGGAAACTTTGTCCCTCCTGGTAGGATTGTATATCCCATACGTCACTAGCTCATGGACTCTTGCCAATATGAAAGAAATGAATTTATCAGGTAAGTTCTTACATAAATTATGTTTTTATATTTCTTGGGGGAATATGGGTGGCTGAATTGGTTCCCTGTGGTCAAGCCCCCAAAAGTGGTACAGCCCAAACACCGGAAACAACCTGGTTTATTTTTCAGCCAGGTGGAATTAGTCTAGCAATTAATAGGGTCAGGTTTTATCAGTTGGTCCTGTAAAGACCTAGCCCTTTGGAATCCAATTCTAGGTGGTTGTGTGTTTTTCAATGGTAGATCCTTATCAGAGGACAATAGAGACCAGTTGTGTCTTAAAGTCTCCACAATACCTTTCCTACTGTAAATGTAGTTGTAAAGGTCATCCTTTCTTCATCAACCTGTTCCCTTTTATATGTCAGCAATTTAAGTTGGGTGTTCTATTCACAGAGTTCTCTGCTTTTTTTAAAATAATTTCTTGGGTATCCCCTCTTTCTGAACTTGGCTTCCATCTTCATCATTCATCATTGTGTCCTCAAGTCTATGTTTGTGTTGTTACGTACGACTCTTTTAAACTGAGAGGTAGGTAGTGCTTTTTTCAGGCTAGGTGGGTGGCAGCTGGCCTCATAAAGAATCGAGTTTTTATCAGTCAGCTTGCTGTATAACGTCGTAATGAGCCTGTTGTCTTTCTTGAGGATTCTTAAGCCCAAGAAATCTATCACCTCTCAGTTGTAGGTGACCTTGAACTTGACTGTTGGATGCGTCATGTTGAGTTCCTCAAACCAGGCTAGAAGATCTGCCTCCGTTCCCTTCCATAGGATAAACAGATCATCTATATACCTCTTGAAGATATGTATTCTACTATCTTTAAAGAGGTGAGTGCCATCATTTTCCAGCACTGCCATGAATAGATTGGCGTATGATGGGGCCACGTTGAACCCCATCGCCGTGCCTGTTATTTGTAGGTAGTATGCTCTCTCAAACCTGTGCAATGGATGCCTTTCCCTTTTTGATCATGCCGTTTTCTGGAGATTCAGAGGCTGCCCAGTGTGTAAGCAGTGTTTTCTCTTATGGAAAGAAATAGCTTATCTTAAAGATACAATACATAACATGTCTGTTTGCTCAAAGCAGCCTCCTAAGGAAGCTGCACCTCTACCCCAGAGACTAAGAAAAAATAGATGGACAACTTTTGGCACAGGAAGGGTAAGAACAGTAGATCAAAGGCATACTCATAATCCTCTGCCTTTGAAAAACTCTAATGCTGCTATTACTGCTGGCATCTGTGAAGAAGAGAGCACAACTGCTAGTACTTCTGACAGTGTAACAGGGAGGTCTGAGTTTCTGGTGTCTGAATCTGCAAACAAGAGATCCAAGGTAAGATCTGCAAATGTAAATTTCTGTAAGACTTTGTTAATAGGTGATTACATTTTAAGAAATGTACAGATAGATGATGATAAAGGAGATTTGAGAGAGGTTAGATGTCTTCCAGGTTCTACCGCTCACATAGATTTAAATCGTATTTCAAAAATTGTTAAGGCAGCTAGAAAAGACTGTGAGTTAGATGTTATTGTTCACCTAAGTACAAATGATCTGGCTAGAAATTATGTTGTTGCTGTGCTAAAGGAGTTTTTTAAACTAGGAAGTTGTTTAGATCATGTGGCTGGATCTGTGTCCTTTTCTGCTGTTTTACCTGTGTATGGACAGGAAGAAGGAAGAATGCAGCGTATTATAGAATTTAACTCTTGGTTAGAGAGGTGGTGTAGGGAGAGAAGATATGGTTTTGTTAGACATCAAAGCCCTGTTTGGCTTCATAGTAGCTTGTATAAGAAGGATGGTTGCATCTGGATATAATATAAATTCTGGCACATGGGCATTTTATTATATAAACCACAAATGTAGATTCACATGTGTAATAAGATTTTAATTTAAATTTATGTCCACTCCTAGGATAGACAAATTTTGGGAAACAGTCATACCTGGTTACATCTTGTTTAAAAAAAAGTAGGGAAAAAAGGGGGCGGAGTTACTCTGTACGTGAAAGACAATATTAAAGTAACTGAAATTGTAGGAAAAAAATGACAATGTAGAAAGTGTTTGTGTAACTATAGAAACTGAAGGGAAACAGGTGTTTAGAAGAGGAGTAGTATATAGACCACCATTACAGGATGAAGCATCAGACAATTTATTCATTGATGAAATAGCCAAAAATACAATGAAGGGCAATGTTATAGTAGTGGGGAACTTTAATATACCTGATGTAGACTGGGAAGTACCTGTTGCCAAATCAAGTAGAAGTAAATATGTCCTGGAATCTTTACAAGGGGAATTTCTTGAGCAACTAGTAAAATAACCAACACGAAAAGGAACTATATTAGATTTAGTACTTACAAACAGTGATCTAGTATCTGAGGTGTCTGTGGGTGAGAACTTAGGCTCTAGTGATCATTAGTCTATATGGTTTAATATTCAGGCAAAGGTACTGTGCAACCATAGTAAAACAAAAGTCTTACGGCTAGATTACGAGTTTTGCGTTAGAGGCTATGTGTTGCCAACGAGCAGTTTTTACTCACTGCTCACTTACCTGCAGCGCTGGTATTACAGGTTTTTACAAACCCGTTGTGATGATCTGCTGTAGCAGATATTATTGCAGTGAAAATATTAAGTTTGTATCTCTTTTCCTGAATATAGTCAAGCAATATGGTCTTGATAACCTGACTAGTCAGTAGTGAGAGTTACTGTTATAGATAAAAGCACAAAGTCTTAATCTGAATTGTCTTTCCAGATTAGATAGTAAAAGAGCATCAGTATTTAATAAGTCAAGATATGATTAAGAACAGATCAGATGAGATATAATCACACAGGTGGTTAAGGAATAAACTTCAGCCGAGAAATAACTTCTGTTAAATATGTATCCTCTTCACGCACTCACACATACAAACATAAAATATATACAAGTCCATTCACATATCCTTTCGTTAGGTATTTAGGCAAATGTATAGATGTTGGTTACTTTGATTCCTGAGGTAAGTAACATAGAATCAGGATAAAGATATATGCAGCGTTTTGTATCAGAGAGAACTTGTACCTGACGACCGGTCCGGTCGGCGTCTTCAGTGTGAGTGCGGCTTCCGGATTGCGGTAAGTAGTTCCGGCGGCTTCGTGATCCAAGAAAGCAAGTGAAGTCCGTAAATACAAACAGGATAGTAAGTTGAAAAGTTCATTAGAACTAATAATAAGTGATAACGAAATCCAAGGAGAAAGAAACAGTCCAATAATGAAAAAATAGTACAAGAGTAAAGAGTCAAGTAGCAATATTAACTAGAGAAACAGAATCACTCTAGTAACAGCAATTTCCAGACAAGGAATGCCTGACCCAAAGGTGCTATAAATAGGGAGTTACCTGTTAGGCGGGATATACCTTAAAGGTATATCACACACTCCCCCCTTCAAGGTCTCCCCACATCAGCATTGGTTGGTTTTAATGGGTACCGTTTGTGAAAACACCGTATAAGACGCGGAGCATGAACCTCAGATTGTCTTTGCCATGAATTATCCTCAGGTCCAAAACCTCTCCACTTCAGAAGGTATTCCAGGTGACGACCACGGATTCTTGAATCCAAAATCCTCTCAATTTCATATTCCTCCTGATCATCTATTTGAATAGCAGGGGGTTTAAGGTCATCATCCTTATTCGTTGCTTTGTATGGTTTTATTAATGATACATGAAATGTGGGATGTATCTTATAGGAAAGTGGTAATACCAATCTGACAGTAGAAGGATTTACAATTTCGTCTATTTCAAAAGGACCAATAAACTGGTTTGCTAATTTCTTTGAAGGTACATGCACCTTTAGGTTTTTAATCGATAATAGAACTTTGTCACCAATTTTATATAAAGGACTAGGTCTATGATGCATATCATAATACCGCTTCTGATAATTCTTGGCTTCCGTGAGGTGAGATTTAACCAACGCTAATCGTTCCTGTAATTTACTTGAGTAATCTTTAGCAACTGTTGAGTTCACCTCAGTATTGGTAATCAGTATGTTAGTTGGATGATATCCATAAGTTACATAAAAAGGTGTCATTTTTGTTGATGTTGAAATTGAGTTGTTATATGAAAACTCGGCCATGGGTAAATAATTAATCCAATCATCTTGAAGATGGGATACGTAACACCGTAGATATTGTTCTAATGTTTGGTTTAATTTTTCTGTCATGCCATTGGTTTGTGGGTGAAATGCTGTTGAATACCTGGAGTTTATTTTCAACAACTTACATAAGGATCTCCAGAATGCTGAAGTAAATTGTGTTCCCCTGTCTGTGATAATAGTTGTTGGAAGCCCATGTAACTTTACAATATGGTTTAGAAAAACATTGGCAGTGATGTAAGCGTTAGGTAAGCTTTTCAATGGTATAAAATGTCCCATCTTTGTTAAGTGATCTATTACTACTAATATCGTATTATGTCGGTGTGATAGAGGTAAGTCTACAATGAAGTCCATTGAAATTGTGGACCAGGGCCTATCAGGAACTGGCAGTGGGTTTAACAATCCAATTGGTCCCCTGTGATCAACTTTATTTCTAGCGCAAGTATCGCAAGAGGTAACATATTGTTGAATGTCTTGATCCATTTGTGGCCACCAGAAACTTCTTCTTGTTTTTTCTATTGTTTTTTGTATACCTGTATGTCCAGATAAAGGTTCGTCATGGGTGTTTTTTAATATATGGGTTCTCATTACTTCCGGAACATATAACTTGTCTTTATAATAATAAAGACCTGTTTCTGGGTTTTTAATACAGTTCTTAGGATAATCATCCTCTTTCTGTATTGCCTTTATTATTTCCTTCTCCAGAGGAGTTAGTACTCCAATAAATCTTTCAGCTGGTATAATAGGAACTATTGCTTCATGATGTGATTCTTCTTGTATTCTCGATAGAGCGTCTGCCTTTACGTTCAAGTGACCGGGTTTGTATGTAATAAAATTGAATCTGTCTAAAAATAAAGACCATCTTACTTGTCGAGCAGACATGGTTTTGCTTTTCTTTAAGTATTCTAAATTCTTGTGATCTGTGAACACTTTGAATGGTTTCTCAGTTCCTTCTAATAAGTGCCTCCATTGTTCAAGAGAAGTTTTTATGGCTAATAACTCCTTATCTCCTATGCTATAATTAATTTCAGCAGGAGAAAATCTTCTGGAGTAGTAACCAACTGGGTTCATCTCTGTCTGTTCCTTATTGTATTGTGAAAGGATGGCTCCAATTCCAGAACTGGAAGCGTCTACTTCAAGTACATATTGAAGATTGTTATCTGGTATGTGTAGCAGTGGAGCTTTAGAAAATTTCTCTTTTAAGTAATCAAAAGCTATCTGTGCCTGTTCTGTCCATTTATACCTTTGTTTCTTACTGGTTAGTTCAGTCAAAGGCTTAACGATGTTAGAAAAATTATCAATAAATTTTCTATAGTAATTCGCGAATCCGATAAATCTTTGCAGAGCTCGTATCGATTTTGGTATAGGCCATTGCAATATAACAGATACTTTTTCGGGATCCATTTGAATCCTGTTGGGTGTTATAATATAACCGAGGAACTTTATTCTATTCACATGAAAAAGACATTTTTCTTGTTTTGCGTATAGTTTATGCTCTTTTAATCTTGTTAAAACCCATCGAACATGTTTTTCATGTTCTTGTGGATTCTTCGAGTAAATAAGTATATCATTGAGATATACAATGACACAAACATCCAGTAAATCATAGAATATTTAATTAATGAAATGCTGAAAGGTCGCTGGGGCGTTGGTTAACCCAAATGGCATAACATTATATTGATATAAACCGTATCTGGTCCTAAATGCAGTCTTCCACTCATCCCCTTTTTTGATCCTAATAAGGTTATACGCACCTTTCAGATCTAGCTTGGTGTAAATGTTTGCTCCTTTCAATCACTCTATGAGCTCTGGAATCAATGGTAATGGATATCTGTTTTTTATTGTAATGGCATTAAGAGCCCTATAGTCAATTATAGGTCTTAACGATTTATCTTTATTTTTAACTAAAAACATGCCTGCCGCTGCTGGGGAAGTTGAATGAGTAATGAATCCCTTTCTTAAATTCTCATCCAAATATGTCCTCAAGAATTTTAATTCTTCTTGTGATAATGGATAAATTTTCCCATGTGGTATCTGCGACCCTGGAACAAGGTCTATAGGACAATCGAAACTCCTATGTGGAGGCAAATTTTCTGCTTCCTTTAGATTGAAAACCTCTGCCAAATCCTGATACAAACCTGGTATCCCTTCTTCAAGTGAAGCTATAACAGTATGAGGGTAACAAGTTTTAGTGCAATAGGAAGAGGTTAGTGTAAGTTCTGAGTGTTTCCAGTTTATTACTGGATTATGTAGTTGTAACCATGTATACCCTAAGATTAAGTTATGCAATGCAATTGGTATTACATCAAATTTTATGTATTCTGTGTGACCTGTATTGGATTTGACTAATAAAGGTACAGTATGATGTGTAATAGGACCTTTTTTTATCAAAGTTCCATCTATAGACTTAACATACACAGGTGTTTGCTTGCACACTAAGGGTATTTTTTTTTTTTCAACAAACACAGAATCAATATAGCTTCCTGATGCCCCGGAATCAATCAACGCCCTGGTTAGGATATTTTCCTGATCCCACTGTAAAGAGAGAGTTAATGTCAATTGTTTATCATCTGAGATGTGACAAATGTGATTTGGGTTTTTATGCTTACCCTTCTTTTGTTTCTGAAGTATTGGACACTCAGACACAGAGTGCTCCTTGTTTGCACAGTATAAACACAATTTTTCAACCCTCCTCCTTATCTTTTCTTCATGAGTGAGAGGTCCTTTAATCGCTCCAATTTGCATAGGTGTAGAATATAGTTGTGGTTTTTCTGAAGTTGAATTATAAGTGATGGTTCGCCTTGTTGATGAATCATATGACACCCTTTCTGCACGCCTTTCTCTAAGCCTTCTGTCAATAGATGTACTTAATTTTATTAAAGCTGGTAAAGTATCTGGCAACTCCTGACGTGAAAGCTCATCTTTTAATGTGTCAGATAGACCCAGCCTATACTGATTTTTAAGGCTAACCTGGTTCCATTGAGAATCTACTGCCCACATTTGTACTACTTCCCTTGTTTAAGTGAGCGTAACTTGGATTCAGCTATTATCTGTGTGTCAGTGTCTACATATAAGTTAGACATGGCTTGGAAAAATTCTTGTAATGAATCCAGTATGGGATCATTGTTCTCATAATATCTGTTTGCCCACGTTCTAGGTTCCCCTTGTAGAAAATAAATCGTGGTGCAAACTTTGATGCGGTCAGTATGGTAAGTACGTGGTCTTAAAGAGAAAAGAAGATGGCAAGCATTTCTAAAATCTCTGAATTCATGTCTCTTGCCTGTATAAGTTTGAGGATATTGTATGTGAGGTTCTGGTATGTCAGGTTTAGCAGTTACATAGTCTTTGACTATAGTTTTTAGTGCTGCATTTTCCGTTTGAACCTCAGTTAACCCTATTGCAAGATAATCTAATTTTTGTTGGATATTAGTAAACTGATTTTTTATTTCAGTTGGATCCATTGTATGAAAATCTATAACAGTACTACAACTTAATTCACTGTGGTCTGGAAATTATGTGATGATCTGCTGTAGCAGATATTATTGCAGTGAAAATATTAAGTTTGTATCTCGTTTCCTGAATATAGTCAAGCAATATGGTCTTGATAACCTGACTAGTCAGTAGTGAGAGTTACTGTTAAAGATAAAAGCACAAAGTCTTAATCTGAATTGTCTTTCCAGATTAGATAGTAAAAGAGCATCAGTATTTAATAAGTCAAGATATGATTAAGAACAGATCAGATGAGATATAATCACACAGGTGGTTAAGGAATAAACTTCAGTCGAGAAATAACTTCTGTTAAATATGTATCCTCTTCACGCACTCACACATACAAACATAAAATATATACAAGTCCATTCACATATCCTTTCGTTAGGTATTTAGGCAAATGTATAGATGTTGGTTACTTTGATTCCTGAGGTAAGTAACATAGAATCAGGATAAAGATATATGCAGCGTTTTGTATCAGAGAGAACTTGTACCTGACGACCGGTCCGGTCGGCGTCTTCAGTGTGAGTGCGGCTTCCGGATTGCGGTAAGTAGTTCCGGCGGCTTCGTGATCCAAGAAAGCAAGTGAAGTCCGTAAATACAAACAGGATAAGTAAGTTGAAAAGTTCGTTAGAACTAATAATAAGTGATAACGAAATCCAAGGAGAAAGAAACAGTCCAATAATGAAAAAATAGTACAAGAGTAAAGAGTCAAGTAGCAATATTAACTAGAGAAACAGAATCACTCTAGTAACAGCAATTTCCAGACAAGGAATGCCTGACCCAAAGGTGCTATAAATAGGGAGTTACCTGTTAAAGGCGGGATATACCTTAAAGGTGAGCGTTGAGCAAAATTTTGCTCCTTACCGCATTTCAATACCAGTGCTGCTTAAGTCAGCGGTGAGCTGGTCATACGTGCTCATGCACGATTTCCCCATAGGAATCAACGGAGAGAGCCGGCTGAGAAAAAGTCTAACACCTGCAAAAAAGCAGCGTAAAACTCAGTAACGCAGCCCCATTGATTCCTATGGGGAAATAAAATTTATGTTTACGCCTAACACCCTAACATAAACCCCGAGTCTAAACACCCCTAATCTTACTTACACTTATTAACCCCTAATCTGCCACCCCCGACATCTATATTATACTTATTAACCCCTAATCTGCCGCTCCAGACACCGCCGCAACCTATATTATACTTATAAACCCCTAATCTTATACTTATGAACCCCTACTCTGCTGCCCCCAACATCGCCGCCCCCTACATTATATTTATTAACCCTTAATCTGCCGCCCCCAATGTCGCCGCCACCTGCCTACACTTATTAACCCCTAATCTGCCGCCCCAACGTCGTTGTCGCCACTATAATAAACATATTAACCCCTAAACCGCCGCACTCCCGCCTCGCAAACATTAGTTAAATATTATTAACCCCTAATCTGTCGTCCCTAACATCGCCGCCACCTACCTACATTTATTAACCCCTAATCTGCCGCCTCCAACGTCGCCACCACTATATTAAAGTTATTAACCCCTAAACTTAAGTCTAACCCTAAACCTAACACCCACTAACTTAAATATAATTTAAATAAATCGAAATAAATATTCCTATCATTAACTAAATAATTCCTATTTAAAACTAAATACTTACCTGTAAAAGAAACCCTAAGCTAGCTGCAATATAACTAATAGTTACATTGTATCTAGTTTAGGATTTATTTTTATTTTACAGGTAAGTTTGTATTTATTTTAACTAGGTAGAATAGTTATTAAATAGCTATTAACTATTTATTAACTACCTAGCTAAAATAAATACAAATTTACCTGTAAAATAAAACCTAACCTAAGTTACCCTAACACTACACTATAATTAAATAAATTAACTAAATTAAATACAATTACCTAAATTAAATTAGCTAAAGTAACCCCCCCCCCACACACTAAATTACAGAAAATAATAAACAAATTACAGAAATTTAAACTAATTACACCTAATCTAATAGCCCTATTAAAATAAAAAAGCCCCCCTAAAATAAAAAAAACCCTAGCCTAAACTAAACTACCAATAGCCCTTAAAAGGGCCTTTTGCGTCCCTTGGATTCCGATTGGCTGATAGAATTCTATCAGCCAATCGGAATTAAGGTATAAAAAATCCTATTGGCTGATGGGATCAGCCAATAGAATGTAAGCTCAATCCTTTTGGCTAATTGCATTAGCCAATAGGATTTTTTCTACCTTAATCTAAGGGACACCATCTTGGATGACATCACTTAAAGGTACCTTCATTCTGTTTAAGTCATCGCCAGAAGAGGATGCTCCGCGTCGGATGACTTGAAGATGGACCCGCTCCGCGCTGGATGGATGAAGATAGAAGATGCCGTCTGGATGAAGACTTCTGCCTGTCTGGAGGATCACTTCGCCCGGCTTGGATGAAGACGTCTCCCGGTAAGTCGATCAACAGGGGGTAAGTGTTAGGTTTTTTTAAGGGTGTATTGGGTGGGTTTTATTTTTTAGATTAGGGTTTGGGCGGCAAAAGAGCTAACTGCCCTTTTAAGGGCAATGCCCATCCAAATGCCCTTTGCAGGGCAATGGGGAGCTTAGGTTTATTTAGATAGTATTTTATTTGGGGGGTTGGTTGTGTGGGTGGTGGGTTTTACTGTTGTTTTTTTACAGGTAAAAGAGCTGATTACTTTGGGGCAATGCCCTGCAAAAGGCCCTTTTAAGGGCTATTGGTAGTTTAGTTTAGGCTAGGAGTTTTTTTATTTTGGGGGGGGCTTTTTTATTTTAATAGGGCTATTAGATTAGGTGTAATTTGTTTATTATTTTCTGTAATTTAGTGGGTTTTTTTTTTGTACTTTAGCTAATTTAATTTAATTTAGGTAATTGTATTTAATTTAGTTAATTTATTTAATTATAGTGTAGTGTTTGGTGTTACTGTAACTTAAGTTAGGTTTTATTTTACAGGTAAATTTGTATTTATTTTAGCTAGGTAGTTATTAAGTAGTTAATAAATATTTAATAACTATTCTACCTAGTTAAAATACATACAAACTTGCCTGTAAAATAAAAAATAAATCCTAAGCTAGCTACAATGTAACTATTAATTATATTGTAGCTAGGTTAGGGTTTATTTTATAGGTAAGTATTTAGTTTTAAATAGGAATTATTTAGTTAATGATAGGAATATTTATTTTGATTTATTTAAATTATATTTAAGTTAGTGGGTGTTAGGTTTAGGGTTAGACTTAGGTTTAGGGGTTAATAAGTGTAGGTAGGTGGTGGCGACATTGGGGGCGGCAGATTAGGGGTTAATAAATATAATGTAGGTGGCAGCGATGTTGGGGTCAGCAGATTGGGGGTTCAGAAATATAATGTAGGTGGCGGCGGTGTCCGGAGCGGCAGATTAGGGGTTAAACTTTTTATTTTAGTATTTGCGATGCGGGAGGGCCTCGGTTTAGGGGTTAGGTAGTTTATGGGCGTTAGTGTACTTTTTAGCACTTTAGTTATGAGTTTTATGCTACAGCGTTGTACCATAAAACTCTTAACTACTGACTTTTAAATGCGTTAGGGATCTTGACAGGAGAGGTTGTACCACTCACTTTTTGGCCTCCCAGGACAGACTCGTAATACCGGCGCTATGGAAGTCCCATAGAAAAAAGACTTTACAACGTTTACGTAAGTCGTTTTGCGGTAAGGCCAAAAAATTGTGCGGTGCCCCTAAACCTTCAAGACTCGTAATACCAGCGGGCGTAAAAAAAGCAGCATTAGGACCTCTTAATGCTGCTTTTTTACCCTAACGCACAACTTGTAATCTAGCCGTTTGTTAGGCTTGTTTGTAAAAGTAAAAGAAAAAGAAAACCAATATAATTTTCAAGAGAAGTAGCACATGCAGTTAAGACAAAACAGTCTATAAAAAAATCAAACTCACTGGCTCAGAAGAGGATAAAGAAAAATGGAGAACCCATCAAAAGATGACAAAGCAGTTAATCAGAAAGGCTAAATCTGACGCAGAAGAGAAAATAGCACAATCTGTAAAAAACGGTGACAAAACCTTCTTTAGATATATCAGTGAAAAGAGAAAAACTATGGCCTAGATTTAGAGTTCGGCGGTAGCCGTCAAAACCAGCGTTAGAGGCTCCTAACGCTGGTTTTGGGCGCCCGCTGGTATTTGGAGTCAGTGATTAAAGGGTCTAACGCTCACTTTACAGCCGCGACTTTTCCATACCGCAGATCCCCCTACGCCATTTGCGTAGCCTATCTTTTCAATGGGATCTTTCTAACGCTGGTATTTAGAGTCGTTTCTGCAGTGAGCGTTAGAGCTCTAACGACAAGATTCCAGCCGCCTGAAAATAGCAGGAGTTAAGAGCTTTCTGGCTAACGCCGGTTTATAAAGCTCTTAACTACTGTACCCTAAAGTACACTAACACCCATAAAATACCTATGTACCCCTAAACCGAGGTCCCCCCACATCGCCGCAACTCGATTAAAAATTTTAACCCCTAATCTTCCGACCGCCACCTACGTTATACTTATGTACCCCTAATCTGCTGCCCCTAACCCCGCCGACCCCTATATTACATTTATTAACCCCTAATCTGCCCCCCACAACATCGCCGCCAGCTACTTAAAATAATTAACCCCTAATCTTCCGACCGCAAAGCGCCGCCACCTACGTTATCCCTATGTACCCCTAATCTGCTACCCCTAACACCGCCGACCCCTATATTATATTTATTATCCCCTAATCTGCCCCCCTCAACGTCGCCGACACCTGCCTACACTTATTAACCCCTAATCTGCCGAGCGGACCGCACCGCTACTATAATAAAGTTATTAACCCCTAACCCGCCTCACTAACCCTATCATAAATAGTATTAACCCCTAATCTGCCCTCCCTAACATCGCCGACACCTACCTTCAATTATTAACCCCTAATCTTCCGATCGGAGCTCACCGCTATTCTAATAAATGTATTAACCCCTAAAGCTAAGTCTAACCCTAACACTAACACCCCCCTAACTTAAATATAATTTTAATCTAACGAAATAAATTAACTCTTATTAAATAAATTAATCCTATTTAAAGCTAAATACTTACCTGTAAAATAAATCCTAATATAGCTACAATATAAATTATAATTATATTATAGCTATTCTAGGATTAATATTTATTTTACAGGCAACTTGGTATTTATTTTAACCAGGTACAATAGCTATTAAATAGTTAAGAACTATTTAATAGCTACCTAGTTAAAATAATAACAAAATTACCTGTAAAATAAATCCTAACCTAAGATATAATTAAACCTAACACTACCCTATCAATAAAATAATTAAATAAACTACCTACAATTACCTACAATAAAACCTAACACTATCAATAAATTAATTAAACACAATTCCTACAAATAAATACAATTAAATAAACTAGCTAAAGTACAAAAAATAAAAAAGAACTAAGTTACAGAAAATAAAAAAATATTTACAAACATAAGAAAAATATTACAACAATTTTAAACTAATTACACCTACTCTAAGCCCCCTAATAAAATAACAAAGCCCCCCAAAATAATAAATTCCCTACCCTATTCTAAATTTAAAAAGTTACAAGCTCTTTTACCTTACCAGCCCTGAACAGGGCCCTTTGCGGGGCATGCCCCAAGAAGTTCAGCTCTTTTGCCTGTAAAAGAAAACATACAATACCCCCCCCCCCAACATTACAACCCACCACCCACATACCCCTAATCTAACCCAAACCACCCTTAAATAAACCTAACACTAAGCCCCTGATGATCTTCCTACCTTGTCTTCACCATGCCAGGTTCACCGATCCGTCCTGGCTCCAAGATCTTCATCCAACCCAAGCGGGGGCTAGACATCCACTGAAGAAGTCCAGAAGAGGGTCCAAAGTCTTCCTCCTATCCGGCAAGAAGAGGACATCCGGACCGGCAAACATCTTCTCCAAGCGGCATCTTCGATCTTCTTCCATCCGGTGCGGAGCGGGTCCATCTTGAAGCAGGCGACGCGGATCCATCCTCTTCTTCCGATGTCTCCCGACGAATGACGGTTCCTTTAAGGGACGTCATCCAAGATGGCGTCCCTCGAATTCCGATTGGCTGATAGGATTCTATCAGCCAATCGGAATTAAGGTAGGAATTTTCTGATTGGCTGATGGAATCAGCCAATCAGAATCTAGTTCAATCCGATTGGCTGATCCAATCAGCCAATCAGATTGAGCTCGCATTCTATTGGCTGTTCCGATCAGCCAATAGAATGCGAGCTCAATCTGATTGGCTGATTGGATCGGCCAATCGGATTGAACTAGATTCTGATTGGCTGATTCCATCAGCCAATCAGAAAATTCCTACCTTAATTCCGATTGGCTGATAGAATCCTATCAGCCAATCGGAATTCGAGGGACGCCATCTTGGATGACGTCCCTTAAAGGAACCGTCATTCGTCGGGAGACATCGGAAGAAGAGGATGGATCCGCGTCGCCTGCTTCAAGATGGACCCGCTCCGCACCGGATGGAAGAAGATCGAAGATGCCGCTTGGAGAAGATGTTTGCCGGTCCGGATGTCCTCTTCTTGCCGGATAGGAGGAAGACTTTGGACCCTCTTCTGGACTTCTTCAGTGGATGTCTAGCCCCCGCTTGGGTTGGATGAAGATCTTGGAGCCAGGACGGATCGGTGAACCTGGCATGGTGAAGACAAGGTAGGAAGATCATCAGGGGCTTAGTGTTAGGTTTATTTAAGGGTGGTTTGGGTTAGATTAGGGGTATGTGGGTGGTGGGTTGTAATGTTGGGGGGGGGGGTATTGTATGTTTTCTTTTACAGGCAAAAGAGCTGAACTTCTTGGGGCATGCCCCTCAAAGGGCCCTGTTCAGGGCTGGTAAGGTAAAAGAGCTTGTAACTTTTTAAATTTAGAATAGGGTAGGGAATTTATTATTTTGGGGGGCTTTGTTATTTTATTAGGGGGCTTAGAGTAGGTGTAATTAGTTTAAAATTGTTGTAATATTTTTCTTATGTTTGTAAATATTTTTTTATTTTCTGTAACTTAGTTCTTTTTTATTTTTTGTACTTTAGCTAGTTTATTTAATTGTATTTATTTGTAGCAATTGTGTTTATTTAATTTATTGATAGTGTAGTGTTAGGTTAATTGTAGGTAATTGTAGGTAGTTTATTTAATTATTTTATTGATAGGGTAGTGTTAGGTTTAATTATATCTTAGGTTAGGATTTATTTTACAGGTAATTTTGTTATTATTTTAACTAGGTAGCTATTAAATAGTTCTTAACTATTTAATAGCTATTGTACCTGGTTAAAATAAATACCAAGTTGCCTGTAAAATAAATATTAATCCTAGAATAGCTATAATATAATTATAATTTATATTGTAGCTATATTAGGATTTATTTTACAGGTAAGTATTTAGCTTTAAATAGGATTAATTTATTTAATAAGAGTTAATTTATTTCGTTATATGTAAATTATATTTAAGTTAGGGGGGTGTTAGTGTTAGGGTTAGACTTAGCTTTAGGGGTTAATACATTTATTAGAATAGCGGTGAGCTCCGATCGGAAGATTAGGGGTTAATAATTGAAGGTAGGTGTCGGCGATGTTAGGGAGGGCAGATTAGGGGTTAATACTATTTATGATAGGGTTAGTGAGACGGATTAGGGGTTAATACCTTTATTATAGTAGCGCTCAGGTCCGCTCGGCAGATTAGGGGTTAATAAGTGTAGGCAGGTGTCGGCGACGTTGTGGGGGGCAGATTAGGGGTTAATAAATATAACATAGGGGTCGGCGATGTTAGGGCAGCAGATTAGGGGTACATAGGGATAACGTAGGTTGCGGCGGTTTACGGAGCGGAAGATTAGGGGTTAAAACTGTAATGCAGGGGTCAGCGATAGCGGGGGCGGAAGATTAGGGGTTAATAAGTGTAAGGTTAGGGGTGTTTAGACTCGGGGTTCATGTTAGGGTGTTAGGTGCAGACGTAGGAAATGTTTCCCCATAGGAAACAATGGGGCTGCGTTAGGAGCTGAACGCTGCTTTTTTGCAGGTGTTAGGTTTTTTTTTCAGCTCAAACAGTCCCATTGTTTCCTATGGGAGAATCGTGCACGAGCACGTTTTTGAGGCTGGCCGCGTCCGTAAGCAACTCTGGTATCGAGAGTTGCATTTGCGGTAAAAATGCCCTACGCTCCTTTTTTGGAGCCTAACGCAGCATTTGTTTTAACTCTCGATACCAGAGTTAAATTTATGGTGCGGCCAGAAAAAAGCCCGCGGAGCGTTAACAGCCCTTTTACCGCCGAACTCTAAATCTAGGCCTATCAGAGGGATAGCTAGACTCAAAAATGATGATAGAGTAGTGGAAGAAGATAAACAAATAGCAAACTGTTTAAATGATTACTCTTGTTCAGTCTTTACAACAGACGGTAAAGATAGTGAGATTCTATTAAGGGATGTTACTGTAAAAATTAATGTGAGTAGTACTTTTCTTTTTACAGAGGAAGAGGTTTCAAAGTCTGTGGGTCCAGATAATATTCATCCAAGGGTTCTACACTTCGATCCGTAATAGCTACTCCACTAGCTGATTTATTTAATCAGTCACTTCTAACAGGAGTTGTTCCAAAAGACTGGAAAATTGCCAATGTAGTCCCTCTTCATAAAAAGGGTAGTAGGGAAGATTCTGCTAACTATAGGCCAGTCAGTTTGACCTCAATTGCAGGGAAATTAATGGAAACTCTTTTAAAGGAAAGACTTGTATCTTTCATTCAGACAAACAACTTAGAAGACAAAGGACAGTATGGTTTCACTGCTGGAAGATCATGCCAAATTAATCGAATTGATTTCTTTGACCATGTAACTAAAATAATAGACCAGGGAGGAGCCGTAGATGTTGCATATCTAGACTTTAGTAAAATGTTTGACACCGTCCCACACAACAAACTTATTCACAAAATGTTTTGCCTTGGAATAGATGCTAAGATTGTTAAGTGGGTAGAATGCTAGCCTAAAGATAGACGACAGAGGGTTTCAATTAATGGAGTACATTCAAATGAGGCATCAGTTACTAGTGGTGTTCCCCAAGGGTCAGTTCTTGGGCCTGTTTTGTTTAACATGTTCATAAGTGATATTGGAAGTGGGCTTAAGGGGAAGGTTTGCTTGTTTGCTGATGATACAAAAATTTGTAACAGGGTAGATGTTCCAGGAGGAGTTGATCAAATGAACTGTGATATTAATAAACTAGAGGACTGGTCAAATAAATGGGATCTGAAATTTAATATTACCAAGAGCAAAATTATGCATATAGGATCCAAAAACCCAATGGCCAATTATAGTCTCAATGGTACATTACTAACTGTAATTAAAGAAGAAAGGGACTTGGGAATTATTATTTCAGATGATTTAAAATTTGGTACACAATGCAGCAGTGCAGCCAGCAAGGCCAGTCAAATGCTTGGTTGCATTGGAAGAGGTTTTAGTAGCAGAAATAGCAAGGTTCTTATGCCACTTTACAGATCATTAGATAGACCAAATATGGAATACTGTGTACAGTTCTGGAGACCATATCTTCAGAAAGATATAAATAAACTAGAAGCTGTCCAAAGGAGGGCTACTGAAATGGTACATGGTCTAAAATATAAAACATACAAAGAAAGACTCTATGATCTAAATATGTATAGCTTAGAGGATAGAAGGGAAAGAGGTGACATGATAGAAACCTTCAAATATATGAAGGGACTTAATAAAATAGAAGCTGAAAGCATTTTTCACAAAAAAATAAATGCCAAAACAAGGGGTCACAAACTAAAGTTAGAGGATAGCAGATTCAGGAGAAATTTGAGGAAGCATTTTTTTTACAGAAAGGGTGGTGGATTCATGGAATAAACTTCCATTTGAGGTGGTAAACACAAACGCCTAGATTTAGAGTTTTGCGTTAGCTGTCCAAACCAGCGTTAGGGGGTCCTAACGCTGGTTTTTTGCCCGCCCGCTGGTATTTAGAGTCAGTCAGGAAAGGGTCTAACGCTCACTTTCCAGCCGCGACTTTTCCATACCGCAGATCCCCTTACGTCAATTGCGTATCCTATCTTTTCAATGGGATCTTTCTAACGCTGGTATTTAGAGTCTTGGCTGAAGTGAGCATTAGAACTCTAACGACAAAACTCCAGACGCAGAAAAATGTCAGGAGTTAAGAGCTTTATGGGCTAACGCCGGTTTATAAAGCTCTTAACTACTGTGCTCTAAAGTACACTAACACCCATAAACTACCTATGCATCCCTAAACCGAGGTCCCCCCACATCGCCGCCACTCTAATAAAATTTTGTAACCCCTAATCTGCCGAACGCACACCGCCGCAACCTACATTATCCCTATGTACCCCTAATCTGCTGCCCCTAACATCGCTGACCCCTATATTATATTTATTACCCCCTAATCTGCCCCCCCCCAACGTCGCCGCTACCTACCTACACTTATTAACCCCTAATCTGCTGACCGGACCTCACTGCTACTCTAATAAATATATTAACCCCTAAACTGCCTCACTCCCGCCTTGTAAACCCTATAATAAATAGTATTAACCCCTAATCTGCCCTCCCTAACATCTTTGACACCTAACTTCAAGTATTAACCCCTAATCTGCCGACCGAACCTCGCCGCTACTATAAAATGTATTAACCCTTAAAGCTAAGTCTAACACTAACACCCCCCTAAGTTAAATATAATTTTTATCTAACGAAATAAATTAACTCTTATTAAATAAATTAATCCTATTTAAAGCTAAATACTTACCTGTAAAATAAACCCTAATATAGATACAATATAACGAATAATTATATTGTAGCTATTTTAGGATTTATATTTATTTTACAGGCAACTCTGTATTTATTTTAACTAGGTACAATAGCTATTAAATAGTTAATAACTATTTAATAGCTACCTAGTTAAAATAATTACAAAATTACCTGTAAAATAAATCCTAACCTGTTACAATTAAACCTAACACTACACTATCAATAAATTAATTAACTAAACTACTGTATCTACAATTTTCTACAATTAAATCAACTAAACTAAATTACAAAAAAACCCCCACTAAATTACAAAAAATAAAAAAAGATTACAAGAATTTTAAACTAATTACATCTACTCTAAGCCCCCTAAAAAAATAACAAAGCCCCCCAAAATAAAAAAATGCCCTACCCTATTCTAAAATAAAAAGTTAACAGCTCTTTTACCTTACCAGCCCTTAAAAGGGCCTTTTGCGGAGCATGCCCCAAAGAAATCAGCTCTTTTGCATTTAAATAAACATACAATACCCCCCCCAACATTACAACCCACCACCGACATACCCCTAATCTAACCCAAACAGCCCTTAAAAAATCTAACACTAAGCCCCTGAAGATCTCCCTACCTTATCTTCACCACGCCAGGTATCACCGATCCATCCAGAAGAGGGTCCGAAGTCTTCATCCTATCCGGCAAGAAGAGGTCCAGAAGAGGGTCCGAAGTCTTCATCCTATCCGGCAAGAAGAGGACATCCGGACCCGTAGACATCTTCATCCAGGCAGCATCTTCTATCTTCTTCCATCCGGCGTCGAGCGGGACCATCTTGAAGCAGCCAACGCGGATCCATCCTCTTCTTCCGGCGACTCCCGACAAATGAAGGTTCCTTTAAGTGACGTCATCCAAGATGGCGCCCCTCAAATTCCGATTGGCTGATAGGATTCTATCAGCCAATCGGAATTAAGGTAGGAAAAATCTGATTGGCTGATTGAATCAGCCAATCAGATTCAAGTTCAATCGGATTGGCTGATCCAATCAGCCAATCAGATTGAGCTCGCATTCTATTGGCTGATCGGAACTTAAAGGAACCTTCATTCGTCGGGAGTCGCCGGAAGAAGAGGATGGATCCGCGTCGGCTGCTTTAAGATGGTCCCGCTCCACGCCGGATGGAAGAAGATAGAAGATGCCGCCTGGATGAAGATGTCTACCGGTCCGGATGTCCTCTTCTTGCCGGATAGGATGAAGACTTCGGACCCTCTTCTGGACGGATCGGTGATACCCGGCGTGGTGAAGATAAGGTAGGGAGATCTTCAGGGGCTTAGTGTTAGGTTTTTTAAGGGGTGTTTGGGTTAGATTAGGGGTATGTGGGTTGTGGGTTGTAATGTTGGGGGGGGTATTGTATGTTTATTTAAATGCAAAAGAGCTGTTTTCTTTGGGGCATGCCCCGCAAAAGGCCCTTTTAAGGGCTGGTAAGGTAAAAGAGCTGTTAACTTTTTATTTTAGAATAGGGTAGGGCATTTTTTTATTTTGGGGGGGGCTTTGTTATTTTTTTAGGGGACTTAGAGTAGGTGTAATTAGTTTAAAATTCTTGTAATCTTTTTTTATTTTTTGTAATTTAGTGTTTTTTTTTTTTGTAATTTAGTTTAGTTGATTTAATTGTAGATAATTGTAGATAGTTTAGTTAATTAATTTATTCATAGTGTAGTGTTAGGTTTAATTGTAACTTAGGTTAGGATTTATTTTACAGGTAATTTTGTAATTATTTTAACTAGGTAGCTATTAAATAGTTATTAACTATTTAATAGCTATTGTACCTAGTTAAAATAAATACAAAGTTGCCTGTAAAATAAATATAAATCCTAAAATAGCTACAATATAATTATTCGTTATATTGTAGCTATATTAGGGTTTATTTTACAGGTAAGTATTTAGCTTTAAATAGGATTAATTTATTTAATAAGAGTTAATTTATTTCGTTAGATAAAAATTATATTTAACTTAGGGGGGTGTTAGTGTTAGGGTTAGACTTAGCTTTAGGGGTTAATACATTTATTAGAGTAGATGTTAGGGAGGGCAGATTAGGGGTTAATACTATTTATTATAGGGTTTGCGAGGCGGGAGTGAGGCGGTTTAGGGATTAATACATTTATTATAGTAGCGGCGAGGTCCGGTCAGCAGATTAGGGGTTAATAAGTGTAGGTAGGTAGCGGCAACGTTGGGAGGGGGGCAGATTAGGGGGTAATAAATATAATATAGGGGTCGGCGATGTTAGGGGCAGCAGATTAGGGGTACATAGGGATAATGTAGGTTGCGGCGGTGTACGGAGCGGCAGATTAGGGGTTAATAATAATATGCAGGGGTCAGCGATAGAAGATTAGGGTTTAATAAGTGTAAGGTTAGGGGTGTTTAGACTCGGGGTACATGTTAGGGTGTTAGGTGCAGACTTAGGAAGTGTTTCCCCATAGGAAACAATGGGGCTGCGTTAGGAGCTGAACGCTGCTTTTTTGCAGGTGTTAGGTTTTTTTTCAGCTCAAACTGCCCCATTGTTTCCTATGGGGAAATCGTGTACGAGCACGTTTTAGCTGCTTACCGCTACCGTAAGCAACGCTGGTATTGAGAGTTGAAGTGGCGGTAAATTATGCTCTACGCTCCCTTTTTGGAGCCTAACGCAGCCCTTCAGAGAACTCTAAATACCAGCGTTGTTTAAAAGGTGCGGGGGGGGGGGAAACACGCGTAGCTAACGCACCCCTTCTAACGCAAAACTCTAAATCTAGGCGAAAGACTATAAAGGAATTTAAAAATGCCTGGGAAATGCATAAGGCTATCCTAAGGAAAAAGTAACATGTAATATGGGTAGACATAATGGGCGTTTTTGGTTCTTATCTACCGTCAAATTCTATGTTTCTATGTTTAAACCTGAAGTAATTCAGTTAACATATCCTAAGCATTTCAAGAACTGCCTCAACAGGTGGCCCTATAAAAGTGTATTTGTTCAGTTGTCGTCTGATGGCTGCAATCCCTTCCTGATGAGGGATCACCATATAGAGACTGGTCACATCAAGTGTGCAAACAACAATGAATGGGGAATATGTAGGGTGTGTGCACCAAAAATGGTAAGAATGATAAATGGTCCTTAACAGGTACCCAGAGGCGTGTAAAACAGTCCAATACAGCTTACTGAGAGAGAAATCCCCTGCCTCCCTCTGTGTTATCACAAATATTTATGTGTAACTAGATACACACTTATGGTTACTATGTAACTCACCACTCCAGGATAGTGTGTGCTCAGGAATCTATTCGACTTTAGTACAGCCACTCCTTCCAGCTTACTTCCTATGCAGCATGAATCCTTTGTAAGTATCCTCTCTGCTGCACAAGTGCCCGGGTTGCTGCTACCAGTCCCTAATGTATGCTGCTCTCCTGCAGCTACTTTCAGCATCCTCCTTCTTCCAGTTACTAGGATCTGTCCACCGTGACTGATGGCCTATCCTCCGCAGCTAACCTCTTCACCACGTGCTCACTCTCGGCCATACAATGTTCAATATGAGAAAACTTGCAGGAGCACCATGGTTAGGGTTAAAATATAAACTTTATTAGGAAATCTCCAGGGTGTATAAACCCTGATGGTAAAAGCCCCCCAGTACAATCTGTGCCATATCAGACAAAAATAAGTGGCTGACCGGTTTCGGCTGCTGCCTTACTCCTAGCCTGCTTAAAAATACAAAACCTTTGCAAGTTTAAAAACTTTTGTCTGACTGTCTATTGGATATGGGGATTCTCACCCCCCCCCTTACCTTACCCAATCAGGCTACTAATTAGTCAAAGCACTCCTAAACTATGAACAGCTAATTATAACTTTGCTCTTGCTGCTCTGACAACCCCCTCACAAATACTGTAGATAAAGTTACCACTTTACCTTCCAATAAACCCATTTTATGCTAAAACTCATCACATGGTATCTATTGTTTAAATCCCTCAAGTATTTACTTACAATCTGAACAGAGCCTGTAATGCAATAATGCCATCTAGTTAACCTTTGGGACCCTGGGAGTTTGCAGGAACTGTAACTGTGTCCATACCCATTAGCTTATCTATTTACATGCGTTCCTGAATTCAGAAGGCTCACCCCTATCTCCCAATCAGATGCCAGGGTTCACATTTTTTATCTAAGCTGCAGATTCCTACTTAGAGACATAGTTTATTAAGGTCATGCATTCCTGAATTCAGAAGGCTCGCCCATATCACCCAATCTTATGCCAAGGTTCACTTTTTTATCTAAGCTGCAGATTCTACTTAGAGACATAGTTTATTAGGGTCATGCGTTCCTGAATTCAGAAGGCTCTCCCCTTCGCTTGTTGTTTGTACAGAGCATTGTTGCTAGAGCCGTGGCCTGGCTCAGGGTGTGTGCACTCATTAGCCATCCTACGCAGCATTATGAGCAATGAGGGTACAACAGAAACAGTTCCAGTCCTATTTTCTCTACGAACAGCTAAGGAGAGGGACTTGGCATCTTGGAAATGTAACAAGATATTTTCTTTGGATAAAACCAACTACAAACTAATACTTCTTTTTACATCTTTTTGAAGAAATGGAATTCCTACTTCTTAAGGAAGATAAGCTAAAGTGGGATATAAAAACACTGAATAGATACCATGAACTTGGCATGGTCCCAAGAGGACTGAGGTTAAACAAATTTCCAAGATTTGTTACTGAGGATAAAGCTTTCATTGAGCTGTGGAACAGCAACCTCACATAATGCTCTCTCAAATTAATGAAATTAATTTGTGAGTTTAAATTAAAAGCACTAGAGGACATAGCCATTAAAATTAAGGAGATACAGAATGAGCTCAATAAGAGGAGCAATGAATCAAAACTACCTGAAATTTGACACTACTCTGCAACAGGTGTTGGCAGCAGCTAAAGCACTATTACTAGAGGCTAAACATACTAAGTTCTTGAGAGACCAGCAGGATTATGATCTGAACAGAGTATACGTCTGGAACAGAAATGACAGATTTGCCCTAAGAAAAGAACAAAGTAAGATCGCTCCTGACCTTGGAAGGCAAAGGGGAGGCTACAGACACAGAAGGAACAGAGGCAGAAGGGTTAATTTCTATGAGAGTGATGGGGAATCATGGGATGAGGGATCAGCATCTGGAGGAGAAGAACAAGTATCCCAGGACCAGACAGTTAGACCAAAAGATTACCCCCATATTAAAGAACAAAACATTGGATCCCCTACCGTCAACCTCTCACTATAGAGAAGACCCTATACAAGCAGGAGGAGGACAAAGCAGCATTGGAGAAACGGAGAAAGCCCAACTGGAACAGGTTTTTCAGGTCCCCCTAAGAGCATTCGAAGGGGGGGGGAGAGGAAACCCAGAACCATCATACCAGCAGAGGGAACCGAGACGCTATCCCCAGAGGAGAGGCAACTACAGAGAATGAATGTGATGAATTTGTCAGAATATTTTTTTTTTTTTTTTTTTTTTAATAATTTTTATTGAGGAATATTCAGAGGCATACAATAGTCATAAAAACAAGTTCTTGCATTGCATGTCACGTACAGTAAGATTTAGTGTTACAAGAGTGAGAAAACAAACACAGAAAATAAACACAAGTGTAACAATTTACATACCATGCAACCTTGAAATACATAAAATGCCAAATATTGAAATGCCTTTTAAATAAAATCCTAGGCCACTCTTGGACCATCACAAGCTTTTAAGATAAAAGAAGGCATGTGCAAACAAAAGAGACCACTTGTGGGTCTCGATGGTAAACCTCAGTTTTTTATAATTTTGTCTCATACAAATATGAGCAGCGTGTAAATTAAGTAAGGTGCTAAAGGGATAGTAGTATTACGTGCATATATATATTTGGACAATCTTGCATAGATTAAGGAAAAAAAAATAAGAAAATAATGCTGAGTATAATGATAACCTGCAAGATTTAGCTAGAAAGGAGGGTATATAGGGTGCGGTATATGTGAGAAAAACCGCATAGTCAGTCCTCCCACTTAAGGAAGGCATATTAAGTGGAGTGGGGGGGTGGAGGTGATGGGTTACCTATGGAAAGTAGATAAGAGATGTCAGCTTGTCTTCTAAATTTGCCAAACAGATGCACGGGAAATAGGTTGTAATCGGGCTAACTACTATAGGTGGTTATTTAAACTAGGTGGATAAAACTTAGCATGCCTCTAATTAAGGTCTCAAGAGCATGTGGGAAACTAGGGGAGAAGTAAATATAGATTAGCTACTCATGATAGTAGCGCTGCATTATGAGTGTTGTAAGTATATAGATCCCAAATGATGGGAATGATAATGCAGGGCCAGCCTGCAACAGGGGCATACTTGGAGTATTGAATTAGTGTTGTACTTCATATTGTAGTTGAGCATGATTTAGATATGTATACTAATCAATATGTTAATAGCTAACAGACAAAAAATAGAGGATAATATTATTCCACGCCGAGATTGGTATCTATCTAGGACGAGGAGGGGAACAAAACTTACTATAGGCAGGCTCAAACCTGTTAGGTATTAATATTAGTAGCTAGTTATCTAAGGGGATCTTGCCCTTAACAATAAGTGAATAGGGAAGTGTCTCCTCACCCCAAATAATTACACACTGGGGTTGAAGAGATAATGAAATTCACAGAAACATATAAAATGCAGATGTTATAAGGGGAAGGTTTCTATAGGGAGAGCAAGTGCTAAAGCAGCTGAACAAAACATTTGTGTGCTTCTGTTGCCTAGGCACGGGCCCTATGCCCCGCAACAGGCACACACCGTATATAAACTGTCACCTACATTTAAATGTACCTCAGATGTGGGAGGTGTTTAGGGTGGTATAATAGAGATGTGTAAGGAGTAAATATAGTAAAGGAGCCAATTTTCAAAAGTTATAAAGCATGAACAGCTTAGTCTGCTTTCAAACAGTTCAGAGGGAGCATGTAGCCAAAAAAAAGTTAAATAAGGAATGTTAATATTAGCAAGGCATCTATCCCATATATGTATCCTATTACTTCACTTGAAAAACAAGATATATTTGTAGATAAATAGTGTCTCAGTTTGTATTGTTGATGCTAAGGAAGCCCAAGAATAATAGGACCCTTAAATGTAAATAGGTAAATAACACTTTAAATGTAAAGACAGGATACTAAAAGAGATTATACATTCTAGCATGTATGCCCAGGAGAAAAAGTGCTGTGAGATCTTGTAATGGAGATAGCATTAAAAGTCAAATAGTAACATATAGGGAGAGTGCTATTGTTGATCACTGAAACCAAACTGTAAGTGCCCCTGTTCGGAATAAATAGACTAAACTAATGAGATCTACTTTAACTGATTTTCCAATCTAACTTAAGTATCCTAGAAATGTGTGCATACCGATATAAACATTTTGACAACCTTAGTGTTGATTCCTACCTAGTCCCTAAATCTGATAAGAAATGTCCTATCTATATATTGATATTATGGGACCTGAGTAGACAGTTTTAATAAATAGACTGGTATAAGCATTCAAAACAATAGGGACACAACAATTAGGACAGATTGTATATAAAGAATATTATCGTGGGATATAAAACTATATCCAAAGTATAGACTCAGATTAACATGTTATGTAGGTATAGAAAATATTATATGTGGGATGGCTAGAACAGTAAACAACATAGCAGATATCTGATACGCAGACCTATGTATAAACAGACATGAACACTTGGAATTTGTACATACATGAAAATTAGCATAATAAATGTAAAGAGAAACATCAAGGCTCATTTGTTATGATCACACAACTATGGTGAGCTGGAGAGCCAAACAAATACTATACTTTAGATGCGTTAGTCCCGGCACTTAGGCCGACAGTGAGCACGGGCAAACACAGATCATCAGGCAATCAAGGACTTTATCAAAGTTTGATAGGCAGTTCTCCAAACCTGGTCCTTAAATGGCCAATGTCGGTAAGAACAGGGAAAGTCTTCAACCAATGCCAGATTTGGAGCTAGGCAGCGTAGGGAGTATGATCACTGGCCGGACTGCTTCGATTGTGCTTAGAAAGTCCCAGCTATTCTGAGCCGGTTTTCCAGAAAGTGCAGTCTTTCGTGTTTTCTTGCGTTTGGCCCCGATATCAGTAAGACAAACATTCCTCCTGACTCCTTGTCGCTCACTGTTATTGCGCTCCCAAATTATGTTTGCTGGTTTATTGTTCTTTATCTGGGAATGGTTCCGGTCTTGCTCCCGGAACTCAACCGTTGCCTTGCTAGTTTGGGCAATGTTTGGAGTGTGCAAGTGCGTGCCTGGGGTACATAGAAGAGATGACAGATCAGCCACTAAACCGACATTATCCAGCTGCTGTCCATACAGACTGTCAGGCGGTTCTATAGGGACTTGCATAAACATCCCAGCATGTACGTCTCTCTGTGTAACAGGCAGTTCCTCTGTAGCGCATACATCCATGTTCGGTAAGAAAATATGATCATCAGGACTTGAAGGATCCGTGATCGGAATCTGACTTGGTAGGAGTTTAATCAGCTTTTCAAAGACAATCTCTAAGTCCCGTTTTAGTTCTCCAAAATGGTCAGCCAAGAGTCGTGTCATCTCTGACTCCCATCTGTTCAAAGCCTCCATTATGCTGTGCGGGTAGTTGAGATCTGCTATTGAGTGAACTTTAAGTCTAGCTATTGCGAGTAGTAGCAGGTTAACTATAACTGTGGTGTTACAGCCATATCACAATTGAATCCGAGTTATCAGTCGACAGCGTTGTCACAAGATAGTCAGTTGAAAAGAGCGTTAGCATGCCAAGATGGCGATTCGCGCCTCTGCTGTAATTTATGTAGCATAGATTTCAGTGTCTTTTCTTTCTGTATCAGCGCTCCATATGAATGCCTTTGCTTGGTAGTCATCAGTATTAACTAGGCTATCTGCTAAAATCATAAAATAATATGGTTATAAGGCAAAAAATGTTATTTTAAACAAAAAGTGTTCAGGAGCTCTTGCTATGTGCGACTGATCTCTTCGGCAGTTGGCTCCTCCCCCGTCAGAATATTTTTTGAATGAACACAAACTGGATGTTCTTAGTTTGGGACTCACATTTGTGCTAACTGATGACTTTAATCTATTCAGAACTCTTTTGGATGTAAACAAGTTGATTCGGAACTTAACATTAAAGAAGTTTTTGAAAAGTCAGAATCAAAATGAACATTATGAGAGCCAGGATTCCATCAATCCAACCGATAGTGAACAGAGCAATTCCGTTTTTAGCACTAATCTAGATTTTCAAGAAATGTGTGACATCAGAGCTTTAAGGAGTCTAAGTGACAACAAATAAATAGTCATCAGGGCAGCCGACAAGGGCAGGGCTATTGTTGTCCTTAACAAGAGAGATTTTATATTGGAGGCTCACAGACAGTTGTATAATGAACAAGACTATGATAGACTGCTGAGTGATCCAACAAGGACATTCCAGCAACAATTGGTCTCCCTGGTGGATGATGGGGTGGAGTTGGGTTTTATTAAACATGAAACAAAAAACTATCTTTTGATACAAAATCCAGCAATTCCGGTGTTCAACCACCTACCCAAAGTCCACAAATCAGTTGAAAACATACAGGGGACACCAATTGTGAGCAGAATAGGTTCCTTGCTCGAGCACCTGTCGGAATGGCTTAACGGCATACTTCAGCCTTTAGTCAGTGCACTATGGAGTTTTTCATCCGACACTAAGCATGTTCTCAACCTCCTTTCTGATGTGGTCTGGCAGAGCAATTATAGGGTGCTCACGGTGGAAGGCCTTGAGGCGATTCAATATTTTCTAGGCAAAAAGTATGATGCAGATGTTAAGTTTGTTGAGTATGTCACCAGGGTAACTGAATTCTTGCTCATTGACAACTATTTCGAGTTTGAGAGCAAGTTCTTCCTCCAGAGATGTGGGACGGCTATGGGGGCCAAGTTTGCTCCCTCCTATGCCAACCTATTCATGGGTTGGTGGGAGCTGTCCCACGTCTATGGAGAGACGAATCCCTTCAGACAAGAGAAAGTGTGGTACGGACGCTTCATTGATGACCTCCTATTCATCTGGAGAGGTCCAATGAAGGACTTAGAGGATTTTGTAGAAGGTCTGGACCACAACTCTGTGGGTATCAGCTTTCATCGGAAATCCAGGGGTCATCTATCAACTTTCTGGATATTACTTTGAATGGTAGCACAGGTCACAAGATATCCTCTGAAACATACCAGAAACCTATCACAGGGAATTCCCTCCTGCATGCCTCAAGTTGCCACCCGAGGAGAGTTTTCAAAGGTGTTGCAGGGGGCTAGTTCATTCACTTAAAAAGAAATTGGACTAATTTACAAAGGTACGAGTAACAAGCAGATGAACTGACCAGTAACTGCGTGAAAGAGGGTATAGAAATTCTATTATTACCAAGGCCAGAGACTCAGCAAGGGTAACCAGAGAGTCTTCTGAACACAGGTACGAAGAAACTAGAAAAACAGACAGACAGTAAGGTCACATTTATATATATTCACAATAGAATACTCAGATTTGCCAGATCATAAGGAATAACTTCAACCTATTGTCGACTGTGTAATGCTCATGGGATACTCCTCTATCAAACCAAACTCGGCCAGTAGTCTTGTTATCCCGGCAGCGAGCCGGAATGATAGGGAATATCCCAGAGCAGAGAAAGTTAGTAAGATGAGAAGGCGACAGTAACCACAGGCAGGACAGTCCCCAGCGGCAATAGTAGAGCAGTCCTAGGGCACACCACTAGAATTGTCAGGCAGGCAGGGTTTGGCAACAGTAAAGCAGTCCAAGGATAAACCACTAGAATGGTTAGGCAGGCAGGGTTTGGCAACAGCAAAGCAGTCCGAAGATAAATCACTAGACTGGTCAGGCAGGCAGGGTTTGGCAACAGCAAAGCAGTCCAAGGATAAACCACTAGAATGGTCAGGCAGGCAGGGTTTGGCAACAGCAAAGCAGTCCAGCAGATTAAGGGTTAAGGCAGGTAGAGTAGTCAGACAGGTAGGTTCAGCAACAGTAATCAATCCAGCAGATTAAGGGTTAAGGCAGGTAGAGTAGTCAGACAGGCAGGTTCAGAAACAGTAATTAATAATTATCAGTTAGAAAGAACGATCTATCACACCCAGGAGCACACAAAGTAACACCTATACTTGGGCAGTGACAGATCGTCAGAGTGACATTTAAATAGGCACAGGATTCGCGCTACTGAGCTCCGATCGGCATCAGGAGCGTGCGGCGATGATGTCAGCACCGCAAGCATCCTGAGCTGACACTGCCCCTGGCAAAGAGCAGGGAAGGAGACGCAGCACCCCTAGCAATGGCTAGAGCGGCGCAGCATGACAGACTGATGATGATTTAACCCCTTAACGACCAAGGACGTACGCCACACGTCCTCAAAAAAAATACACTTAATGACCGAGGACGTGTGGCGTACGTCCTTGGTCTGGAAAGCAGCTGGAAGCGATCCTGCTCGCTTCCAGTTGCTTTCCGGTTATTGCAGTGATGCCTCGATATTGAGGCATCCTGCAATAACCTTTTTTAGCAATCCGGTGCAGCTGCCAGTACCCAATATGGCCCCCAATAAGGCAGAGGGGGAGGTTAGAGAGCTGTTTTGGGGGGGATCATGGAGGTTGGGGGCTAAGGGGGGGATCCTACAAAGTAGCATATGTAAATATGCTAAAGATGTATTTTATTTTTTTTTAAAAAACTTTTATTTTAGTACTGGCAGACTTTCTGCCAGTACTTAAGATGGCGGGGACAGTTGTGGGGTGGGGGAGGGAAGGGAGCTGTTTGGGAGGGATCAGGGGGTCTGATGTGTCAGGTGGGAGGCTGATCTCTACACTAAAGCTAAAATTAGCCCTGCAAGCTCCCTACAAACTACCTAATTAACCCCTTCACTGCTAGCCATAATACACGTGTGATGCGCAGCAGCACTTAGCGACCTTTTAATTACCAAAAAGCAACGCCAAAGTCATATATGTCTGCTATTTCTAAACAAAGGGGATCCCAGAGAAGCATTTACAACCATTTGTGTCATAATTGCACATGCTGTTTGTAAATAATTTCAGTGAGAAACCTAAAATTGTGAAAAATTTTGCGTTTTTTTTAATTTGATTGCATTTGGCGGTGAAATGGTGGCATGAAAATATACCAAAATGGGCCTAGATCAATACTTGGGGTTGTCTACTACACTACACTGAAGCTAAAATTAACCCTAGAAGCTCCCTACATGCTCCCTAATTAACCCCTTCACTGCTGGGCATAATACACGTGTGGTGCGCAGTCGCATTTAGCAGCCTTCTAATTAGTAAAAAGCAAAACCAAAGCCATATATGTCTGCTATTTATGAACAAAGGGGATCCCAGAGAAGCATTTACAACCATGTATGCTATAATTGCATAATTTTTTTGTAAATAATTTCAGTGAGAAACCTAAAGTTTGTGAAAAAAAATTGTGAAAAAGTGAACAATTTTTTTTATTTGATCGCATTTGGCGGTGAAATGGTGGCATGAAATATACTAAAATGGGCCTAGATCAATACTTTGGGATGTCTTCTAAAAAAATATATATACATGTCAATGAATATTCAGGTATTCCTGACAGATATCAGTGTTCCAATGTAACTATCGCTAATTTTGAAAAAAAGTGGTTTGGAAATAGCAAAGTGCTACTTGTATTTATGGCCCTATAACTTACAAAAAAAGCAAAGAACATGTAAACATTAGGTATTTCTAAACTCAGGACAAAATTTAGAAACTATTTAGCATATGTTTTTTTTGGTGGTTGTAGATGTGTAACAGATTTTGGGGGTCAAAGTTAGAAAAAGTGTGTTTTTTTTTCCATTTTTTCCTCATATTTTATAATTTTTTTATAGTAAATTATAAGATATGATGAAAATAATGGTATATTTTGAAAGTCCATTTAATGGCGAGAAAAACGGTATATAATATGTGTGGGTACATTAAATGAGTAAGGGGAAAATTACAGCTAAACACAAACACTGCAGAAATGTAAAAATAGCCTTGGTCCCAAACGGACAGAAAATGGAAAAGTGCTGTGGTCATTAAGGGGTTAAGGGAGACCGTGAAAAGGGGGGTCAGATTTACCTATAAGAGAAATAGGACAATAGGGAATCAGGTAACCCCCACAAGATTACGAAATAAACAAGCAACTAACTCCTCCTGACTGAGGTACAATGGCACCTATTGGTGCCACTATCAAGCGTGCATAGCAAGAGAGTGACGACTGGAGATGTTTTTAACTCCATGGTCACAGGAGAGAGTTTCCAAAAAAGTCTGTGCCTGTCATTAACTGCAGGCCTGGGGTTAACTGCCTGTGACTCCGGAAATAGTGTAGCTTTAAGAGAGTGCTATAGCACCAAATGCTGAGCCTGTTTAGGGGTCATGGGATGTGTACCCGGTCCGGTCTAAGAGTGCTGTCCCCTTTTCCTTGTTATATATATATATATATATATATATATATATCAAATCTAAAGTTTTTATACTTTTGTTAGAACATCATTAACTTCAAGACATGACTCAACAGCTTAACTAGACACCCAATAGCAACTGACACCCACTCCTCAGCCTAATGGGACATGAAAGTGATTCATTAAATCTTTACAGCGTAAATTTATGCCTGATCACACTTTTGATCATTGAGAGTATTAGAATAAAAACGGGGTGTTTAGCACTTCCAGCTTCCTTCTCATAGAATTGCCACCAGCTTTCTAATTAACTGCATTGAGTTAAAATTAAAAGGGACATGAAACCCAATTTTTTTCTTTAATGGTTCAGATAGATTATACATTTTGAAACAACTTTCTAATTTAATTATATTATCAATTTTGCTTCATTCTCTTGGTATCTTTTATTAAAGAAGCATCAATGCACTAATGGGAGCTAGCTGAACACATTTGTAAGACAATGAAAATGGCAAGTTCAGCCACAATATACATAGTTAGGTCTTAGAGTCTTTATTTGTAAGTTTTATATTTTAGACCGTGAACCATATTCGTAGCCCTCCCTTGGACAGTTTCTAGATTATGTATATCTTTCTGAAGATATGGTCTCCAGAACTGTACACAGAATTCCTGATGAAGCCCAACTAACAATCCGTAAAGTAGAATGAGAACCTTGCTATTTACCTCTCCCACTGCAACCAAGTATTCGACTGGCCTTACTGGCTGCACTGCTGCTTTGTGTACCAAATTTTAAATAATCTGAAATAATAATTCCCAAGTCCCATTTTTGGTTCAGCACCTGGGTAGCGCTCGCAGATTGGTGTCTAAATGTAGCCACCAATAAGTAAGCGTTATCCAGGTTTTGAACCAAATATGGATAGGCTCCTAAGCTTTGCATTCCTGCTTTTCAAATAAAGATGGCAAGAGAACAAATAAAAATTGATAATAGGAGTAAATTAGAAAGTTGTTTAAAATTGCATGCTCTATTTGAATCATGAAAGAAAGAAAAATTGGGTATTGTATCCCTTTAAGGTTCCTTCATCCATATTAAGGATTTAATACAATTTATCTCAACACTTGCAAATAACCAACCTATCAACATATTACCAGCAAAAAAATAAATAAAAAAATAAAAAACTATCAATAAACAAAAAACCCTCATGTGTTATAGGCCATAGAAACAATATATGAAAAAGGATATGTCTGAAGGCAGACTTCCCAACTGTCCCTATTTGAGAGGGACAGTCCCTAATTAACTCTAAGACAGCCATGGGGTCAATCCGATAAAAATCGTCGCCCGCAAAAGCTGGCGACGCCAATATTTGCGCGGGTTTGGTATCCTATATACGGCGTAACCTAGAAGTTACGCGCGTATATTTCTGCTGTCGCCCGTAGTTTTTTGGGCCATAGGCAGGTATACCAAACCAGCGCAGTTTGGTATCCAATATACAGCGTAAGGACTTAAAGCAGCCGTAAGAAGCCTTTAGCTGACTATTGGAGCCCCGTAACTCCCTAAACTGGCTGCTAAATAAACCTAACACCTAACGCATGCGCAATGTCTATCTACTTGTCAACCGCGATCTGCTAAATAAAACCTAACACCTAACGCATGCGCAATGTCTATCTACCTGTCAACCGCGATCTGCTAAATAAAACCTAACACCTAACGCATGCGCAATGTCTATCTCCCTGTCAACCGCGATCCCCCGACGCAATCCCTAATAAAGTATTTAACCCCTAAACCGCCGCCATCTACATAAACTAACCCCCTACTGTGAGCCCCTAAAACCGCCACCATCTAACTGATCTATCCCCTAATGTGAACCCCTAAAACCGCCACCATCTAACTGATCTATCCCCTAATGTGAACCCCTTACACCGCCGCCATCTACCTTATCTATCCCCTAATCTGACCCCTTACACCGCCGCCACCTATATAAAAAATATTAACCCCATAATCTAATCCCCCTATACCGCCGCCAGCTATATTAATATTATTAACCCCTAATCTAATCCCCCTAAAATAATTATCTCTATTACCAGCCCTTAAAAGGGCCTTTTGCGGGGCTTTGCCCCAAAGTAAACAGCTCTTTTGCCCTATAACCTGCGCTCCCTACACCGCCACCACCTATATTAATAGTATTAACCCCTAATGTAAGCCCCTTGCACCGCCGTGATCTATATTAAAATTATTAACCCCTAATTTAATCTACCTACCCCGCCGCCAGCTATATTATCTATATTAACCCTAAGTATATTATAGTTAATATAGTTATTACATTATATATATTAACTATATTAACCCTAATTATATTAGGGTTAATATAGTTACTATAGTATTTATATTAACTATATTAACTCTATCTAACCCTAACACCCCTAACTAAATTCTTATTAAATAAATCTAATTCATATTATAAACTAAAATATTCCTATTTAAATCTAAATGCTTACCTATAAAATAAACCCTAAGATAGCTACAATATAATTAATAATTACATTGTAGCTATGTTAGGGTTTATATTTATTTTACAGGTAAATTGTTAATTATTTTAACTAGGTATAATAGCTATTAAATAGTTATTAACTATTTAATAGCTACCTAGTTAAAATAATTACCTAATTACCTGTAAAATAAATCCTAACCTAAGTTACAAATACACCTACACTATCAATAAATTAAATAAACTACAAATATCTATCTAAAAATACACTTAAATAAACTAAACTAAATTACAAAAAACAAACAAACACTAAATTACAAAAAATAAAAAAAAGATTACAAGATTTTTAAGCTAATTACACCTACTCTAAGCCCCCAAAATAAAAAAAATTCCCTACCCTATTCTAAATTAAAAAAAGTTCAAAGCTCTTTTACCTTACCAGCCCTTAAAAGGGCTTTTTGCGGGGCATGCCCCAAAGAATTCAGCTCTTTTGCCTGAAAAAAAAACACAATACCACCCCCCAACATTGCAACCCACCACCCACATACCCCTAATCTAATCCAAACCCCCCTTAAATAAACCTAACACTACCCCCCTGAAGATCTCCCTACCTTATCTTCACCACGCCGGGCCGAACTCCTCATCCGATCCAGGTGATGTCTATCCAAGCGGTAAAGAAGAAATCTTCATCCCGGCGATGTTTTTATCCAAGCGGTAGCAAAGTCTTCTTCCATCCGCCAGCATCTTTCATCAAGCGGCATCTTCGATCTTCTCTCCACCGACGCGGAGCATACATACATACATTGGCTGAACCAATCAGCCAATCAGATTGAGCTCGCATTCTATTGGCTGATCGGAACAGCCAATAGAATGCAAGCTCAATCTGATTGAATTTAAATTTGATTGGCTGATTCAATCAGCCAATCAGATTTTTCTACCTTAATTCCGATTGGCTGATAGAATCCTATCAGCCAATCGGAATTCGACGGACGCCATCTTGGATGACGTCATTTAAAGGTACCTCATTCGTCGTTCAGTCGTCGGCCGGGATGGATGCTCCGCGTCGGTGGAGAGAAGATTGAAAATGCCGCTTGATGGAAGATGCTGGCGGATGGAAGAAGACTTTGCTGCCGCTTGGATAAAAACATCGCCGGGATGAAGATTTCTTCTTTACCGCTTGGATAGACATCACCCGGATCGGATGAGGAGTTCGGCCCGGCGTGGTGAAGATAAGGTAGGGAGATCTTCAGGGGGGTAGTGTTAGGTTTATTTAAGAGGGGTTTGGGTTAGAATAGGGGTATGTGGGTGGTGGTTTGTAAATGTTGGGGGTTGGTATTGTGTGTTTTTTTCAGGCAAAAGAGCAGTTTTCTTTGGGGCATGCCCCCACAAAAGGCCCTTTTAAGGGCTGGTAAGGTAAAAGAGCTTTGAACTTTTTTTAATTTAGAATAGGGCAGGGAATTTTTTTTATTTTGGGGGGCTTTATTATTTTATTAGGGGGCTTAGAATATGTGTAATTAGCTTAAAAATCTTGTAATCTTTTTTTTATTTTTTGTAATTTAGTGGGGTTTTTTTTTGTAATTTAGTTTAGTTTATTTAATTGTATTTTTAGATAGATTTTTGTAGTTTATTTAATTTATTGATAGTGTAGGTGCATTTGTAACTTAGGTTAGGATTTATTTTACAGGTAATTGGATAATTATTTTAACTAGGTAGCTATTAAATAGTTAATAACTATTTAATAGCTATTATACCTAGTTAAAATAATTAACAATTTACCTGTAAAATAAATATAAACCCTAACATAGCTACAATGTAATTATTAATTATATTGTAGCTATTTTAGGGCTTATTTTATAGGTAAGTATTTAGATTTAAATAGGAATATTTTAATTAATAATATTAATATTAGATTTATTTTAATAAGAGTTTAGTTAGGATGTTAGAGTTAGATAGGTTTATTATACTTAATATATATATATATAATATAATAACAATATTAACTATATTAACCCTAATATAATTAGGGTTAATATAGCTCGCGGCGGTGTAGGGGGATTAGATTAGGGGTTAATACATTTATTATAGGTGGCCGTGGTGTAGGGGGATGTAGATTGTAGGCAAAAGAGCAGTTTACTTTGTGACAAAGCCCCACCAAAAGCCCTTTTAAGGGCTGGCAAAAGAGCTGAATTCTTTGGGGCATGCCCCGCAAAAAGCCCTTTTAAGGGCTGGCAAAAGAGCTGTTACTTTGGGGCAATGCCACGCAAAAAGCCCTTTTCAGGGCTATTTGTAGGGTTAGACTTAGGTTTAGTGGTAGGGATAGTTTAGTATTTTAGGGGTTAAATAATTTAATATAGATGGCGGCGGGGTAGGGTCATTAGATTAGGGGTTAATAATTTTAAATTAGATAGCGGCGGGGTAGGGGCTCACTTTAGGGGGTAGGTAAGGTAGATGGCGGCGGTGTTAGGGGCTCACTTTAGGGGGTTATAGATTTAATATAGCTGGTGGCGGTTTAGGGGTTAATAACTTTATTATGTTGCGGCGGGGTTTGGGAGCGGTGGTTTAGGGGTTAATACATATTTTATTGTTAGGCTAGTGAGGGGGGATAGCGGATAGAGGGTTAGACGTGTCGGGCTATGTTAGGGAGGCGTGTTAGACGTGTCGGGCTATGTTAGGGAAGCGTGTTAGACTTGTCGGTCTATGTTAGGGAGGCGTGTTAGACTTGTCGGGCTATGTTAGGGAGGCGTGTTAGACAGTGCTGGTGATTTCATACTTTAGTCAGGTTTTGTAGGTGCCGGCAGTTTCTAACGTGGCGCAAGTCACTGGCGACGCCAGAAATTTGTACTTGCGCAGATTTCTGGACATCGCTGGTTTATCCGACTTACGGCACGTTAGCATCTGACGGCGCCGTATATTGGATAGCTTGAGATGCGAGCTGAAACTGCGGGCGACGCGGGTTCCCTCGCTTGCGCCGCAAACTACGCCGTATATCGGATCGCGCCCCTAATGTCCATATATGCTAAATTTTTCTTAGCCCCACCCATGGACACATAGTCCCACCCATTATCCCATCCACTATCCAACATGACTCCTCCCACTCCCAACACAGCCCCACCCACACAATAACAACAGCTCTCCTCAGCCTCTTGAGCCCCTAATACTAAGCCATACATTTTGGGAGGTATGTGAAGGTCAGTGTCACTTATTGTGATTGGATACCAAAACTCCAGATGGCAATACAAGGAAGTTCAATATCTATACTTCTGTATTTAATGTGTAAGGGAATAATCAAATACATGATCTGCGTGATCAACAGTCTAATAACCCTACCATAATTTGCTCTAACATTCTCCCTGTTGAATGATTTTTCACGATCCAGCTACTGCACAGGACCAGCAGTTCTCTGAAGATTCCAACCATTACATTAAAAGTACATTAAACACTTTGAGATTGTAATATAAAATGATAAATTGTATATATATAAAAAAAAGTCTGCAATATGCTTTCATTATTTATTTTGTCCTCTTTCCTGTAATTCCATGCAGAGCACTGTTATATCCCACACAGCCATTGGCTGCACAATCTAGTGACCTATTTATTGCTGTCCCTAAATGGCCACAGCAGAGATGGTAACCTAAGTTACAACATAGCAGCTACCATTGTTTTATATACACTAAAAAACTTTACACATAGTTTGTCAATATTTGAACAGCTAATGAAACTTTTTTTTTTTTTTAAACACATCTACATGTTATTCTCAGACTAATATTTTCTTTAAATGCATCATTCTATCTAGCATTTATTTAGTGTTTAATGTCCCTTTTAACTATGTGTTAAGACCTGGCCCTTTAATGTTGTTCATACGTCCAAACAGTCTAAAGAGTTGCATATATAGAACACTCAGACTGTTTGTCATAAAGGAGTTTGGAAAATAAATGCAGCAGAGTTTTCACTTGAAATAAGTGTAGATATTTAAATGATGGCAACAGCATTCAATATCTTAAAGGGACACTGAACCCACATTTTTTGTGATTCAGATAGAGCATGCAATTTTAAGCAACTTTCTAATTTACTACTACTATCAACTTTACTTCATTCTCTTGGTATGTTTATTTGAAAAGCAAGAATGTAAGTTTAGATGCTGTCCCATTTTGGTGAACAACCTGGGTTGTCCTTGTTGATTGGACAGCACCAATAAACAAGTGCTGTCCATGGTTCTGAACCAAACATTTGCTGGCTCCTTAGCTTAGATGCCTTCTTTTTCAAATAAAGATAGCAAAAGAGTGAAGAGAAATTGATAATAGAAGTAAATTAGAAAGTTGCTTAAAATTGCATGCTCTATCTGAATCATGAAAGAAAAAAAAAATTAAGTAGCTCTCATCAAATCAGCCAATAGGAATTCAAGGGACGCAATCTTTAATCGTGTACCTTGAATTCACTACACTGTCAGAAAAAATGTGCAAAAATTGTACCTTTAGGGGTACAACAGCTTGTCACTGGGGCAGTACCCTCAAAGGTACACCCACTGTACCCTTTAACATGGGTACAAATTAGTTCCCCTTGCAGATTGTACCTTTCAAAGGCAAATATGTACCTTAGGTGACTAGATTGGACCTCAGTCCTATGGTACCATATTGTACCCTTAAAAAAATGGTGCAAATCTGGCCTTTTAAGGGTACTGCCCCAGTGACAAGCCCTTTGTACCGTATGATGACAAATTTGTACTCCACACAGCATACAAATGCTGTTCCATTAAATTTATCATATAACATTCAACTATGCATTCAACGTGTACTTTTGCAGGCAATATTAAAATAGCCACAATGCAGTTAAAAAAAAAAAAAAAAGTTTGTATACTTAACTGCAACTATGTAGCAATTCCAAAGACTGCTATAGACCCACCTGTAAAAGCAAGGCTAAACAACCAGTTCCAAAATGAGTTACTCAATGTGTTTTATATCACTCTGTACTAGAAAAAACGCCCCATTTAATTTATGGTGACATGCTACATAAAACATAAATATATAGAAAACATATAGAAAACAACATAATAATAAAATATAACTCTAACGAAAAGAAGGGGGATTCGGGGGAGGGATAAACGATAAAACTCACAACCATACATTGAATTGTCACTCTATGCAAAATATATGCAAATGAGTCTGTTTCCCTAGTACACACTTTGGTGATGAACTTGCTACCAATAGATGGAGCTGTGTTACACATGTCAAGGAACTTTCAACCAACAGATGGCGCTATGGCATGTCACACAATGTCCATGTATGTGACTGGGGAACGGTTACAATTTTATTTATTTTTTTTTAAAACTGGTTCTTAAACAGCTCTTGTTTATTTTATAGAAGATAAAACAAAAAAATTTCTTTGTAATTTTAGTTAATAGATTTGCTTTATGTTTAAGAGTTAACATCTTCATGCTCTAAATATAAACATTAAAATGTTAAGTGCTTGTTTGCCATTTAGAACCAGCAACACAGTATCATTGAATATATGGGTTATTAAAAGGGACAGTCTAGTCAAAATTAAACTTTCATGATTCAGATAGGGCATGAAAATTTAAACAACTTTCCAATTGACTTTTATCACTAAATTTGCTTTGTTCCCTTGGTGGTATTTTTGAAAAGCTAAACCTAGGTAGGCTCAAACTGATTTCTAAACCGTTAAAAACTGCCTCTTAGCTCAGAGCATTTTGAATGTTTTTCACAGTTAGACAGTACTAGTTCATGTGTGTCATATAGATAACAATATGCTCACTCCCATGTAGTTATTTAGGAGTCTGCACTGATTGGCTAAACTGCATGCCTGTCAAAAGCACTGAGATAAGGGGGCAGTCTGCAGAGGCTTAGATACAAGGTAATCACAGAGGTATAAATTATATTAATATAACTGTTGTTTATGCAAAACTGGAGAATGGGTAATAAATGGATTATCCATCTTTTTAAACAATAACAATTCTGGTGTAGACTGTCCCTTTAAGTATTTTTTTGCTTTGCCCACTTCTGGCATATTACCAACAACGATTGCTGTACAACATGTATGTTGCATTCATTTTGAGTGACTGTCAGTTATGTGAATATGAATAATTGAGCTGTACAAATGATATGGACTTGCAGAGTTTGGCAGCCTTGAACCACCCATCCCCCTCAACATTTTAGTCACACAAGTGATTGTACCTTTTTGGGGGGATTAAATGGTACAGACATGAACCCTTTGACAGTTGGAAACATATTTGTACTTTATTTACCGCTAAATGGTACATATTAGTTCCTTAAGGTGTAATTATGATCCATTGAGGGTACAACCACAGCAGTTGTACCCTAAGTGTTCACAAACGGACCCCAACTCTACCCTTTTTTCTGACAGTGTATGCAGTGTACGGTGGCGATCGTATGAAGAGGATCCTCCATGCTCCATTGCTCCACGGTCGCCGGTCTTCATTTCCAGGTTCGCCGGTCTTCAGCTCCAGGGTCACCGGTATTCAGCTCCGTGGTCATCGGTCTTCAGCTCTGCCCTCCGCTCCGCGCCAGATTATTCCTGGAAGAAGAAAGAAAAGGTCACTGCTTGAAAGAAGACTTCCACGCCTGGAACAGGACTTTCTCTGCCAGACATCAGGAACGATGAGTACCAACCTGGGGGTTATACTTAGGTTTTTTTAAGTTTTTTTGGGGGGGGGGTTTGTTTTATTTAAATTAGGGTTGGGCAGTAAAAGAGCTAAATGCCCTTTTAAGGGCAATGCCTAAACAAATGCCGTTTTCAGGGCAATGGGTAGTTTAGGTTTTTTAGTGTTAGGTTCTTTTATTTTGGGGGGTTTGGTGGGTGGGGAGTTTACTGTTAGGGGGACTTTGTGTATTTTTAATGTAAAAGAGCTGTTTATCTTGGGGCAATGCCCTGCAAAAAGCTCTTTTAAGGGCTACTGGTAGTTTATTCTTAGAGTAGGGGGTGTTTTTATTTTGGGGGGCTTTTTTATTTTCATACGGATTAGGTTTAATTTTTTAAACTTTGGTCATTTGTTTTTTTATTTTCTGTAACTAAGGTTTAATTTTTGGGGGTTAGACTTAGTTTTTTAAAAAATATATATATATTTATTTATTTTTAGATTAGGGATGGGCAGCAAAAGAGCTGAATGCCCTTTTAAGGGCAATGCCCATACAAATGCCCTTTTCAGGGCAATGGATAGTTTAGGTTTTTTAGTGTTAGGTTTATTTATTTTGGGGTGTTCGTTGGTGGTGGGTTTTACTGTTAGGGGGGACTTAGAATTTTTGGTAACTGCAAAAGAGCTGTTTAACTTAGGGCAATGCCCTACAAAAAGCCCTTTTAAGGGCTATTTGTAGTTTAGCATTAGATTGGGGGGGGTTATTTTGGGGAGGGGGATTTTTTATTTACATAGGGATTAGGTTTTATTTGTTTATTTTTTTCTGTAGTTCAATTTTTTTTTATTAACAACACAGACTAAGAGGGGAGATAGAGAGAGCAAATGAGAGGGGAGAGAGAGAGAGAGAGCAAATGAGAGGGGAGAGAGAGAGAGTAAAAGAGAGGGGGGAAAGAGAGCAAAAGAGAGGGGTGAGAGAGAGCAAAAGAAAGGGGGGAGAGAGAGCAAAAGAAAGGGGGAGAGAGAGCAAAAGAGAGTGGGGAGAGAGAGCAAAAGAGAGGGGGGAGAGAAAGCAAAAGAGAGGGGGGAGAGAAAGCAAAAGAGAGGGGGGAGAGAGAGCAAAAGAGAGGGGGGAGAGAGCGCAAAAGAAAAAGGGGAGAGAGAGCAAAAGAGGGGGGAGAGAGAGCAAAAGAGAGGGGGGGCGATCAAAAGAATGGGGGGAGAGAGCAAAAGAGAAGGGGGGAGAGAACAAAAGAGAAGGGGGGAGAGAGCAAAAGAGACGGGGAGAGAGCAAAAGAGAGGGGGAGAGAGAGCAAAAGAGAGGGGGGGAGAGAGCAAAAGAGAGGGGGGATAGAGCAAAAGAGAGGGGGGAGAGAGCAAAAGAGAGGGGGGGAGAGAGCAAAAGAGAGGGGGGAGAGAGCAAAAGAGAGGGGGAAGAGCGCAAAAGAGAGGGGGGAGAGAGCAAAAGAGAGGGGGGAGAGAGCAAAAGAGAGCAAAAGAGAGGGGCAAGAGAGCAAAAGAGAGGGGGAAGAGAGCAAAAGAGAGGGGGGAGAGAGAGTGCAAAAGAGGGGGGATAGAGAGCAAAAGAGAGGGGGGAGATAGAGCAAAAGGGGTGGTGAAAGAATCCACCTGGATGGATTCTTTCCCCACCCTGCTTTTTTTCGGAATCACCATGGATGCAGCATAATGCTCTAAATGTGATAAATGGCTAAACACATAGCTAACATCATCCCACTCTAAACCACAAAAGATTGCAGATTTTGAACATGACACATCTGGTGTTAAGCAGCTACAGTTTATCATACTTAGGTTTTGCAATATACTGCAGCACCTGAATAGGACATAGTTTATACAGTCATTTGTGAGGGTTAAACATATACGGCTAGATTACGAGTTTTACGTTATAATGAATAAGCAGCGTTATCAGGTTATAACGCTGCGTTTTCACTACCGCTGCTATTACGAGTCTTGCAGATTTAGGGGCACCGCACACTTTTTGGCCTTACCACAAATCAACTTACGCAAATTGCGTATAGTCTTTTTTCAATGGGACTTCCATAGCGCCGGTATTACAAGCTTGTCCTGGGAGGCCAAAAAGTCAGCGGTACACCCTAACCCATCAAGATTCGTAACGCATTCTAAAGTCAGTAGTTATGAGTTTTACACTACAAAGTCATAGCATAAAACTCATAACTAAAGTGCTAAAAAGTACACTAACACCCATAAACTACCTATTAACCCCTAAACCTAGGCCCTCCCGCATCGCAAACACTTAAATAAAATTATTAACCCCTAATCTGCCGCTCCCAACATCGCTGCCACTATAATAAACATATTAACCCCTAAACCGCTGCACTCCTGCCTCGCAAACATTAGTTAAATATTATTAACCCCTAATCTGCTGTCCCTAACATCGCCACCACCTATCTACATTTATTAACCTCTAATCTGCCGCCCCCAACGTCGCCACCACTATACTATATTTATTAACCCCTAAACCTAACCTTAACACCCCCTAACTTAAATATAATTAAAATAAATCTAAATCAAACCTACTATTAATAACTAAATAATTCCTATTTAAAAATAAATACTTACCTATAAAATAAACCCTTAGCTAGCTACAATATAACTAATAGTTACATTGTAGCTAGCTTAGGGTTTATTTTTATTTTACAGGCAAATTTGTATTTATTTTAACTAGGTAGAATAGTTACTAAATAGTTATTAACTATTTACTAACTACCTAACTAAAATAAATACAAATTTACCTGTAAAATAAAACCTAACCTATGTTACACTAACACTACACTACAATTAAATAAATTACTTAAATTAAATAAATTAAATACAATTACCTAAATTACAAAAAAAACAGTAAATTACACAAAATAAAAAACAAATTACAAGATATTTAAACTAACTACACCAAATCTAATAGCCCTATAAAAAAAAAGCCCCCACAAAAAAAAAAAAAACCCTAGCCTAAACTAAGCTACCAATAGCCCTTAAAAGGGCCTTTTGCAGGGCATTGCCCCAAAGAAATCAGCTTGTTTACCTGAAAAAATAATACAAACAATACTTCAATCCTATTGGCTGTTCCAATCAGCCAATAGAATGCGAGCTCAATATTTATAACTATTTAGTAACTATTCTACCTAGTTTAAATAAATACAAACTTGCTTGTAAAATAAAAATAAACACTAAGCTAGATACAATGTAATTATTAGTTATATTGTAGCTAGCTTAGGGTTTATTTTACAGGTAAGTATTTAGTTTTAAATAGGAATTATTTTGTTATTAATAGTAGGTTTTATTTAGATTTATTTTAATTATATTTAAGTTAGGGGGTGTTAGGGTTAGGGTTAGACTTAGATTTAGGAGTTAATAAATTTAGTATAGTGGCGGCGACATTGGAAGCGGCAGATTAGGGGTTAATAAATGTAGGTAGGTGGCGGCGATGTTAGGGGCGGCAGATTAGGGGTTAATACTATTTAACTAGTGTTTGCGAGGCGGGAGTGTGGTGGTTTAGGGGTTAATATGTTTATTATAGTGGTGGCGATGTCCGGAGCGGCATATTAGGGGTTAATAAATATAATGTAGGTGTCGGCGATGTCAGGGGCGGCAGATTAGGGGTTAATAAGTGTAAGATTAGGGGTGTTTAGACTCAGGGTTCATGTTAGGGTGTTAGGTGTTAACATAAATTTTGTTTCCCCATAGGAATCAATGGGGCTGCGTTACTGAGCTTTACGCTGCTTTATTGCAGGTGTTAGACTTTTTCTCAGCCGGCTCTCCCCATTGATGTCTATGGGGAAATCGTGCATGAGCACGTACAACCAGCTCACCGCTGACTTAAGCAGCACTGGTATTGGAGTGCGGTATGAAGCTCAATTTTGCTCTACGCTCACTTCTTGCCTTTTAACTCTGGGTTTAGGAAAACCTGTAATACCAGCGCTGTAGGTAAGTGAGCAGTGACAATAACGTGCAAGTTAGTACCGCACCCCTCATAACGCAAAACTAGCAATCTAGCCGATAGATTGCAAGGGACATAAAGTAAAATCCTTTAACAAATGTATTTTATTTTTTCAATATAATATAACTTTATAAAATGACTATTGAAGCCTAATCAATCCCCTATTGCTAGGAAAATGTATAATCTGGATGTTCTTATACCCACTTTATAAAACACTTTTAAAGGCAGCCCAGCCTATTAGACCAAAATATTTATTTCATAATTGGGTTACAGCATACAATTGAAAACAGCTATCCAATTTCTTCTACTGTCAATCTTGTTTCATTTTCTTGAGATCTTTTGTTGAAGGAGCAGAAAAGCACTACTGAGAGCTAGCTGAATGGCGAACCAATGACAAGAGGAATATATATATATATATATATATATATATATGCAGCCACAAATCAGCAGCTAGCTCCCAGTAGTGAACTGCTGCCCCTGAGCCTAACTGGGATAGCAAGATAACAAAGAAAATTAGATAACATAAGTGGAAAATGTGGCCGAATCATGGAGGTATCGCTTTAAATGCCATAACCCCTAATGCAGTGTTTTTCAACCAGTGTGCCGTGGCACACTAGTGTGCTGTGAGAGATCCTCAGGTGTTTGGGGTCTTTGAACCCACGAGATCCCTTGTAACTTAGGGATACTATCTGTCTTTGTATTCAGCCTTACGCACCAACTCTCTGCCTTGGGGTTGTGCTCCTGTCACCTGAAGCCAACGTATCCAGTTATTGGCCAGGAATACAGGGGAGCATATACCACAGGGCTTTGGTGCGTGTTTTAGGCTTAGCTCACATAGGTTGTTTTTATATCACTATCTATCTTTACACAGTTTTTTTAATTAACCAATTAAACTTTTCTGTTTTTATTACCCTAACACATTACTTTATCCATGGTTTTGATACATGGCATTACTTTATAAGGAATAAGAGTGCTACAAACCCCTCTAATTGTCCCTGCTTTATCCCCTACCCTCATTTTAAGTCTAATAAACTAGGGGTAGCACCAAGGCCACCCATACCTTTTGATATTCCTTGATTAATAGACACAGTGCTAGTTTTGTGCTTTCTTTTTTATTAAGATCCTCAGGTGTGCCACGGCAGACTGACAACAGTGTGACATATTTTTTAAACTTTGCATGTTTTTTACTCCCAGTGCAGGGGTAGTTTGTAGGAGGCATGGCATAACAGCACAATACATACAGTATGTGTGTGTTTGTGTGTATGTGTATATATATATATATGCTGTATTAGACTACAATGTGTGATTTTTTTTAAATTTTGGGATGGTGGTGTGCCACAGGATTTTTTAATGTAAAAAAGTGTGCCACGGCAAAAAAAAGGTTAAAAATCACTGCCCTAATGAATATAAAAGTTATTATTCTTTCGTTATTGTGTTCATTTGTGTTCCTATGTAAAATACAAGAATGAGAAAAATCATCAAAATCCATTTTATGTTGATAAAATTCTAAATATTTATTTTTAGGAATTATACACCATTTTATTAATTGACTTATTCTATAGTTCATCTTAACTGTATACTCTTCATGCTCTATCAGTTACTACAAAAAATGTAAAGAAGGTTAGAGCTTGCCCTTTAAAAACACACACACACTGTCCACAAAAGCGTGTCACATTCTCTGCAGTTGGCCTATCCTGCTGTGGCTGGCAGTGGCTGCCCAGATGCAGTCTGCCTCCTGTGCCAAGCTTGGAGCACATTGGTGGGAGGAGGTAGAGGCTGAGGACGGCTCTCGCGATGCTTTCATTCAGCCCCTGACTCAGACTGGCAGAGAGAGCAGCAGCCAAGCAGAGAGCATCAGTTAGGCGCACAACACAGTCACTGCATGAGCAGCTGCAAGGGGGAGGTGGTGGAAAGGAAGGGGAAATGCAGCTCCTCTCATAGTCACTTTCTTAAAAACACATCAGCAAATGCTGCTCCAGTTGCTGTGTTGACAATAAGCAGAGTGCTGCATCCCCTTATCTGCAGTCACAGCAAGAGCTCCACAATAAACCTCCCGCAGCCAGGTGTCTTCCAGGGGAGCGCTGTTTTGTGAATGGTGTCTGCTCTTCATCTATTATTAATAGGAGAAGAGGATCTGCTTCACAAGCTGGAGATTATATAGTATGCACCAGTTCCACATGAAGCTGTGACAATAACCTCTACTGCAGACAAGGCAGGGATTGTTGACAAAGGGGGATCCCTCATTCATCTGAATTTTTAAACAACAATTTACATTTTACCTGAGATCCAATAATACCCTCTGTGTGAAACTTTTCAAGTCCAACATAAATGGGTGAGTTACAATATTACCAGTGATGATCTGCATACTATATTATACAAACCTTAGTAGTTTGTAGATGAACCGTTTGTGTGTTTTGTTTGTTGTGACACCCAGCTGTAATTTATTCAAAACCAACAATCTTTATATTAAAACACTATTTTTATACATAGGAAGCAACAATTAGTCATATCCTGTAGCAAACTGGAACGATCATCATTACATTTGCATTTTTCGTGAAACCCTTTATAATACAGATGTTACTATAACTGTTCATTCAATCCATTAATTTTGTAACTTAAAAAAAAATATTGGTTGCTATTCATTACATGCAGATAATGTGACCTCATTACACAGCCATTCTTATCGTGAATGTGTAATAGCAGCAACGCTGTACAACAATGGCTTAGCACACAACACAAGAATACATTAATAATATGCATTATTATTAAATACTGCAATCTAATGGAGTACTGGTCACATGAGAAGCATTGAATGACAACCCATTTTATATGTATGTTGTATTGAATGCTAATGGTCCAGCGTCCTCCCTATTAAATACTGTACCTGTAATGGTATGAACAGTCCTTCTGAGCTTACAATCTAAGGGACAACACTTAAATGCTATTACATATAATAAAATATTGTTGGCTTTCTATACGTTTTTACTGGATGGTTTTGTTCAGTTTACTATGTAGTTAATGGTGCAGTATTTGTTATTGATGCAGTTTTATGAGGCCATATATTGATTCATTAGGTTTTATTATTGGTCCTGATAATACCTCCTACAGTGTATGGGGGTGTGTGTAGATATCTTATTCCAGTGAATGAAGACAGCCCTGTGCAAGATGATCTTGTTATTATGGCCTGTAAGGGGTTAAAATCACTGCAATTGAAGGAGTGTTGTAATGCTAAAGACATGCAAGAGATGCACTATTAATGTAAATATACTGCTGCCACTGTGTGCAGAGAAATGTTGCGTGCATATTGTTCAAGAAAATGTGTCAAATTGGGTAACAGAATATGGGAGTGTCTAATTATTTATTTATTTGTATCTAATACACCTGTTAAAAGCTTGTATTGGTTTGTGTTGTAATAAACATTTCACCAGGGTAGTAATACAGTAATACAGTGCTAAGATTTTTCATACAAAAGTAAAACTTTATAGTTGATGGTAAAGGATATTTTTGTGCACATTCCATATAACTATTATTGTTCATACAGGGGTTGAGCGCATAGTTAAAGTCCTGGTCTGGTAAGCAAAACACAGGTGTGGCATATGTGCATAGTTGCCAGTCGCTGGCCTGTGTCTAATTCAGAAGAAGTACATTGGCTCTCTGGAGCAAACATTAACCATGTGTGTAACCCCTTTGTAGGGCTTAAACACATAATTAAAAACATTAAATAGTGTAATGAAATGATATAGCACTGTTATGTCCCTTTAAGCTAACTTTTTTTTTTTTTTTAAAAATTGCAATTATTTGTAAAAATATTTTATATGCAAAAAACATTAATGGTGCCATACCCCTTTTATTGCTACCTTGGTATAAAATGCGGTTGTAAATGACATTTGATGATGTACAACTAACTTTGCTGGCATTATGTACATCCTATTTGAAGCAAGTCTGTTTTGAAAAAAAATCCCAAAAGTTCAGAAAATGTTACCTTTTGTTAATTCATTGGCTTCTTTATCTTTCACTGCTGAGTATTTCTAACTTATTGATATATTGCTGCAGGAAGACATTGCAGTAAGCCATGTATCTGTATTTTCTCTCTAATGCAAATGCACATAAAATTGTACATTCAATTATATTTTACTTAAAGGGATATAAAAGAATGTGTTGTTGCATGAAAAAGGTTCAAAAACAACCAAAGCACAATTTAATAAATAATTAACCACAATTTAAAATAAATAATGAGCGTGCATTGGGAAGTTTTTTTCACTATGCATAATTTAAACAAACATTTTTATGGCAAATAAAAAGTTGTGTTTGATATCCCTTTACATTCAGGCTCTTTAAAGGGACACTGAACTCACATTTTTTCTTTCGTGATTCAGATAGAGCATGCAATTTTAAGCAACTTTTTAATTTACTCCTATTATTTTTTTCTTCGTTCTC